>NC_140589.1:1433026828-1433421828 GCF_964204655.1 Triturus cristatus
TCTGTTACATCATATACATTTAATATTACGTGATGTGCGCGATTGGTATGCGACCAGTCCGCGACTCCTGCTCCTGCACATTCGCGCCACATGCACATCACGGCACGTCATATACGTGCTGGGGCGTGCTGGGTGCTCGACTCCCGCAAAAACAAAATTGTTCCCAAAAAATTGTTCCAAAGTGATATGTATGTGTCTTTAATGTACATATTAGGGCAAGAGATTATCTAAGATGTTCATAAAACTCACTCTCTGCTACTCACTCTCTGCTACTCACTCTCTGCTACTCACTCTCTGCTACTCACTCTCTGCTACTCACTCTCTGCTACTCACTCTCTGCTACTCACTCTCTGCTACTCACTCTCTCTCCACATGCACACATATATACGCATATGCATTTATATATGTGTGTATATATTATCTACTGGCGGTCGCCAGTAGGTAGTTATAGTTAGGACCAAGTTTCCATAGGAAATCTGAATATACTATTTTGAATAACTTTGGCGCCGGTTGATGAATCTTCCCAAATTTTCAAAACTAATGGGGTGCTCCGCTCAGCTCCTACCCTGAAAGTCTCGGGGGGGGGGGGATTCGTCAAGCGGGGGCCGAGAAAAAAGGGGGGGTCCCAAAATCCGTTTTCCCCATGCATTTTCCCATAGGACCTTTAGTCGAAGGTACAGCCCGAACGGCTGAACAGAATTACTTGAAATTTGGCAAAGAGGTAGTCCTCAGGTCAGGGAAGTGCCTTTTGCATATATGGAGACAATCTGTATAGTAGTTCCTGAGAAAATTGAGTTAAAAGCACATAAATATCTATAGCCGCGCACCGTGTGCGCACCCTAACGTGCGCGAGCGTAATTCTGATTGGTGGTTAAATGTCAGCGAACGTTCGAATCGGTCGAAATCAGGAAGTGTCGGCCGCCATTTTGTTTGTTTTCAGTGCGAGAGTGAAAAAGGAAGGTGGCGAACGTGAAAAGGGGGCAGGGTAGAGAGTTCCTGACCCCCTAGCCTTTGTCAGGGGGTCCCTGAAGGACCCCGAAGGAAGAAAAAGAAATTTACATTTTTTTCAAAAAACCGCGGGGTGCGCGCACGGTGCGCGCACCGTGAAAAACCCTAAAAAAAACCAAATTTTAATACGTAGTTTATTGTAAAATAAATATATAAAAAATATAATACATACATAACTTAGCATTTAAAAAACCGTACAAATTCACTGAAAAAAACCATAGGTTTCACACACGTTATAGTTAGGAATTAGCATTTAAAGAACCTTGCAAATTCACTTATAGTTATCTGAACTAACTATAACGGGGGAATTTCATTGGTTTTTTACGAGTGAAATGTCCACCTAACTATAACATGTGTGAAACCTATGGTTTTTTAAGTGAGTATATATATATATATATATATATATATATATATATATATATATATATACACACACACACATATAATCTGTATATCTATATAAATACAAATATAAATGCATACATATGCATGTTATGTACATGAAAGTTTGAAAAACACTAATACAAGCAAAGCTAAAAAAGCCACCTAATTACAAACAGAATTGCTTTAACTTAAACAAGGGCGAGACCTATTGCATTTTCAATGCTTGTTTACTTTGGTTCCATCAAGAAGGCATTCAGATGTGTCACACATTTGCCATAAGTTCTGAATGGTAGCACTCTAGTTGCTCATTAGATCACTGTAGTAAAGCTACTGCTCACCAGGGAAGTCTGCTGCTGGTATTCAAAGTTCATGTTTCAGTCTGCATGTCAGAATTTTTTTAATGAAATAGAAGAGGATTTGAGAAGTCAAAATGTGCCCTAATTTTTCTTTCTGCAGCACTTATCATAATTTCTATGGCAAAATAAACCCCCTCATTTTGTTCCTTTGCAAATTAAATGTTTTAAGTGTTACCACTTTATTCCAATCAAGATGGCTTAAGGTGTGCCATACGTTTATCATAAGTAGGACTGTTAGCGCTCTAGTTGTTCTTTGGAACTCTCTGGGAAGCTGCAGTAGAACACAAAGGAATCAACTGACAGTCTCTGCCCTTGTTGGATGTACATGTTTTACTGAGAATGTCATACTTCATTCTCACATGACTGAGAAAGATAATGTGAATTTACAGAAAATATGCTCTCAGTTTAGCTTATAGATCACCGTCCAAACCTCTGTGGGAAAAGCATGAGAAAATAGTTTTATCTCAAACATGATTCATGATATCCCAGCAGAAGGCATTTTCACATGGTAAAATCACCTTAGAACACACCACAATTCCTAAAATGAGTATGGTACAATCAACAAATGATTTATAATGTAACTAAAGTCTTAAAACCTATTAACTGGAATGCTTTTTAATGAGGTGCTATCATGTATATTGGTCCCAAGATGGCTGCCAACACTTTTTGGATGAAGTACTGACAGCCAATCAGATCTCACGATGAGATGTGTGGTTAGGCTCCGCCCAGATATATATGTGAATTTACTTTTGATGTTCTCAGGAACTACTGAACGTATTTGCACCATTTAAGCAAAAGGCACGACTCTGAACCAAGGTCTACCTTTCTGCCAAATGTGGTGTAATTCCGTTCAGCAGTTCGGGCTGTAGCTGCGACTAAAGGTCCCTATTGAAAATTGCATGGGGAAAACACGTTTTGGGCCCCCCCTTTTTTTCTCGGCCGCCGCTTCACGAATGCCCCCCCCCCCTGCCCCCGAAACTTTCAGGATAGCAGCGGACCGGAGCGGGCCACGAGTTTTGAAAATTACGCGAGGATTCGTCAACCGGCGCCAAACTTAATCTAAATAGAATGTTGCGGATTTCCTATGGATAATAATGGGTCCTAATTATAACTACCTACTGGCGACCGCCAGTAGGTAACATATATCTCAGGATGTTATCTGAAGAGTTGGTTTACAAATCAAATTATGCTGTGCCTTTTAGCATAACATTTGTAATGCTTTACAAATCTTAGTGTTCTCATTCATCCTTATCTAAAAATCTTTTAATGAAATATTACTTGGTCTTTGCTTGCTTTATTTATGAACAATTTATGATTCTTTTGAGACAGTGCTACCTTGGTCTGTATTGTCATACACTTGTGATTTGCAACATGTATACAAGGTAGTGTTTTTAATGACTTCTTATTAAAATTAAGTCTTCATAGTATCCAGTCGCAGTCTCCTTGCATATCAGTCTTTGATGAGAATTGAAATGAAAGATATATTGTTGCGGGAACCACAAGAGCTAGCCCAAAAGCAGTGTGTAACTCATATTTCTTTTATGATAGTGATCTTGAAATCTCCAGAGGACAGATTCCAAAATCCATGGATGTGCTTGCTAAGGAAATAGGATTGCTTTCGGATGAAATTGAAGTCTATGGCAGAGCCAAAGCTAAAGTACGTCTGTCATTGCTGGAAAGACTAAGAGAGCAGCCCAATGGAAAATACATTTTGGTTGCTGGGTGAGTAATCAGACTTGAATCATTTTATTTCTCTTTTACTTTCTTGAAAATGTGCTAAGCCTAATGCTCAGACCTAGGCTATGGGTGTTCTCTGTCATCTTTGTCACCTATATCTAAGACACATGGAGCCATATTGTGATTCCTTTTTTGTACTGCGATGCACAATCTATCTTTGACCCTATTGTCGTTCTTTAATTGCTCTTTCAAGTGCCACTTAATTACCTAGGGCAATCCTGAGTTAATCCATGAGTTGTAGACAATAATGTTAGAGACCCAGAGCTGTAATTGCTTCTCTGAGTTTCCAAGCTGTGCTGTCTAGAGCTTGTGTATAAACTCAGATTTTCTGAGTTGAGGTATGTGCTCTAGATGGCACCATTTATTATTATTTTTTTTTAAAACAAGAAAGGCTTATTCTATGTCGGCGCAGAATTGAGAATGAGTCATGATACGGCCCCAGATTACTTATCATCATTGTTGGAACAGTGCCGGTCAGGTTGCTGGTCATTCCTATCCCTATCTTATTCCCATTTCTAATCCATATCTTATTCCCAGTTCTAAACTATCGCCCACCTCCCACACTCCCTTTCCTCACAGCCATAATCACATCAATCTCTTCCCCCCCATAGTCACCCATCCCTCCTACCTCTACACTAATCCCTTAACAATGCTTAATTCTATCCCAGCTTACCTAGATGGTAATCGTCAAGCACTCCATCTATCCGTCATCTATCCGTCATCTATCCGTCATCTATCCGTCATCCAATCTTTATCCATCCATCATCCACCCACCCATCATCCACCCACCCGTCATCCAATCTTTATCCATCCATCATCCACCCGTCATCCACCCACCCATCATCCACCCACCCATCATCCAATCTTTATCCATCCATCATCCACCCACCCATCATCCACCTACCCACCCATCATCCACCCACCCATCATCCACCCACCCATCATCCACCCACCCATCATCCACCCACCCATCATCCACCCACCCATCATCCACCCACCCATCATCCACCCACCCATCATCCAATCTTCATCCATCATCCAATCTTCATCCATCTGTCATCCAATCTTCATCCATCTGTCATCCAATCTTCATCCATCTGTCATCCAATCTTCATCCATCTGTCATCCAATCTTCATCCATCTGTCATCCAATCTTCATCCATCTGTCATCCAATCTTCATCCATCTGTCATCCAATCTTCATCCATCTGTCATCCAATCTTCATCCATCTGTCATCCAATCTTCATCCATCTGTCATCCAATCTTCATCCATCCGTCATCCAATCTTCATCCATCCGTCATCCAATCTTCATCCACCCCTCATCCATTCACCCCTCATCCATTCACCCCTCATCCATTCACCCCTCATCCATTCACCCCTCATCCATGCACCCCTCATCCATGCACCCCTCATCCATGCACCCCTCATCCATGCACCCCTCATCCATGCACCCCTCATCCATGCACCCCTCATCCATGCACCCCTCATCCATGCACCCCTCATCCATGCACCCCTCATCCATGCACCCCTCATCCATGCACCCCTCATCCATGCACCCCTCATCCATGCACCCCTCATCCATGCACCCCTCATCCATGCACCCCTCATCCATGCACCCCTCCACCTGTCCTCTACCCACCCGTCCCCGTCCTCTACCCACCCAGCTGTCCTCTACCCACCCAGCTGTCCTCTACCCACCCACCCAGCCATCCTCTACCCACCCAGCCGTCCTCTACCCATCCATCCATCCATCCGTCATCATCCATCCATCCATCCATCCATCCATCCGTCATCATCCATCCGTCATCCCTCCATCCCTCTATCCCTCCATCCCTCTATCCCTCCATCCCTCCCTCCCTCCCTCCCTCCATCCCTCCCTCCCTCCATCCCTCCCTCCATCCCTCCCTCCATCCCTCCCTCCCTCCCTCCATCCCTCCCTCCATCCCTCCCTCCCTCCATCCATCCGCCAGCCATCCATCCGCCAGCCATCCATCCGCCAGCCATCCATCCGCCAGCCATCCATCCGCCAGCCATCCATCCGCCAGCCATCCATCCGCCAGCCATCCATCCGCCAGCCATCCATCCGCCAGCCATCCATCCGCCAGCCATCCATCCGCCAGCCATCCATCCGCCAGCCATCCATCCGCCAGCCATCCATCCGCCAGCCATCCATCCGCCAGCCAGCCATCCGCCAGCCAGCCATCCGCCAAGCCAGCCATCCATCCGCCAAGCCATCCATCCATCCGGAAAGCCATCCATCCATCCGGAAAGCCATCCATCCATCCGGAAAGCCATCCATCCATCCATCATCCATCCATCCATCCATCATCCATCCATCCGCCAGCCATCCATCCATCCATCCATCCATCCATCCGCCATCCATCCATCCGCCATCCATCCATCCATCCAGCCATCCATCCATCCGCCAGCCATCCATCCGCCAGCCAGCCATCCATCCATCCGCCATCCATCCATCCGCCATCCATCCATCCGCCATCCATCCATCCGCCATCCATCCATCCGCCATCCATCCATCCGCCATCCATCCATCCGCCCGCCAGCCATCTCCGCCATCCATCCATCCATCCATCCGCCATCCATCCGCCATCCGCCATCCATCCATCCATCCGCCATCCATCCATCCATCCATCCACCATCCATCCGCCATCCATCCACCATCCATCCATCCATCCATCCATCCGCCAGCCATCCATCCATCCGCCAGCCATCCATCCATCCGCCATCCATCCGCCATCCATCCATCCATCCGCCATCCATCCATCCATCCGCCATCCATCCATCCATCCGCCATCCATCCATCCGCCAGCCATCCATCCATCCGCCAGCCATCCATCCATCCGCCAGCCATCCATCCGCCCGCCCGCCATCCATCCATCCACCATCCATCCATCCATCCATCCATCCGCCAGCCAGCCATCCATCATCCATCCGCCAGCCATCCATCATCCATCCGCCAGCCATCCATCCATCCGCCAGCCATCCATCCATCCGCCAGCCATCCATCCATCCATCCGCCAGCCATCCATCCATCCATCCGCCAGCCATCCATCCATCCGCCAGCCATCCATCCATCCGCCAGCCATCCATCCATCCGCCAGCCAGCCATCCATCCGCCAGCCATCCATCCATCCATCCGCCAGCCATCCATCCATCCATCCGCCAGCCATCCATCCATCCATCCATCCGCCAGCCATCCATCCGTCCGTCAGCCATCCATCCATCCGTCAGCCATCCATTGGTCATCCACTCTTCATCCACTCTTCATCCATTGGTCATCCACTCTTCATCCATTGGTCATCCACTCTTCATCCATTGGTCATCCACTCTTCATCCATTGGTCATCCACTCTTCATCCATTGGTCATCCACACTTCATCCATTGGTCATCCACTCTTCATCCCTCCGTCATCCCTCCGTCATCCCTCCGTCATCCCTCCGTCATCCCTCCGTCATCCCTCCGTCATCCCTCCGTCATCCAATCTTCCATTGGTCATCTAATCTTCCAGTGGTCATCTAATCTTCATCTAATCTTCCAGTGGTCATCTAATCTTCATCTAATCTTCCAGTGGTCATCTAATCTTCATCTAATCTTCCAGTGGTCATCTAATCTTCATCTAATCTTTATCCAGTGGTCATCTAATCTTCATCTAATCTTTATCCAGTGGTCATCTAATCTTCATCTAATCTTTATCCAGTGGTCATCTAATCTTTATCCAGTGGTCATCTAATCTTTATCCAGTGGTCATCTAATCTTTATCCAGTGGTCATCTAATCTTTATCCAGTGGTCATCTAATCTTTATCCAGTGGTCATCTAATCTTTATCCAGTGGTCATCTAATCTTTATCCAGTGGTCATCTAATCTTTATCCAGTGGTCATCTAATCTTTATCCAGTGGTCATCTAATCTTTATCCAGTGGTCATCTAATCTTTATCCAGTGGTCATCCACTCTTCATCCATCCATTGGTCATCCAATCTACATCCGTCCATTTGTCATCCAATCTACATCCGTCCATTTGTCATCCAATCTACATCCGTCCATTTGTCATCTGTCCATTTGTCATCTGTCCATTTGTCATCTGTCCATTTGTCATCTGTCCATTTGTCATCTGTCCATTTGTCATCTGTCCATTTGTCATCTGTCCATTTGTCATCCATCATCAGTCGTCGTCCATCAGTCGTTGTCCATTCATCCGTCATCCATCCAATCGTCATCCATTCATCATCCAATCTTTATCCGTCATCCGTCCATCCATCCTCCATTCGTCCATCCATCATCCATTCGTCCATCCGTCATCCATTCGTCCATCCGTCATCCATTCGTCCATCCATCATCCATTCGTCCATCCATCATCCATTCGTCCATCCATCATCCATCCGTCGGTCCGTCCACCCACCCACCCACCCACCCACCCGTCGGTCCGCCCACCCACCCGTCGGTCCGTCCACCCACACACCCACCCACCCACCCACCCAACCGTCGGTCCGTCCGTCCGTCCACCCACCCACCCACCCACCCAACCGTCGGTCCGTCCGTCCACCCACCCACCCAACCGTCGGTCCGTCCGTCCACCCACCCACCCAACCGTCGGTCCGCCCACCCACCCGTCGGTCTGTCCGTCCACCCACCCACCCAACCGTCGGTCCGCCCACCCACCCGTCGGTCCGTCCGTCCACCCACCCACCCAACCGTCGGTCCGCCCACCCACCCGTCGGTCCGTCCGTCCACCCACCCACCCAACCGTCGGTCCGCCCACCCGTCGGTCCGTCCGTCCACCCACCCACCCACCCAACCGTCGGTCCATCCGTCCACCCACCCAACCGTCGGTCCGTCCGTCCACCCACCCAACCGTCGGTCCGTCCGTCCACCCACCCACCCACCCACCCAACCGTCGGTCCGTCCGTCCACCCACCCACCCACCCACCCAACCGTCGGTCCGTCCGTCCACCCACCCACCCACCCAACCGTCGGTCCGTCCACCCACCCACCCACCCAACCGTCGGTCCGTCCACCCACCCACCCAACCGTCGGTCCGTCTGTCCACCCACCCACCCAACCGTCGGTCCGCCCACCCACCCGTCGGTCCGTCTGTCCACCCACCCACCCAACCGTCTGTCCGCCCACCCACCCGTCGGTCCGTCTGTCCACCCACCCACCCAATCGTCGATCCGCCCACCCACCCACCCGTCGGTCCGTCCGTCCACCCACCCAACCGTCGGTCCGCCCACCCACCCGTCGGTCCGTCCGTCCACCCACCCACCCAACCGTCGGTCTGCCCACCCACCCGTCGGTCCGTCCGTCCACCCACCCACCCAACCGTCGGTCCGCCCACCCACCCGTCGGTCCGTCCACCCACCCGTCGGTCCGTCCGTCCACCCACCCACCCACCCGTCGGTCCGTCCACCCACCCACCCACCCGTCGGTCCGTCGGTCCGTCCACCCACCCACCCACCCACCCACCCGTCGGTCCGTCCACCCACCCACCCACCCACCCGTCGGTCCGTCCACCCACCCACCCACCCACCCGTCGGTCCGTCCACCCACCCGTCGGTCCGTCCACCCACCCGTCGGTCCGTCCACCCACCCACCCACCCACCCGTCGGTCCGTCCACCCACCCACCCACCCACCCGCCGGTCCGTCCACCCACCCACCCACCCACCCGCCGGTCCGTCCACCCACCCACCCACCCACCCACCCGCCGGTCCGTCCACCCACCCACCCACCCACCCACCCGCCGGTCCGTCCACCCACCCACCCACCCACCCACCCGTCGGTCCGTCCACCCACCCACCCACCCACCCGTCGGTCCGTCCACCCACCCACCCACCCACCCGCCCGCCCGCCCGCCCACCCACCCACCCGCCCGCCCGCCCACCCACCCACCCACCCGTCGGTCCGTCCACCCACCCACCCACCCACCCACCCACCCACCCGCCCGCCCACCCACCCACCCGCCCGCCCGCCCACCCACCCACCCGTCGGTCCGCCCACCCACCCACCCACCCATCGGTCCGCCCACCCACCCACCCGTCGGTCCGCCCACCCACCCACCCACCCGTCGGTCTGTCCACCCACCCGCCCGCCCACCCACCCACCCGTCGGTCTGTCCACCCACCCGCCCGCCCACCCACCCACCCGTCGGTCTGTCCACCCACCCGCCCGCCCACCCACCCACCCGTCGGTCCGCCCACCCACCCACCCACCCACCCATCGGTCCGCCCACCCACCCACCCACCCGTCGGTCCGTCCACCCACCCACCCACCCACCCACCCACCGGTCGGTCTGTCCACCCACCCACCCACCCACCCACCCACCGGTCGGTCTGTCCACCCACCCACCCACCCACCCACCGGTCGGTCTGTCCACCCACCCACCCACCCACCCACCGGTCGGTCTGTCCACCCACCCACCCACCCACCCGTCGGTCTGTCCACCCACCCACCCACCCACCCACCCGTCGGTCTGTCCACCCACCCACCCACCCACCCACCCACCCACCCGTCGGTCTGTCCACCCACCCACCCACCCACCCACCCGTCGGTCTGTCCACCCACCCACCCGTCGGTCTGTCCACCCACCCACCCACCCACCCGTCGGTCTGTCCACCCACCCACCCACCCACCAGTCGGTCTGTCCACCCACCCACCCACCCACCCACCCGTCGGTCTGTCCACCCACCCACCCGTCTGCCCACCCACCCACCCACCCGTCTGCCCACCCACCTGTCGCGTCGCGTCTCTGCAATCACCACCACGTAGCCAGGTCAGTTTCTATTATTTATTGCATGCATATGTATCTGCAGCCAGCATGCTGCACGTCCTGCCTCGTCCCCCGCTTCCTGTGTATATCGCCCCTCACCCCTTGACCGGAACTGGTGTCCGGTGACCTCTCCTGCCCTCTGCCCTCCTCGGGGTCCTAGTGCCTCATTTCTCAGGACACTACATCTCCCCCCTTTGTCACAAAGGCATTACGACAGTAGCATTCGTTGGTAGTAAAATGGGACAGTCCCTTTTGTAGTCAGTTGCAGGATGTGAACTGTCGACTGATGTGACCCGTGAGATGCTGCCTAGAGCGGCATTTCACATTTCCTCTATTAGTCTCTTCGGTCTCACAATGTCTCTTCTTGGCCTCTCTGTTAGACGGCGACCTCAGAGGAGCCCGGAAAGGGGTCCTGACTTCCCTGAGTCCCACCCGCGTAGTATTGTAGCCGGGCACTGGCGAGAGATTCCCCAGGGGGAGGAATCTCGGAACTAGGATCGTACTTCTGGCGCCACACGACACAGGGAGACCACACTGGGTATTCTCAGAAACAAGCTTTATCAAATAAGTATCACTGCAAATATGTACAAGGTGAGCACGGGCTCAAGAGTCTCGGAAAGGTAGGGGGTAGCGGGACTGTCTCTGGTAACGGTTCCAAGCAGGGACGTGTCCGGCGCACAGCTCACAATCCTCGAGCTGGGGGATACGTGGTCGGAGTCGGGGTCCGGCGGGACCGGGAGAGTCTGGGGGAGCCGCGAGTCACTCAGCAGGGCTCAGGTACAAGTTCGGAGGTCTTACGATCTTCAGGGAGCCGCGAGTCACTCAGCAGGGCTCAGGTACAGGTTCGGAGGTCTTACGATCTTCAGGGAGCCGCGAGTCACTCAGCAGGGCTCAGGTACAGGTTCGGAGGTCTTACGATCTTCAGGGAGCCGCGACCACGTCAGCAGGCTCTCGTTGTTCCAGCGTCGAATCTGCCGGACAGTCTCAGAGCACCCCTTGTTATAGGTCGACCCCGCTTTGATGTCCGGAGTCTGCGCAGGCAGGGGTCTCGTCACCTGGGGGCCGTTTGTCGGGGTTTCCTGCTATTGTCTTTTGATCCTTTCAGGGCCGGGTCGGGAGGAGTCTCAGACACCCAGCAGGCACGGAGCCAGCCCGCAGGGAGGCCGGAGGGCCGATCGAAACCCATCGTCCCAGGGGAGTTCAGAGGTGCGATAGAAACTGCTCCTCCCTCTCTCATCCCCTGGAAGCGTGATGTCCTCCAGCCAGAGTGGCGCCTCGAGGCCCGGGTCGCGCTGGAGCCGGGCGGCCATCTTGTTGCAGGGAGTGGGCACGCGGGCCCGGGGTGGCCGAAAGGAGAGAGGCCATGGACGGGGATGTCCGGGGTTGGTGCAGGTGCCCTGGTGGGAAAGGTCGGCTGGGCCGCGTGCTTGGGCTGCAGGCACCCGGTTTCGGGGGTGCGGGGGCACGGAGGGCCATTCTACGAGGCCGGGTCCAACACGCGTCCCCCCCAGCTGAAAGCCGGAGAGAACTGCCCATCACCTTGGGGGGTTCTCTTCGCTGAGGCGGAAGAACCGGGAGAGGCCGTCAGCGTTGGCGTGGTCCGTCCCAGGGCGGTGTTCTACGGTGAAGTCCATTCCCTGGAGGGAGATTGACCACCGCAGTAGCTTGGGGTTTTCTCCTCGCATCTGCATGAGCCATCGCAAGGGCCGATGGTCAGTTTGGACCCTGAAATGAGTGCCGAACAGGTAGGGTCGTAGTTTTTTGAGTGCCCAGACCACGGCAAAGGCTTCGCGCTCTATGGTGCTCCACTTCTGTTCTCGGGGTAGCAGCCGCCGACTGAGGAAGGCGACGGGCTGGTCTAGGCCTTGATCATTCACTTGGGACAGGACGGCCCCAATGCCATGCTCGGAGGCATCGGTCTGGACTATGAACTCCTTGGTGTAGTCGGGAGCCTGGAGGACGGGGGCCGTGCACATGGCCTTTTTTAGAGCATCGAAAGCTTCCTGGCAGGCAGCCGTCCATTGCACCTTCTTTGGCTGTTTTTTAGACGTGAGTTCAGTGAGAGGGCCGACCAGGCTGCCATACCCCCGAATGAATCGGCGGTAGTAGCCCGTGAGTCCCAGAAAGGCTCGGACTTCCGTTTGGGTGATGGGTGGGTCCCAGGCCAGGATGGCGTCGATCTTTGGCTGTAGAGGAGCGACCTGGCCACTCCCGACTTGGTGCCCCAGGTAGACTACGGATCCTTGCCCGATCTGGCACTTGCTGGCTTTTACGGTGAGGCCCGCCTGGCGCAGGGCGGTTAGCACTCTCCGGAGGTGCTGGAGGTGCTCGCTCCACTCTGAACTGAAGACAGCGATGTCGTCCAGATAGGCCGCGCTGAACTGTTCTAGCCCGGCCAGGACCCTATTTACCAGTCTCTGGAAAGTGGCCGGGGCATTTTTCATCCCGAAGGGCATCACGCGGAAGCGGTAGTGCCCATCGGGGGTGGAGAAAGCAGACCTCTCCTTGGCCCCTTCGGTGAGCGCAATCTGCCAGTAGCCGCAGGTGAGGTCGAAAGTGCTGAGGAACCGGGCGGCCCCTAGTCGGTCAATGAGCTCGTCGGCTCGTGGAATGGGGTGGGCATCGGCTCGGGTAACGTCATTGAGCCCCCGGTAATCCACGCAGAACCGGAGCTCGGGGGCGACACCGGGGGCCGCTGCCTTCGGGACCAGGACCACGGGGCTGGCCCAGGGACTGTCAGAGGGCTCGATCACCCCCAGGGTCAACATCTTTGAGACTTCGGCTTGAATACAGGACCGGACCCGGTCAGGAACCCGGTAGGCTCGGTGTCTCACCGGAGGGCTGTCCCCGGTGTCCACATCGTGAACACACCAGTTGGTGACCCGGGGGGTCAGGGAGAAGAGGTCAGAAAATTGTCTGAGGAGCTGGCGGCAGTCCGCTTGTTGCTGGGCAGTGAGGGCTGGGGAGAGGTTCACTCCCTCCACGGAGCCATCCTGCTCCTTGACACACAGGAGGTCCGGGAGGGGATCCGACTCATCTTCGGCCCCGTCATCGGTGGCCAGCAGGAGGCTCAGTTCTGTCCGCACGAAGTGAGGCTTGAGGCGGTTCACGTGCAGGACCCGGAGGGGATCCCGAGGCGACTGGACGTCCACCAAGTAGGTGACTTGGCTCTTCCTCTCAACCACTTTGTAGGGCCCAGTCCATCGGTCCTGGAGAGCGCCAGGCTTCACGGGGGCCATGACCCACACCTGCTGGCCCGGCTGGAACTCGACCAGAGTAGCATTCTGGTCGTACCAGCGCTTCATCTCTTCTTGACTCGCCTCCAGGTTGGCCTCGGCCAGTTCTCGGAACCTCCTGGTCTGGTTCCGGAGGGCCAGGACATATTGGAACACATCTCGGGGGGTGGTCTGGGGTGCTGCCTCCCACCCTTCCTTAACCAAGCTGAGGGGACCTCGGACGGGGTGCCCATAGAGTAATTCAAACGGGCTGAACCCTAAGGACTTCTGGGGGACCTCCCGGTAAGCGAACAAGAGGCAGGGGAGCAGGACGTCCCACTTACGCCGGAGGGGCTCTTCTAGGCCAGCGATCATCCCTTTCAAAGTCCTATTAAACCTCTCTACTAGGCCGTTCCCTTGGGGATGGTACGGGGTGGTGAACTTATAGGACACCCCACATTGTTGCCACAGGGACGTCATATACCTTGATATAAAATTAGTGCCGCGATCGCTCACGACCTCGTGGGGGAAACCCACCCTGGAAAAGATCCCCATCAGGGCCCGGCCCACCACGGGGGCCGTAATGGTGCGCAGGGGAATAGCCTCTGGATAGCGGGTGGCGTGGTCTACTAGGACCAAGATGAAGCGGTGACCTTGGGAGGTGGGGGGGTCCAGTGGCCCCACGATGTCGATTCCGACTCGTTCGAAGGGGGTACTGACGACCGGGAAGGGTTGGAGGGGAGCCTTGCGCTTCCCCCCACTCTTCCCACTGGCTTGGCACGTGGGGCAGGACTTGCAGTGTGCCTCTACCGCTGCTTTCATCTTAGGCCAATAAAAATGGGTCACGAGACGGCTGTAGGTCTTGTCCTGACCCAGGTGACCGGCAAGGGGGACATCGTGGGCTAAGCCCAGGAGGAAATCCCGGAAGCGGAGGGGTACCACCAGTACCCGTCCGGATCCCAGCTCCACTGATTTCTGCTCACTATACAGGATGTTATTCTCCCAATAGATTCGGTGCGTTCCGGTCTGGTCACCTGCGGCTTGGCCCTCGGCCTGGCGCCGCAGCCCGACCAGGGAAGAACAGGTGGCTTGCTCCCGGCAAAATTCTTCCCGGGTGGGCCCGCCCTCGTGGCGCCAATGGGCCAACTCGGGTAGATCCCCCAACTCGGGGACCGGGGCGGGGTCGGATGGTGCGGGTTCGTCGCTGGCGACGGACCCTTCCGATGGGGGAACGGGAGGACCCTCGGCGGGGACGGTACGGGTTTCTTCGACCGGGGTGCTCTCGACTTCTCTCCGGGGAGTGAGTCGGGCTGTCATAGATCGGGTGGTGGCACACACCCACTCGGGGAGTCCCATCATTCCTAGGTGGGCCTTGCGCTCTACGTGCTTCCAGGGAGAACTCTCCAGGTCGTTCCCTAAGAGGCAGTCGACCGGCTGGGAGGTTCTTACGGCCACCTTGAGCTTCCCTATCACCCCTCCCCACTCAAATGGCACCAGGGCTACCTGACACATACTTTCCCTATTGTCTGCAGAGATTACGGGGCAAAAGACATTGGGGAGGATCTGCTCCTCGGGAACTAGGTGCCTGAGGACACCGGTGATACTGGCCCCGGTGTCCCGCAGGGCCTCTACCTGGTGGCCGTTGATCTTAACGAGCTGCCCATATTTCTGTGTGTTGGACGGTAGGAGGCTACCAGGGATCATTTCCCTATCTCCCAGGGATACTAGGGCCATAGCGGCGGGTTCCCACTCCTCGGCTTCCTCAACCTCCTCCCCTAGGGCTACGTTGGCTATCTGTCTCGCAGGGGTGACTTGGGTGGCCATGGGGCACTCTGGGTCATTGGCGTAGTGCCCGGGTTTCTGGCAACGAAAACATGTGACGGTCACCCGGTGTCCTCGTCTCCCAGGGGGCCCTGTTACTGGTGGGGGGGGCGCCGGGAAAGGTGGAGGTGGTGTCTTCGGGGGGCTAGGCTGGGACTCTCTCGGCCCTCCCTGGTTCCCTCCCCCTCTCTGGCGGGGTGGTCCCTGACTGGTTCGGGGGTACTCTCCTACCATGCCCCGGGAGACCCGGGTGTTGGTCCAGCGGTCGGCCTCCACAGCCAGCTTCCGGGGATCTGTGAGCTTGCTATCCAGCAGATGTTGACGCAGCTCTACGAAGCAGTTCGCAGCCAGATGTTCCCATAACATGAGGTCAGTGAGTTCGGCAAGGGTGGTGACCTTGCTGCCCTTGACCCACCCATCGAAGGCCCGACTAAAAAAGTTTACATACTCAACCCAGGTGGTGCCCGGGATCTTCCTGCAGTCCCGGAACCGTTGGCGATACATTTCTGGGGTGAGGCCGTATCTTGTGAGGAGCGCCTCTTTCATGTGGCTGTAGGAGGTCTGCAGGGAGAGGGGTAGGTCGAGCAGGGTGTCCCTTCCTTCGCTCAGAAACCGCCCCCACAACCCCGCCCCCCAGTCCTGCTGTGGAATCCGATGGGAGGTCATGGCGACCTCGTAGGCCCGAAACCATTGCTGAATGTCATCGTTTTTATAATATTCTTTGACCACATCCTTGGGGATGTGGACCTTCTGTTCCGCTGGGGGGGCCGTCTCTCGGTTCCCCGAGGGCCTACCGTCCTCATTTCGGGCCTTGAGCTCGAGTTCCTTTAAGCTGCGTTCGTGCTCTAGTTGGAGCTTTCTTCCTTCGTGCTCCCGTTGGAGCTTCTTTTCTTCTAGTTCGCCTTGTACGCGCATTTGCTCTACCGCTAGCTTTTTCTCCGCTAACTTCAATTCGCCCTCGATCTTGAGTTTGGCTAACTCGAGTTCATGACTGCGGCGTCTCTCTGTCCGCGAGTTCTCCCGGGGATAGGCCCCCGTCTGGTACGATGCCTTGCACCTGATTGTCGCTGCTTTCACTTGGAGGGGGTTCGGTTTCGTCGGGGCGCTCCCCCGTGCCTTCCGGGCGGGATGCCCCGGTCTCCACCCAAGTTTTCAGTGCTTTCTGCAAGTCTTCCTTAGTGTTGAGGCCAGTGGTAGCTATTTTAAGTTCTTTGCAAAATTGTTTTAGCTCTTTGTGTGTGTATTCTTCCAGATGCTCCACCTGGAACATTCTGTTGGTGTTGGTTTCTGCGGAGCTCATGGCGCTTCCTTCTGCCATCTTTGTTGGTCGTGCGTCCGTTGTTCACTGTACGATCTCTAGGTGATGGGCCCGAATCCCGTCGCTTGCCACCAATGTTAGACGGCGACCTCAGAGGAGCCCGGAAAGGGGTCCTGACTTCCCTGAGTCCCACCCGCGTAGTATTGTAGCCGGGCACTGGCGAGAGATTCCCCAGGGGGAGGAATCTCGGAACTAGGATCGTACTTCTGGCGCCACACGACACAGGGAGACCACACTGGGTATTCTCAGAAACAAGCTTTATCAAATAAGTATCACTGCAAATATGTACAAGGTGAGCACGGGCTCAAGAGTCTCGGAAAGGTAGGGGGTAGCGGGACTGTCTCTGGTAACGGTTCCAAGCAGGGACGTGTCCGGCGCACAGCTCACAATCCTCGAGCTGGGGGATACGTGGTCGGAGTCGGGGTCCGGCGGGACCGGGAGAGTCTGGGGGAGCCGCGAGTCACTCAGCAGGGCTCAGGTACAAGTTCGGAGGTCTTACGATCTTCAGGGAGCCGCGAGTCACTCAGCAGGGCTCAGGTACAGGTTCGGAGGTCTTACGATCTTCAGGGAGCCGCGAGTCACTCAGCAGGGCTCAGGTACAGGTTCGGAGGTCTTACGATCTTCAGGGAGCCGCGACCACGTCAGCAGGCTCTCGTTGTTCCAGCGTCGAATCTGCCGGACAGTCTCAGAGCACCCCTTGTTATAGGTCGACCCCGCTTTGATGTCCGGAGTCTGCGCAGGCAGGGGTCTCGTCACCTGGGGGCCGTTTGTCGGGGTTTCCTGCTATTGTCTTTTGATCCTTTCAGGGCCGGGTCGGGAGGAGTCTCAGACACCCAGCAGGCACGGAGCCAGCCCGCAGGGAGGCCGGAGGGCCGATCGAAACCCATCGTCCCAGGGGAGTTCAGAGGTGCGATAGAAACTGCTCCTCCCTCTCTCATCCCCTGGAAGCGTGATGTCCTCCAGCCAGAGTGGCGCCTCGAGGCCCGGGTCGCGCTGGAGCCGGGCGGCCATCTTGTTGCAGGGAGTGGGCACGCGGGCCCGGGGTGGCCGAAAGGAGAGAGGCCATGGACGGGGATGTCCGGGGTTGGTGCAGGTGCCCTGGTGGGAAAGGTCGGCTGGGCCGCGTGCTTGGGCTGCAGGCACCCGGTTTCGGGGGTGCGGGGGCACGGAGGGCCATTCTACGAGGCCGGGTCCAACACTCTCCACCTGTCCTTGGCCCTCCTTTGGCCTTGTTGCTTCTGCGACACCTGCTCCATTGCATTCCTTCGTTGTTGTTATCCCTTCGGTGCCTGTCACGTGTTCTTCCTCTTTTTCTTCTTTCAAGCCTTTGAAGTGTGAGCTGTTCCTTGTGATTCGCCTGCTGTCTGACTCTGCTGTTATCATTGTTCCTTTCACTTGTGTTATCGTCAATGGGTCGTGGGCGAATGCACTGTCTGACTTCCGTTGTTGTCTCTGTCGTACAATGACAGTGTCTCCTTCATGGAGGTGTGATTCGGTGGCATGTCGTCTTCCATCAGCATATTCCTTCATTCTCTTCTTGGCTGCCTCATCTTTTGCTGCCACGCCTTCGTGCCCCGGCGCGGCCAGTCCTTCTATCTGCGGCAGCCTTGTTCTGCTTGTCCTCCCTAGTACTAGCTCCGCCGGGCATTTCCCTGTAGATCCATGAGGCGTGTTTCTGTAATCCCTCAGCATTTGGCATAGTGCTTGTCCTAGGGAAATCTGCGACAGTTTCGCCCTCTGAACTGCCTTCTTGATGTTTCCCATAAATCTTTCGACCATGCCGTTTGCTTGCGGCCATAGTGGTGTTACCTTTCTGTGCTGTATTCCGAGGTAAGCCATGAACCTTCGGAACTCCTCTCCTGAGAACGGAGGGCCATTATCCGTTTTCACCGTCTCCGGGGAGCCCCATGCTGCGAATATGTCGTCCAGAACAGGTAGCGTTGCGGCTGCTGACGTTGAGGAGACTGATCGCACAATCGGGAATCTGGAGTATTCATCTATTATGACCAGTAGGTAAGTTCCCGCGTCTAGAGGTCCAAAGAAATCAGCGGCCATTGTTGTCCATACTGCTCTTGGTAGTTCCGACATTTGCAGTGGTTCTTGTCTTGCAGGCGGACCCGTCTTGTTGTTATCCCTTCGGTGCCTGTCACGTGTTCTTCCTCTTTTTCTTCTTTCAAGCCTTTGAAGTGTGAGCTGTTCCTTGTGATTCGCCTGCTGTCTGACTCTGCTGTTATCATTGTTCCTTTCACTTGTGTTATCGTCAACCTGCGGATCATGTCGTTCAGATGAGGTCCTGGATGACGTTCCCTCGATATTGCAGTGTTCGGTAGTCTCATGTCCACACAGATCCTTATTTTGGACGTATTTTTCTTCGGGACTGCCACAATCGGTGATACCCACGGTGTTGGCCCGTCTGCCGGCTCAATTATGTCTTGCTGCAGTAAGTTATTTATTTCTTCCTCCACTTGCGGTTGTAGGTGGATCGGCACTCTCCTGTGATGCTGTGCCACTGGTCTCACCGCTTCATTTATGTGTAGGGTGTTGGACCCGGCCTCGCAGAACGGCCCTCCGTGCACCCGCACCACCGAAACCTGGTACCTGCAGCCCCAACCACCCGGCCCAGCCGGTCCTTCCTACCAGAACACCCGCACCCGGCCCGGACATCCTCGTCCATGGCCACTCTCCTTTCGGCCACCCCGGGCCCGCATGCCCACTTCATGCGTCAAGATGGCCGCCCGGCCCCAGCGCGACCCTGGCCTAGAAGCGCCACTCCGGCTGGAGGACATCACACTTCCAGGGGGATGAGAGAGGGAGGAGCAGTTTCTATCGCACCTCTGGACTCCCCTGGGACGATGGGTTTCGATCGGCCCTCCGGCCTCCCTGAGAGCTGGCTCCACGCCTGCTGGGTGTCTGGGACTCCTCCCGCCCCGGCCCTGAACGAGATCAAAAGACAATAGCAGGAAACCCCGACAAGCGACCCCCAGGTGACAAGACCCCTGCCTCCACCGACCCCGGACATCAAAGAGGGGTCGACCTATAACAAGGGGTGCTCTGGGTCGGTCCGGCAGATTCGACGCTGGAACAACGTAAGCCTGCTGAGTGACTCGCGGCTCCTGGAAGATCGTAACACCTCTGAACTTGTGCCTAAGCCTGCTGAGTGACTCGCGGCTCCTGGAAGATCGTAACACCTCTGAACTTGTGCCTAAGCCTGCTGAGTGACTCGCGGCTCCTGGAAGATCGTAACACCTCCGAACTTGTGCCTAAGCCTGCTGAGTGACTCGCGGCTCCTGGAAGATCGTAACACCTCCGACTTTGCGCCTAAGCCTGCTGAGTGACTCGCGGCTCCTGGAAGATCGTAACATCTCCGAACTTGTGCCTAAGCCTGCTGAGAGACTCGCGGCTCCTTGAAGATCGTACACCTCTGAACCTGTACCTGAGCCCGCTGAGTGACTCGCGGCTCCCCCAGACTCTCACGGTCCCGCCGGACCCCGACTACGACTCCGTATCCCCCGGCTCGAGGATTGTGAGCTGTGCGCCGGATACGTCCCTGCTTGAACTTTTGCCAAAGACTGTCCCGCTACCCCCCTACCTTTCCGAGACTCTTGAGCCTGTGCACACCTTGTACATATTTGCCGTGATAACCTACTTGATAAAGATTGTTTCTGAGAATAACCAGTGTGGTTACTCTGTGTCGTGTGGTGCCAGAAGTACGATCCTAGCTGCGAGATTCCTCCCCCTGGGGAGTCTCCCGCCAGTGCCCGGCTACGATACTTCGAGGGTGGGTCTCAGGGTAGTCAGGACCCCCTTCCGGGCTCCTCTGAGGTCACCGTCTAACATTGGTGGCAAGCGACGGGATTCGGGCCCATCACCTAGAGATCGTACCATGAACAACGGACGCACTACCGACAAGGATGGCAGAAGGAAGCGCCATGAGCCCCGCAGAAAACAACGCCAACAGGGTGTTCCAGGTGGAGCATCTAGAAGAATATACACACAAGGAGCTGAAGCAATTTTGCAAAGAACTTAAAATCGCTACCACTGGTCTCAACACGAAGGAAGATTTGCAGAAAGCACTGAAAACTTGGGTGGAGACCGGGGCCTCCCGCCCGGAAGGCACGGGGGAGCGCCCCGACGAAACCGAACCTCCCCAAAGTGAAAGCAGCAGCAATCAGGTGCGAGGAGGCGTACCAGACGGGGGCTTCTCCCCAGAAGAACTCGCGGACAGAGAGAGAAGCCGCAATCATGAACTAGAGCTGGCCAAACTCAAAATTGAGGGCGAATTGAAGTTAGCGGAAAAAAAGCTAGCGGTAGAACAAATGCGTGTACAAGGCGAACTGGAGGAGAAAAAGCTCCAACGGGAGCACGAAGGAAGGAAGCTCCAGCTGGAGCACGAACGCAGCTTAAAGGAACTCGAGCTCAAGGCCCGAAACGAGGAAGGGAGGCCCCCAAGTAACCGAGAGACGGCCCCCCCAGCGGAACAGAAGGTCCACATCCCGAAGGATGTGGTCAAGGAATATTATAAAAACGATGACATTCAGCAATGGTTTCGGGCCTACGAGGTCGCCATGACCTCCCATCGGATCCCGCAGAAGGACTGGGGGGCGGGGCTGTGGGGGCGGTTTCTGAGCGAAGGAAGGGACACCCTGCTCGACCTACCCCTCTCCCTGCAGACCTCCTACAGCCACATGAAAGAGGCTCTACTCACAAGATACGGCCTCACCCCAGAAATGTACCGTCAACGGTTCCGGGACTGCAGGAAGATCCCGGGCACCACCTGGGTGGAATATGTAAACTTTTTCAGTCGGGCCTTCGATGGGTGGACCAAGGGCAGCAAGGTCACCACCCTGGCCGAACTCACTGATCTCATGTTGTGGGAACATCTAGCTGCGAACTGCTTCGTAGAACTACGTCAGCATCTGCTGGACAGTAAGCTCACAGATCCCCGGAAGCTGGCTGTGGAGGCCGACCGCTGGACCAACACCCGGGTCTCCCGGGGCATGGTAGGAGAGTACCCCCGAACCAGTCAGGGACCACCCCGCCAGAGAGGAGGAGGGAACCAGGGAGGGCCGAGAGAGTCCCAGCCTATCCCCCCGAAGACACCACCTCCACCTTTCCCGGCGCCCCCTCCACCAGTAACCGGGCCCCCTGGGAAACGGGGACACCGGGTGACCGTCACATGTTTTCGCTGCCAGAAACCCGGGCACTACGCCAATGACCCAGAGTGCCCCATGGCCACCCAAGTCCCCCCGACGAGACAGATAGCCAACGTAGCCCTGGGGGAGGGGGTGGAGGAAGCCGAAGAGTGGGAACCCGCAGCAATGGCCCTAGTATCCCTGGGAGATAGGGAGATGATCCCTGGTAGCCTCCTCCCCTCCAACACCCAGAAGTATGGGCAGCTTGTCAAAATCAATGGCCACCAGGTAGAGGCCCTGCGAGACACCGGGGCCAGTATCACCGGTGTCCTCAGGCACCTAGTCCCCGAAGAGCAGATCCTCCCCAACGTCTTTTGCCCTGTAATATCCGCAGACAATAGAGAGAGCATGTGCCAGGTAGCCCTGGTGCCATTTGAGTGGGGAGGGGTGATAGGCAAACTCAAGGTGGCCGTAAGAACCTCCCAGCCGGTCGACTGCCTTTTAGGGAACGACCTAGAGAGTTCCCCATGGAAGCACGTAGAGCGTAAGGCCCACCTGGGAATGATGGGACTCCCCGAGTGGGTGTGCGCCACCACCCGATCTATGTCCGCCCGACTCACTCCCCAGAGGGAAGTCGAGAGCACCCCGATCGAAGAGATCAGAACAGTCCCCGCCGAGGGTCCTTCCGTCCCCCCATCAGAAGGGTCCGTCGCTAGCGATGAACCCACACCATCCGACCCTGACCCGGTCCCTGAGTTAGGCGATCTACCCGAGTTGGCCCAATGGCGCCACGAGGGCGGACCCACTCGGGAGGAGTTTTGCAGGGAGCAAGCCACTTGTCCTTCCCTGGTCGGGCTGCGGCGCCAAGCCGAGGGCCAAGCCGCAGGTGACCAGACCGGGACGCACCGAATCTATTGGGAGAATAGCATCCTGTACAGTGAGCAGAAGTCGGTGGAGCTGGGATCTGGACGGGTACTGGTGGTACCCCTCCGCTTCCGAGATTTCCTCCTGGGTTTAGCCCACGACGTCCCCCTCGCCGGTCACCTGGGACAGGACAAGACGTACAACCGTCTTGTGACCCATTTTTACTGGCCTAAGATGAGAGCAGCGGTAGAGGCCCATTGCAAGTCCTGCCCCACGTGCCAGGCTAGTGGAAAGAGTGGAGGGAAACTCAAGGCTCCCCTCCAACCCTTCCCGGTCGTCAGTACCCCCTTCGAACGAGTCGGGATCGACATCGTGGGACCACTGGACCCCCCCACCTCCCAAGGCCACCGTTTTATCTTGGTCCTAGTGGACCACGCCACCCGCTATCCGGAGGCTATCCCCCTGCGCACCATTACGGCCCCTGTGGTGGGCCGGGCCCTGATGGGGATCTTTTCCAGGGTGGGGTTTCCCCGCGAGGTCGTGAGCGATCGCGGCACTAATTTTATCTCAAGGTATATGACGTCCCTGTGGCAACAATGTGGGGTGTCCTATAAGTTCACCACCCCGTACCATCCCCAAGGAAACGGCCTAGTAGAAAGGTTTAATAGGACTTTGAAAGGGATGATCGCTGGCCTAGAAGAACCCCTCCGGCGGAAGTGGGACGTCCTGCTCCCTTGCCTATTGTTCGCGTATAGAGAGGTCCCCCAGAAGTCCCTAGGATTCAGCCCGTTTGAGTTACTCTATGGGCACCCCGTCCGAGGTCCCCTCAGTTTGGTAAAGGAAGAGTGGGAGGCGGCACCCCAGACCACCCCCCGAGATGTGTTCCAATACGTCCTGGCCCTCCGGAACCAGACCAGGAAGTTCCGAGAACTGGCCGAGGCCAACCTGGAGGCGAGTCAAGAAGAGATGAAACGCTGGTACGACCAGAATGCCACTCTGGTTGAGTTCCAGCCGGGCCAGCAGGTGTGGGTCATGGCCCCCGTGAAGCCTGGCGCCCTCCAGGACCGATGGTCTGGGCCTTACAAGGTGGTTGAGCGAAAGAGTCCAGTTACGTACTTGGTGGACGTCCAGTCGCCCCGGGACCCCCTCCGGGTCCTGCATGTGAACCGACTCAAGCCTCACTTCGTGCGGACAGAACTGAGCCTCCTGCTGGCCACCGATGACGGGGCCGAAGATGAGTCGGATCCCCTCCCGGACCTCCTGTGTGTCAAGGAGCAGGATGGCTCCGTGGAGGGAGTGAACCTCTCCCCAGCCCTCACTGCCCAGCAACAAGCGGACTGCCGCCAGCTCCTAAGACAATTTGCCGACCTCTTCTCTCTGACCCCCCGGGTCACCAACTGGTGTGTTCATGGCGTGGATTACCGGGGGCTCAATGACGTTACCCGAGCCGATGCCCACCCCATTCCACGAGCCGACGAACTCATTGACCGACTAGGGGCAGCCCGGTTCCTCAGCACATTCGACCTCACCTGCGGATACTGGCAGATTGCGCTCACCGAAGGGGCCAAGGAGCGGTCCGCTTTCTCCACCCCCGACGGGCACTACCGCTTCCGCGTGATGCCCTTCGGGATGAAAAATGCCCCGGCCACTTTCCAGCGACTGGTGAATAAGGTCCTGGCCGGGTTGGAACAGTTCAGCGCGGCATATCTAGACGATATCGCCGTCTTCAGTTCAGAGTGGAGTGAGCACCTCCAGCACCTCCGGAGGGTGCTAGCCGCCCTGCGCCAGGCCGGCCTCACAGTAAAAGCTAGCAAGTGCCAGATCGGGCAAGGCTCCGTAGTCTACCTGGGGCACCGGGTCGGGAGCGGCCAGGTAGCCCCTCTACAGCCAAAGATCGACGCCATCCTGGCCTGGGAACCACCCATCACCCAGACGGAGGTCCGAGCCTTCCTGGGACTCACAGGATACTACCGACGCTTCATTCGGGGATATGGCAGCCTGGTCGGCCCGCTCACCGAACTCACATCTAAAAAACAGCCAAAGAAGGTGCAGTGGACGGCTGCCTGCCAGGAGGCTTTCGATGCTCTAAAAAAGGCCATGTGCACTGCTCCCGTCCTCCAGGCTCCCGACTATGCCAAGGAGTTCCTAGTCCAGACCGATGCCTCCGAACATGGCATTGGGGCCGTCCTGTCCCAAGTGAATGACCAAGGCCTAGACCAGCCCGTCGCCTTCCTCAGTCGGCGGCTGCTGCCCCGAGAGCAGAGGTGGAGCACCATAGAGCGCGAAGCCTTTGCCGTGGTCTGGGCACTCAAAAAGCTACGACCCTACCTGTTCGGCACGCATTTCAGAGTCCAAACTGACCATCGGCCCTTGCGGTGGCTCATGCAGATGCGAGGGGAAAACCCCAAGCTACTGCGGTGGTCAATCTCCCTCCAGGGGATGGATTTCACCGTAGAACACCGCCCTGGTACGGACCACGCCAACGCTGACGGCCTCTCCCGGTTCTTCCGCCTCAGCGAAGAGAACCCCCCAAGATGATGGGCAGTTCTCTCCGGCTTTCAGCTGGGGGGGACGCGTGTTGGACCCGGCCTCGCAGAACGGCCCTCCGTGCACCCGCACCACCGAAACCTGGTACCTGCAGCCCCAACCACCCGGCCCAGCCGGTCCTTCCTACCAGAACACCCGCACCCGGCCCGGACATCCTCGTCCATGGCCACTCTCCTTTCGGCCACCCCGGGCCCGCATGCCCACTTCATGCGTCAAGATGGCCGCCCGGCCCCAGCGCGACCCTGGCCTAGAAGCGCCACTCCGGCTGGAGGACATCACACTTCCAGGGGGATGAGAGAGGGAGGAGCAGTTTCTATCGCACCTCTGGACTCCCCTGGGACGATGGGTTTCGATCGGCCCTCCGGCCTCCCTGAGAGCTGGCTCCACGCCTGCTGGGTGTCTGGGACTCCTCCCGCCCCGGCCCTGAACGAGATCAAAAGACAATAGCAGGAAACCCCGACAAGCGACCCCCAGGTGACAAGACCCCTGCCTCCACCGACCCCGGACATCAAAGAGGGGTCGACCTATAACAAGGGGTGCTCTGGGTCGGTCCGGCAGATTCGACGCTGGAACAACGTAAGCCTGCTGAGTGACTCACGGCTCCTGGAAGATCGTAACACCTCTGAACTTGTGCCTAAGCCTGCTGAGTGACTCGCGGCTCCTGGAAGATCGTAACACCTCTGAACTTGTGCCTAAGCCTGCTGAGTGACTCGCGGCTCCTGGAAGATCGTAACACCTCCGAACTTGTGCCTAAGCCTGCTGAGTGACTCGCGGCTCCTGGAAGATCGTAACACCTCCGACTTTGCGCCTAAGCCTGCTGAGTGACTCGCGGCTCCTGGAAGATCGTAACATCTCCGAACTTGTGCCTAAGTGTGAGAAGTTGGCCTGATGTATGATGTCACTAGTTATAGTGTACACCTTATATCAGTCCAAATACCCTTATGGTGATTGGTTGTAAAGTCAACCTTATAGACCAGCTATCCTAGTGGTAGCATGGACAAGAGCAGTCTTAGGCTAAACTCTGAATGGCATGTGAAGCCAGCTGTGATACCATATATAATCCCTTGAATACCAAATGAAGGGACACCACAACAGATATATATATAAAATAAAGTGTATTTATTCTAAGCAAACCCTCAGCACTCTTTATGAGTTTAGAGGTAGGTACAACACAGTCTTATTAATGCATACAGTAAGTCACACAGGTAAGTAATACAGTTAGGCCCTAGGGGCCACGCAAACCATATACTAAAGAAGTGGTATAAGAACCACTGTCACGGAAATAGAATAGGCCTAGGCCTAGGGAATCGCTGGGGCTACACTACACTAGCGTTAGTTAGGAAGTGGGAGGCCCACGGGATTCGTGTGCAGAGTGGAAACACTCACGCGTAATGCGTAAAAGTCAATAGCAATATTACAGTTTAGAAATAGATAGATTTAGGACACTTCCGGAGTAGCTAGGAAGTTGAGACTTGAAAACTAGACACTAGGATAGTCACTATCCTGATGAGCACCGGAGTACCCAAGTTACCTAGCCCACAGGCTGCGGGTGCATAGGGGTGAAGATGCGTCGTTTTCGTCGTCGACTCCTATGGATGCCTGAAGAAAGATGCTGACAGGCAGTCAGGAGAGAGTGTCCGGTGGATCCCAAGCCTGGGATCAAGAAGAGAAGAAACCTGCAAGCAGAGGGGACAGAGTCAAGGTCACTAGCCAGTGACCACGTGGAACCAGGAAGGAACCAGGCGATGTCGTGAAGAGTTGCAGGTGAAGGTGAAGCTTGTCGCTGCAGCCAGGAGGACCAGGAAGCGTCGAGGACGACCAGGACCAGGAGGCGAGCTGTCCCACGAAGGCTCTTGCTGTCGGCGGCGTCGAAGTTGGACTAGGACTCACCAAGCCTTGGCAAGCGGAACCCACGAAGAACAAGGGACTTGCTTCTGGTGCAGACCAGGAAGGTCTGGGGTGCTTCTTCTTTGCAGAGAAGCAGGAGCCAGTCTGGAGGAGCCAAACCAGCGCAGAAGATTTCAGGGAGCGTCGTCACAAAGGCCACTAGCCAGCGGGCAAGCAACCGGACAGACGCGGCAAGCAGGAAAATGCTGAAGGGCCCCACGCAGGACTCGTGGAGTGTGGGGGGCTGGTCTTCGGTGCAGATGGTGCTTGGGGTTGGGGCTTCTCAATCCCCGGTGCACAACTTCGAGGGTACCTCAGAAGCTGCGCTGTAAGTTACTAGCCACTTTTCCCAGGTAGCCGGTCCCACGTTGCTCGTCGCCTCCACGGATCTCAGCTCTGCTGCAGATGTGGATGAGGGTCGGAGAAGTCTGGAAATCAAGGCTCTGGTCGGGCTCTGCAATCGGTTCCTCGTCGAACGTTTCACAAAGCAAAGGGTAGTCACTTGATGGTGCCTGTTTGCACAGGGTAGCCACTCCTTGGCTACAAGGGAGATTCTTCAGTCTTCTTCTTTCGTCGAATGTCGAAGGTCCAGAGTTTCTGTTCAGTTTTGCAGGTTCAGGATAATCTAAAGTCTTGAGGCCCAACTCCCACTCTTATACTAATCTGGGGGGCTGGGATACCTGCTAGGTCACGCCTTATGGGTGGGACCTGGGAGGGGGTGGTTACACCCACTTCCCTTTGTCCAGTTTCGCGCCAGAGCTGGGGCTGGAGTGCCCCAGCGCCGGTTTGAACTGGACTATGCAAGGAACACCTTGTGTGCCCCAGGCATGTCTCATTCCTTTCAGCCCACCCTGCCCCAATACACTAAAGGCTGTCTGGGGAGGTGCTAGCACCTCCCCAAGCAGGAAACCTATTGTCCAGGCCTCCCTGGCTGGGATCACTCCCAGCAGCAGGAGGTCAGACTTGTGTCGTGGCAGCAGCATCCATTTTGTGATGCTGAGGCTTTGGTCAGAGGCTAACAGTTGAAGTATGATTTTAACATGTCTTTCCCTCTTGAAGGGGGGGATAATATTCTCATGTCCAGAAATGGCATGGGGGTATTATTCCCGAGTGTTAGACACCTTACACGACATGTTTTGATAAAGCCCAACCATAGTTACCATAACCGTCTAAGATTATAAGGCACTTTAAGAGTATATGGTAGGCTATATCATAGAACAGCTATAAGGACAAGGTTCCGAAAGCTGCAGACAGGCTCAGCTCATGCTAGAGCACCATCTCACATGTTACCAAGCACTCTGCCTCCAGGATTGTCAAGGCCTGCCATAGGAGTGACTGATAGGTACACATGTGTCTATATGTAAGTTAGGTATAGGAATACTACACCTAAGCAAGGGGTGCTTACACGACCTTGCCCCAGCTGAGTGATCAGCCAGTTGTGTCAAAATGGAAGGCCAGGCCAGGGGTGGCACAATACATGCTGCAGCCCCTGGTAGGCCTAGGGTACACCTATGCCCTGGGTACCTAGGGTACACTGTACAGGGCCCAATAAGGTGATCCTATCCAAATGGGTTATGCACCTAAAGTACATAGTAGTAATTTAGAGAGAGAACAGCAGGGCTGTGGGTCTGATTAGCAGGCCCACAGCCACATCTAAGTCGAAAACCAGTAAAGCAAAAGCAAAAAGTGGGGGTGAACATAGAAAGCAGACCCTACTCTCCTACACTAAGCCTGCTGAGAGACTCGCGGCTCCTTGAAGATCGTACACCTCTGAACCTGTACCTGAGCCCGCTGAGTGACTCGCGGCTCCCCCAGACTCTCACGGTCCCGCCGGACCCCGACTACGACTCCGTATCCCCCGGCTCGAGGATTGTGAGCTGTGCGCCGGATACGTCCCTGCTTGAACTTTTGCCAAAGACTGTCCCGCTACCCCCCTACCTTTCCGAGACTCTTGAGCCTGTGCACACCTTGTACATATTTGCCGTGATAACCTACTTGATAAAGATTGTTTCTGAGAATAACCGGTGTGGTTACTCTGTGTCGTGTGGTGCCAGAAGTACGATCCTAGCTGCGAGATTCCTCCCCCTGGGGAGTCTCCCGCCAGTGCCCGGCTACGATACTTCGAGGGTGGGTCTCAGGGTAGTCAGGACCCCCTTCCGGGCTCCTCTGAGGTCACCGTCTAACATAGGGTGACCTGTTTGTCTTTTAGCTTCCCCAGTCCCTGCAGTATTTCTTGATATTCTTGCAGTATGTTTTCTTTTTCTGTCATGTGGTACGTCATCGCCAACAGCCCCATGACTTGTGCCGTGACGTTACTCAGCAGGCAGGGCGCTGGGATGTCCCCTTTCAGCACATGTATTTCTTCCTGACGCGTCACGTCCTGATATGTTAGCGTCTCAGTGAACTTGCCCATGTTCTCTACTGGTGTCTTTGATCCCCACGTGAACACATCTACTGTTGATGGCGATAGCGTTGGCCTTGTTCTCATTTTCATGTACTCGGACATGCACATTATGTTGCATGTGGCACCACTGTCTAGCACAAACGTTGTTCTGTGGCGCCCGACGTCGATGTCTACTGTGGCCGTCTTTTTTATTTGCTGTTTCTCCACCAGCTGGATGTGTTCCTGTTGTCTTCCTTCTTTGGGTGTGTCGGACATGAGGTATAGCCGTGCTTCTCTCCCAACCGTCGTCTGTTCATCCGACTCTTCCGACGAGCCTCTCTCTGCTGTCTCCATATGTCTGGCGTGTCTGGTGCCTGTTGTCCCTTGTCTTGCTGTTCGCCCCCTCTCGTTCCTAAATTGCCTGCTCATGCAGGTGCTTGCGAAGTGATTGTCCCTATTGCATTTTCTGCATTTCTGGCCCATTGCTGGGCAGGTGCCAACGTGTGGGAAGTCAAAGCCGCATCTGTAGCATGGGACCGCTTGTTTCCTGTGATGTTGTTGCTCCCTGTTGTCGTTCTTTTTGAAATGTTCCGTCATCCGATGTGCCATCGCTTCTCCCTTTTCTTTTCCAATTTGTATTTGTTTGGCATGCTGCGTGGCCCGTGCTTCTGTGCGGGCCATCGTCAGTATTTTCTCAAGTGTTGTTGGTTCTTTTAGGATGCGTGCTCTGAACTCTACTGATAAACACCCTACGATGAGGCGCGTTCGTATTGCTTCTTCGTTGTCAAATTTATCGAATTCGCAGTATGTCACCAGCTTCCGCAACCTTGTTGCGAAGTCATCCATGCTTTCTTCTGGTTGCTGGCATGCTGTGTGGAACGTGTACCTTTCAAAATCGATGTTGCGTTGGGGGTCGAACTTCTCTGTGAGGCACGCTTTCGCGCCTTTGTAATCCGCCGTCTTTTCACTTGGTAGTGTCATCATTAAGTCTTCTATTTCGTCTCCGGCAAGGTTGACCAGCAGATCTAATTGTTTGCTCTCTGCAACGTCCGTCGCGCGCATGTATCGTTCAAATTGTCGTAGCCATCTCTCCCATCTGATGCCTGCTTGCGGTTCCGACATGTTGAATGGCAGCGGCCTGCGGAACACAGCTTGTGTGCTCCTTGTTTCTTCGTCACCCATATTCTTCCTTTCTTTGTTTTATTTATGTACTTCTTGCCTTCTTTCTCCTTACTTCTTGTTCCTCTGGTGCTATTTCCTTTCTTTGGCACCTTTTTCTTGTCGTTTTCTCCTTATTTGGACCTTTTTCGTCTATTTTCCTTTTTTTTTGCCTGACTCTAAAATGGCCTCCCGGCCTTCCTGTGCTCCTATTGGCCCAAATTGCCTGACTCCAAGATGGCCGCCGCACTCTCGCGCGATTTCGCGCTGTTCGGGACTTTGCCTGACCTTTTAAAATGGCCGCCGTCTATCTTGGGCGCTGATTGGCTCAATTCGCCTGACTTTAAGATGGCCGCCTCCTCTCGCGAGAGTTCGTTGAAGCTCACGCACGGGAGGGATCTTAATCTTTCCTTCAGTTTCACTCTCGCGCTGCTCTTACTTCTGTTAGCAGCGCCGGGGTGGGCTCCCGCAACGATGTTTTCTTCTGCTGGCGTGTTGGACCCGGCCTCGCAGAACGGCCCTCCGTGCACCCGCACCACCGAAACCTGGTACCTGCAGCCCCAACCACCCGGCCCAGCCGGTCCCTCCTACCAGAACACCCGCACCCGGCCCGGACATCCCCGTCCATGGCCTCCCTCCTTTCGGCCACCCCGGGCCCGCATGCCCACTTCATGCGTCAAGATGGCCGCCCGGCCCCAGCGCGACCCTGGCCTAGAGGCGCCACTCCGGCTGGAGGACATCACACTTCCAGGGGGATGAGAGAGGGAGGAGCAGTTTCTATCGCACCTCTGGACTCCCCTGGGACGATGGGTTTCGATCGGCCCTCCGGCCTCCCTGAGGGCTGGCTCCACGCCTGCTGGGTGTCTGGGACTCCTCCCGGCCCGGCCCTGAACGAGATCAAAAGACAATAGCAGGAAACCCCGACAAGCGACCCCCAGGTGACAAGACCCCTGCCTCCACCGACCCCGGACATCAAAGAGGGGTCGACCTATAACAAGGGGTGCTCCGGGCCGGTCCGGCAGATTCGACGCTGGAACAACGTAAGCCTGCTGAGTGACTCGCGGCTCCTGAAAGATCGTAACATCTCTGAACTTGCGCCTAAGCCTGCTGAGTGACTCGCGGCTCCTGAAAGATCGTAACATCTCTGAACTTGCGCCTAAGCCTGCTGAGTGACTCGCGGCTCCTGGAAGATCGTAACATCTCTGAACTTGCGCCTAGCCTGCTGAGTGACTCGCGGCTCCTGAAAGATCGTAACATCTCTGAACTTGCGCCTAAGCCTGCTGAGTGACTCGCGGCTCCTGGAAGATCGTAACATCTCCGAACTTGTGTCTAAGCCTGCTGAGAGACTCGCGGCTCCCCCAGATTCTCACGGCCCCGCCGGACCCCGACTACGACCCCGTATCCCCCGGCTCGAGGATTGTGAGCTGTGCGCCGGATACGTCCCTGCTTGAACTTTTGCCAAAGACTGTCCCGCTACCCCCCTACCTTTCCGAGACTCTTGCACCCGTGCACACCGTGTACATATTTGCCGTGATAGCCTACTTGATAAAGATTGTTTCTGAGAATAACCGGTGTGATTACTCTGTGTCGTGTGGCGCCAGAAGTACGATCCTAGCTGCGAGATTCCTCCCCCTGGGGAGTCTCCCGCCAGTGCCCGGCTACGATACTTTGAGGGTGGGTCTCAGGGTAGTCAGGACCCCCTTTCCGGGCTCCTCTGAGGTCGCCGTCTAACATTGGTGGCAAGCGACGGGATTCGGGCCCATCACCTAGAGATCGTACCGTGAACAACGGACGCACCACCGACAAGGATGGCAGAAGGAAGCGCCATGAGCCCCGCAGAAACCAACGCCAACAGGGTGTTCCAGGTGGAGCATCTAGAAGAATATACACACAAGGAGCTGAAGCAGTTTTGCAAAGAACTTAAAATCGCTACCACTGGTCTCAACACGAAGGAAGATTTGCAGAAAGCACTGAAAACTTGGGTGGAGACCGGGGCCTCCCGCCCGGAAGGCACGGGGGAGCGCCCCGACGAAACCGAACCTCCCCAAAGTGAAAGCAGCAGCAATCAGGTGCGAGGAGGCGTACCAGACGGGGGCTTCTCCCCAGAAGAACTCGCGGACAGAGAGAGAAGCCGCAATCATGAACTAGAGCTAGCCAAACTCAAAATTGAGGGCGAGTTGAAGTTAGCGGAAAAAAAACTAGCGGTAGAACAAATGCGTGTACAAGGCGAACTGGAGGAGAAAAAGCTCCAACGGGAGCACGAAGGAAGGAAGCTCCAGCTGGAGCACGAACGCAGCTTAAAGGAACTCGAGCTCAAGGCCCGAAACGAGGAAGGGAGGCCCCCAAGTAACCGAGAGACGGTCTCCCCAGCGGAACAGAAGGTCCACATCCCGAAGGATGTGGTCAAGGAATATTATAAAAACGATGACATTCAGCAATGGTTTCGGGCCTACGAGGTCGCCATGACCTCCCATCGGATCCCGGAGAAGGACTGGGGGGCGGGGTTGTGGGGGCGGTTTCTGAGCGAAGGAAGGGACACCCTGCTCGACCTACCCCTCTCCCTGCAGACCTCCTACAGCCACATGAAAGAGGCTCTACTCACAAGATACGGCCTCACCCCAGAAATGTACCGTCAGCGGTTCCGGGACTGCAGGAAGATCCCGGGCACCACATGGGTGGAATATGTAAACTTTTTCAGTCGGGCCTTCGATGGGTGGACCAAAGGCAGCAAGGTCACCACCCTGGCCGAACTCACTGATCTCATGTTGTGGGAACATCTAGCTGCGAACTGCTTCGTAGAACTACGTCAGCATCTGCTGGACAGTAAGCTCACAGATCCCCGGAAGCTGGCTGTGGAGGCCGACCGCTGGACCAACACCCGGGTCTCCCGGGGCATGGTAGGAGAGTACCCCCGAACCAGTCAGGGACCACCCCGCCAGAGAGGAGGAGGGAACCAGGGAGGGCCGAGAGAGTCCCAGCCTAGCCCCCCGAAGACACCACCTCCACCTTTCCCGGCGCCCCCTCCACCAGTAACCGGGCCCCCTGGGAAACGGGGACACCGGGTGACCGTCACATGTTTCCGCTGCCAGAAACCCGGGCACTACGCCAATGACCCAGAGTGCCCCATGGCCCCCCAAGTCCCCCCGACGAGACAGATAGCCAGCGTAGCCCTGGGGGAGGGGGTAGAGGAAGCCGAAGAGTGGGAACCCGCAGCAATGGCCCTAGTATCCCTGGGAGATAGGGAGATGGTCCCTGGTAGCCTCCTCCCCTCCAACACCCAGAAGTATGGGCAGCTTGTCAAAATCAATGGCCACCAAGTAGAGGCCCTGTCAAAATCAATGGCCACCAAGTAGAGGCCCTGCGAGACACCGGGGCCAGTATCACCGGTGTCCTCAGGCACCTAGTCCCCGAAGAGCAGATCCTCCCCAACGTCTTTTGCCCTGTGATATCCGCAGACAATAGAGAGAGCATGTGCCAGGTAGCCCTGGTGCCATTTGAGTGGGGAGGGGTGATAGGCAAACTCAAGGTGGCCGTAAGAACCTCCCAGCCGGTCGACTGCCTTTTAGGGAACGACCTAGAGAGTTCCCCATGGAAGCACGTAGAGCGTAAGGCCCACCTGGGAATGATGGGACTCCCCGAGTGGGTGTGCGCCACCACCCGATCTATGTCCGCCCGACTCACTCCCCAGAGGGAGGTCGAGAGCATCCCGATCGAAGAGATCAGAACAGTCCCCGCCGAGGGTCCTTCCGTCCCCCCATCAGAAGGGTCCGTCGCTAGCGATGAACCCACACCATCCGACCCGGACCCAGTCCCTGAGTTAGGCGATCTACCCGAGTTGGCCCAATGGCGCCACGAGGGCGGACCCACTCGGGAGGAGTTTTGCAGGGAGCAAGCCACTTGTCCGTCCCTGGTCGGGCTGCGGCGCCAAGCCGAGGGCCAAGCCGCAGGTGACCAGACCGGGACGCACCGAATCTATTGGGAGAATAGCATCCTGTACAGTGAGCAGAAGTCGGTGGAGCTGGGATCGGGACGGGTACTGGTGGTACCCCTCCGCTTCCGAGGTTTCCTCCTGGGTTTAGCCCACGACGTCCCCCTCGCCGGTCACCTGGGACAGGACAAGACGTACAACCGTCTTGTGACCCATTTTTACTGGCCTAAGATGAGAGCAGCGGTAGAGGCCCATTGCAAGTCCTGCCCCACGTGCCAGGCTAGTGGAAAGAGTGGAGGGAAACTCAAGGCTCCCCTCCAACCCTTCCCGGTCGTCAGTACCCCCTTCGAACGAGTCGGGATCGACATCGTGGGACCACTGGACCCCCCCACCTCCCAAGGTCACCGTTTTATCTTGGTCCTAGTGGACCACGCCACCCGCTACCCAGAGGCTATCCCCCTGCGCACCATTACGGCCCCTGTGGTGGGCCGGGCCCTGATGGGGATCTTTTCCAGGGTGGGGTTTCCCCGCGAGGTCGTGAGCGATCGCGGCACTAATTTTATCTCAAAGTATATGACGTCCCTGTGGCAGCAATGTGGAGTGTCCTATAAGTTCACCACCCCGTACCATCCCCAAGGAAACGACCTAGTAGAAAGATTTAATAGGACCTTGAAAGGGATGATCGCTGGCCTAGACGAACCCCTCCGGCGGAAGTGGGACGTCCTGCTCCCTTGCCTATTGTTCGCGTATAGAGAGGTCCCCCAGAAGTCCCTAGGATTCAGCCCGTTTGAGTTACTCTATGGGCACCCCGTCCGAGGTCCCCTCAGTTTGGTAAAGGAAGAGTGGGAGGCGGCACCCCAGACCACCCCCCGAGATGTGTTCCCATACGTCTTGGCCCTCCGGAACCAGACCAGGAAGTTCCGAGAACTGGCCGAGGCCAACCTGGAGGCGAGTCAAGAAGAGATGAAACGCTGGTACGACCAGAATGCCACTCTGGTTGAGTTCCAGCCGGGCCAGCAGGTGTGGGTCATGGCCCCCGTGAAGCCTGGCGCCCTCCAGGACCGATGGACTGGGCCGTACAAGGTGGTGGAGCGAAAGAGTCCAGTTACGTACTTGGTGGACGTCCAGTCGCCCCGGGACCCCCTCCGGGTCCTGCATGTGAACCGACTCAAGCCTCACTTCGTGCGGACAGAACTGAGCCTCCTGCTGGCCACCGATGACGGGGCCGAAGATGAGTCGGATCCCCTCCCGGACCTCCTGTGTGTCAAGGAGCAGGATGGCTCCGTGGAGGGAGTGAACCTTTCCCCAGCCCTCACGGCCCCACAACAAGCGGACTGCCGCCAGCTCCTAAGACAATTTGCCGACCTCTTCTCTCTGACCCCCCGGGTCACCAACTGGTGTGTTCATGACGTGGACACCGGGGACAGCCCGCCGGTGAGACACCGAGCCTACCGGGTTCCTGACCGGGTCCGGGCCTGCATTCAAGATGAGGTCTCGAAGATGCTGACCCTGGGGGTGATTGAGCCCTCTGACAGTCCCTGGGCCAGCCCCGTGGTCCTGGTCCCGAAGGCAGCGGCCCCCGGTGTCGCCCCCGAGCTCCGATTCTGTGTGGATTACCGGGGGCTCAATGACGTTACCCGAGCCGATGCCCACCCCATTCCACGAGCCGACGAACTCATTGACCGACTAGGGGCAGCTCGGTTCCTCAGCACATTCGACCTCACCTGCGGATACTGGCAGATTGCGCTCACCGAAGGGGCCAAGGAGCGGTCCGCTTTCTCCACCCCCGACGGGCACTACCGCTTCCGCGTGATGCCCTTCGGGATGAAAAATGCCCCGGCCACTTTCCAGCGACTGGTGAATAGGGTCCTGGCCGGGTTGGAACAGTTCAGCGCGGCATATCTAGACGATATCGCCGTCTTCAGTTCGGAGTGGAGTGAGCATCTCCAGCACCTCCGGAGGGTGCTAACCGCCCTGCGCCAGGCAGGCCTCACAGTAAAAGCTAGCAAGTGCCAGATCGGGCAAGGCTCCGTAGTCTACCTGGGGCACCAGGTCGGGAGCGGCCAGGTAGCCCCTCTACAACCAAAGATCGACGCCATCCTGGCCTGGGAACCACCCATCACCCAGACGGAGGTCCGAGCCTTCCTGGGACTCACAGGATACTACCGACGCTTCATTCGGGGGTATGGCAGCCTGGTCGGCCCCCTCACCGAACTCACATCTAAAAAACAGCCAAAGAAGGTGCAGTGGACGGCTGCCTGCCAAGAGGCTTTCGATGCTCTAAAAAAGGCCATGTGCACTGCTCCCGTCCTCCAGGCTCCCGACTATGCCAAGGAGTTCCTAGTCCAGACCGATGCCTCCGAACATGGCATTGGGGCCGTCCTGTCCCAAGTGAATGACCAAGGCCTAGACCAGCCCGTCGCCTTCCTCAGTCGGCGGCTGCTGCCCCGAGAGCAGAGGTGGAGCACCATAGAGCGCGAAGCCTTTGCCGTGGTCTGGGCACTCAAGAAGCTACGACCCTACCTGTTCGGCACGCATTTCAGAGTCCAAACTGACCATCGGCCCTTGCGGTGGCTCATGCAGATGCGAGGAGAAAACCCCAAGCTACTGCGGTGGTCAATCTCCCTCCAGGGGATGGATTTCACCGTAGAACACCGCCCTGGTACGGACCACGCCAACGCCGACGGCCTCTCCCGGTTCTTCCGCCTCAGCGAAGAGAACCCCCCAAGATGATGGGCAGTTCTCTCCGGCTTTCAGCTGGGGGGGACGCGTGTTGGACCCGGCCTCGCAGAACGGCCCTCCGTGCACCCGCACCACCGAAACCTGGTACCTGCAGCCCCAACCACCCGGCCCAGCCGGTCCCTCCTACCAGAACACCCGCACCCGGCCCGGACATCCCCGTCCATGGCCTCCCTCCTTTCGGCCACCCCGGGCCCGCATGCCCACTTCATGCGTCAAGATGGCCGCCCGGCCCCAGCGCGACCCTGGCCTAGAGGCGCCACTCCGGCTGGAGGACATCACACTTCCAGGGGGATGAGAGAGGGAGGAGCAGTTTCTATCGCACCTCTGGACTCCCCTGGGACGATGGGTTTCGATCGGCCCTCCGGCCTCCCTGAGGGCTGGCTCCACGCCTGCTGGGTGTCTGGGACTCCTCCCGGCCCGGCCCTGAACGAGATCAAAAGACAATAGCAGGAAACCCCGACAAGCGACCCCCAGGTGACAAGACCCCTGCCTCCACCGACCCCGGACATCAAAGAGGGGTCGACCTATAACAAGGGGTGCTCCGGGCCGGTCCGGCAGATTCGACGCTGGAACAACGTAAGCCTGCTGAGTGACTCGCGGCTCCTGAAAGATCGTAACATCTCTGAACTTGCGCCTAAGCCTGCTGAGTGACTCGCGGCTCCTGGAAGATCGTAACATCTCTGAACTTGCGCCTAGCCTGCTGAGTGACTCGCGGCTCCTGAAAGATCGTAACATCTCTGAACTTGCGCCTAAGCCTGCTGAGTGACTCGCGGCTCCTGGAAGATCGTAACATCTCTGAACTTGCGCCTAGCCTGCTGAGTGACTCGCGGCTCCTGAAAGATCGTAACATCTCTGAACTTGCGCCTAAGCCTGCTGAGTGACTCGCGGCTCCTGGAAGATCGTAACATCTCCGAACTTGTGTCTAAGCCTGCTGAGAGACTCGCGGCTCCCCCAGATTCTCACGGCCCCGCCGGACCCCGACTACGACCCCGTATCCCCCGGCTCGAGGATTGTGAGCTGTGCGCCGGATACGTCCCTGCTTGAACTTTTGCCAAAGACTGTCCCGCTACCCCCCTACCTTTCCGAGACTCTTGCACCCGTGCACACCGTGTACATATTTGCCGTGATAGCCTACTTGATAAAGATTGTTTCTGAGAATAACCGGTGTGATTACTCTGTGTCGTGTGGCGCCAGAAGTACGATCCTAGCTGCGAGATTCCTCCCCCTGGGGAGTCTCCCGCCAGTGCCCGGCTACGATACTTTGAGGGTGGGTCTCAGGGTAGTCAGGACCCCCTTTCCGGGCTCCTCTGAGGTCGCCGTCTAACATGGCGCTTCGGACCAGGGTGGGCTCCTGGCTCCGAATTTTGTTCCGCGACCGGGTGGGCTCCGACAGTCGCCGTGACGCGTGGATTTCGATCCTACTCTCGTCGCCAGTTGTCGCGTCGCGTCTCTGCAATCACCACCACGTAGCCAGGTCAGTTTCTATTATTTATTGCATGCATATGTATCTGCAGCCAGCATGCTGCACGTCCTGCCTCGTCCCCCGCTTCCTGTGTATATCGCCCCTCACCCCTTGACCGGAACTGGTGTCCGGTGACCTCTCCTGCCCTCTGCCCTCCTCGGGGTCCTAGTGCCTCATTTCTCAGGACACTACACCACCCACCCACCCACCCGTCGGTCTGTCCACCCACCCACCCACCCACCCACCCACCCGTCGGTCTCTCCACCCACCCACCCACCCACCCGTCGGTCTCTCCACCCACCCACCCACCCGTCGGTCTCTCCACCCACCCACCCGTCGGTCTGTCTACCCACCCACCCACCCACCCACCCACCTGTCGGTCCGTCTACCCACCCACCCACCCACCCACCCACCTGTCGGTCCGTCCACCCACCCACCCACCCACCCACCGGTCGGTCCGTCCACCCACCCGTCGGTCCGTCCACCCACCCACCCACCCACCCACCCGTCGGTCCGTCCACCCACCCACCCACCCACCCACCCACCCGTCGGTCCGTCCACCCACCCACCCGTCGGTCCGTCCACCCACCCACCCACCCACCCGTCGGTCCGTCCACCCACCCACCCACCCACCCACCAGTCGGTCCGTCCACCCACCCACCCACCCGTCGGTCCGTCCACCCACCCACCCACCCACCCGTCGGTCCGTCCACCCACCCACCCACCCACCCGTCGGTCCGTCCACCCACCCGTCCACCCACCCACCCACCCGTCGGTCTGTCCACCCACCCACCCACCCGTCGGTCTGTCCACCCACCCACCCGTCGGTCTGTCCAACCAACCACCCACCCACCCGTCGGTCTGTCCAACCAACCACCCACCCACCCGTCGGTCTGTCCACCCACCCACCCACCCACCCGTCGGTCTGTCCACCCACCCACCCACCCACCCGTCGGTCCGTCCACCCACCCACCCACCCGTCGGTCCGTCCACCCACCCACCCGTCGGTCCGTCCACCCACCCACCCGTCGGTCAGTCCACCCACCCACCCGTCGGTCCATCCGCCCACCCATCTGCCCACCCGTCGTCCATCCGCCCACCCGTCGTCCATCCGCCCACCCGTCGTCCATCCGCCCACCCGTCGTCCATCCGCCCACCCGTCGTCCATCCGCCCACCCGTCGTCCATCCGCCTACCCGTCGTCCATCCATCCGCCCACCCGTCGTCCATCCGCCCACCCGTCGTCCATCCGCCCACCCGTCGTCCATCCGCCCACCCGTCGTCCATCCGCCCACCCGTCGTCCATCCGCCCACCCGTCGTCCATCCGCCCACCCGTCGTCCATCCGCCTACCCGTCGTCCACCCGCCCACCCACTTGTCGATCCGTCCACCCACCCCCCACCCACCCGTCGGTCCGTCCACCTACCCCCCACCCACCCGTCGGTCCGTCCACCCACCCCCCACCCACCCGTCGGTCCGTCCACCCACCCACCCACCCGTCGGTCCGTCCACCCACCCACCCACCCGTCGGTCCGTCCACCCACCCACCCACCCACCCACCCACCCACCCGTCGGTCCGTCCACCCACCCACCCACCCACCCGTCGGTCCGTCCACCCACCCACCCACCCGTCGGTCCGTCCACCCACCCACCTACCCACCCGTCGGTCCGTCCACCCACCCACCTACCTACCCGTCGGTCCGTCCACCCACCCGTCGGTCCGTCCACCCACCCACCCACCCACCCGTCGGTCCGTCCGTCCACCCACCCACCCGTCGGTCCGCCCGTCCACCCACCCACCCACCCGTCGGTCCGTCCGTCCACCCACCCACCCACCCGTCGGTCCGTCCGTCCACCCACCCACCCACCCACCCACCCGTCGGTCCGTCCGTCCACCCACCCACCCACCCGTCGGTCCGTCCGTCCACCCACCCGTCGGTCCGTCCGTCCACCCACCCACCCACCCACCCACCCACCCACCCACCCACCCGTCGGTCCGTCCACCCACCCACCCACCCGTCGGTCCGTCTGTCCACCCACCTGTCGGTCCGTCCACCCACCCACCCACCCACCCACCCGTCGGTCCGTCCGTCCACCCACCCACCCACCCACCCATCGGTCCGTCCGTCCACCCACCCACCCACCCACCCGTCGGTCCGTCCGTCCACCCACCCACCCACCCGTCGGTCCGCCCGTCCACCCACCCACCCACCCGTCGGTCCGTCCGTCCGTCCGTCCACCCACCCACCCACCCGTCGGTCCGTCCGTCCGTCCACCCACCCGTCCACCCACCTACCCACCCGTCGATCCGTCCACCTACCCACCCACCCGTCGGTCCGTCCACTCACCCGCCCACCCGTCGGTCCGTCCACCCGTCCGCCCACCCGTCGGTCCGTCCACCCGTCCACCCACCCGTCCACCCGTCCACCCACCCGTCCGTCCGTCCACCCACCCGTCGGTCCGTCCACCCACCCGTCGGTCCGTCCACCCACCCGTCGGTCCGTCCACCCACCCGTCGGTCCGTCCACCCACCCGTCCACCCACCCGTCGGTCCGTCCACCCACCCGTCGGTCCGTCCACCCACCCGTCGGTCTGTCCACCCACCCACCCGTCCACCCACCCACCCGTCCATCCGTCCACCCATCCACCCACCCGTCCACCCACCCACCCGTCCACCCACCCACCCGTCCACCCGTCGGTCTGTCCACCCACCCACCCACCCGTCGGTCCGTCCACCCACCCACCCACCCGTCGGTCCGTCCACCCACCCACCCACCCGTCGGTCCGTCCACCCACCCACCCACCCGTCGGTCCGTCCACCCACCCACCCACCCGTCGGTCCGTCCACCCACCCACCCGTCGGTCCGTCCACCCACCCACCCGTCGGTCCGTCCACCCACCCACCCGTCGGTCCGTCCACCCACCCACCCGTCGGTCCGTCCACCCACCCACCCGTCGGTCCGTCGCCACCCACCCACCCGTCGGTCCGTCTCCACCCACCCACCCGTCGGTCCGTCCACCCACCCACCCACCCGTCGGTCCGTCCACCCACCCACCCACCCACCCGTCGGTCCGTCCACCCACCCACCCGTCGGTCCGTCCACCCACCCACCCGTCGGTCCGTCCACCCACCCACCCGTCGGTCCGTCGCCACCCACCCACCCGTCGGTCCGTCCACCCACCCACCCGTCGGTCCGTCCACCCACCCACCCGTCGGTCCGTCCACCCACCCACCCACCCACCCGTCGGTCCGTCCGTCCACCCACCCACCCACCCGTCGGTCCGTCCACCCACCCACCCACCCACCCGTCGTTCTGTCCACCCACCCACCCACCCGTCGTTCTGTCCACCCACCCACCCACCCACCCGTCGTTCTGTCTACCCACCCACCCACCCACCCGTCGTTCTGTCCACCCACCCACCCACCCGTCGTTCTGTCCACCCACCCACCCACCCACCCACCCGTCGATCCATCCACCCACCAACCGACCCACCCGTCGGTCCGACCACCCACCCACCCACCCGTCGGTCCGCCCACCCACCCGTCCGCCCGCCCACCCACCCGTCCGTCCGCCCACCCACCCACCCACCCACCCACCCGTCCGTCCGCCCACCCGTCGTCCGTCCGCCCACCCGTCGTCCGTCCGCCCACCCGTCGTCCGTCCGCCCACCCGTCGTCCGTCCGCCCACCCGTCGTCCGTCCACCCACCCACCCACCCACCCACCCGTCGGTCCGTCCACCCACCCACCCACCCACCCGTCGGTCCGACCACCCACCCACCCACCCACCCGTCGGTCCGACCACCCACCCACCCACCCACCCGTCGGTCCGTCCACCCACCCACCCACCCACCAATCCGTCCACCCACCCACCCACCCACCGATCCGTCCACCCACCCGCCCACCCGCCCACCCACCCGTCGGTCCGTCCACCCACCCACCCGCCCACCCACCCGTCGGTCCGTCCAAACCCACCCGTCGGTCCGTCCACCCACCCACCCACCCACCCGTCGGTCCGTCCACCCACCCACCCACCCGTCGGTCCGTCCACCCACCCACCCACCCGTCGGTCCGTCCACCCACCCACCCACCCACCCGTCGGTCCGTCCACCCACCCACCCACCCACCCGTCCACCCACCCGTCCACCCACCCACCCACCCGTCCACCCACCCGTCCACCCACCCACCCGTCGATCCGTCTGTCCACCCGCCCACCCGTCGTCCATCCGCCCACCCGTCGTCCGTCCGCCCACCCGTCGTCCGTCCGCCCACCCGTCGTCCGTCCGCCCACCCGTCGTCCGTCCGCCCACCCGTCGTCCGTCCACCCACCCACCCACCCACCCACCCGTCGGTCCGTCCACCCACCCACCCACCCACCCACCCACCCGTCGGTCCGTCCACCCACCCACCCACCCACCCGTCGGTCCGACCACCCACCCACCCACCCACCCGTCGGTCCGACCACCCACCCACCCACCCACCCGTCGGTCCGTCCACCCACCCACCCACCCACCAATCCGTCCACCCACCCACCCACCCACCGATCCGTCCACCCACCCGCCCACCCGCCCGCCCACCCGTCGGTCCGTCCACCCACCCACCCGCCCACCCACCCGTCGGTCCGTCCAAACCCACCCGTCGGTCCGTCCACCCACCCACCCACCCACCCGTCGGTCCGTCCACCCACCCACCCACCCACCCGTCGGTCCGTCCACCCACCCACCCACCCGTCGGTCCGTCCACCCACCCACCCACCCGTCGGTCCGTCCACCCACCCACCCACCCACCCGTCGGTCCGTCCACCCACCCGTCCACCCACCCACCCGTCGATCCGTCTGTCCACCCACCCACCCGTCGATCCGTCCGTCCACCCATCCACCCGTCGATCCGTCCGTCCACCCATCCACCCGTCGATCCGTCCGTCCACCCATCCACCCGTCGATCCGTCCGCCCACCCACTCACCCGTCGATCCGTCCACCCACCCACCCATCGATCCGTCCGTCCGTCCACCCACCCACCCATCGATCCGTCCACCCACCCACCCACCCGTCGATCCGTCCACCCACCCACCTGTCGATCCGTCCATCCACCCACCCGTCGATCCGTCCATCCACCCACCCGTCGATCCGTCCATCCACCCACCCACCCGTCGAGCTGTCCATCCACCCACCCACCCGTCGAGCTGTCCATCCGTCCGTCCACCCACCCACCCGTCGATCCGTCCGTCCACCCACCCACCCGTCGATCCGTCCGTCCACCCACCCACCCGTCGATCCACCCACCCACCCGTCGATCCACCCACCCACCCGTCGATCCACCCACCCGTCGATCCGTCCACCCACCCACCCAACCCTCGGTCCGTCCACCCACCCAACCCTCGGTCCGTCCTCCACCAACCCGTCAGTCTGTCCTCCACCCACCCACCCGTCCATCCACCCACCCACCCATCCTCCACCCGTCCGTCCGTCCTCCATTCATCCACCCACCCACCCGTCAGTTACCTGTCATCCATCTGCCCACCCGTCGTCCATCCGCCCACCCGTCGTCCATCCGCCCACCCGTCGTCCATCCGCCCACCCGTCGTCCATCCGCCCACCCGTCGTCCATCCGCCCACCCGTCGTCCATCCGCCCACCCGTCGTCCATCCGCCCACCCGTCGTCCATCCGCCCACCCGTCGTCCATCCGCCCACCCGTCGTCCATCCGCCCACCCGTCGTCCATCCGCCCACCATCGCCCACCCGTCGTCCACCATCGCCCACCCGTCGTCCACCATCGCCCACCCGTCGTCCACCATCGCCCACCCGTCGTCCACCATCGCCCACCCGTCGTCCACCATCGCCCACCCGTCGTCCACCATCGCCCACCATTGCCCACCATCATCCATCCATCCGTCCGTCCGTCCATCCGTCCACCCACCCGTCGGTCCATCCATCCATCCACCCACCCACCCACCCGTCGGTCCGTCCACCCACCCGTCGGTCCGTCCACCCACCCACCCGTCCGCCCACCCGTCGGTCCGTCCACCCACCCACCCGTCGGTCCGTCCACCCACCCACCCACCCACCCACCCGTCGGTCCGTCTGTCCACCCACCCACCCACCCACCCACCCGTCGGTCTGTCCACCCACCCACCCGTCGGTCCGTCCACCCACCCACCCACCCGTCGGTCCATCCACCCGTCGGTCCGTCCACCCACCCACCCACCCGTCGGTCCGTCCACCCACCCACCCACCCACCCACCCGTCGGTCCGTCCGTCCACCCACCCACCCACCCGTCGGTCCGTCCGTCCACCCACCCACCCACCCACCCACCCGTCGGTCCGTCCACCCACCCACCCACCCACCCACCCACCCGTCGGTCCGTCCACCCACCCACCCACCCACCCGTCGGTCCGTCCACCCACCCACCCACCCGTCGGTCCATCCACCCACCCACCCACCCACCCGTCGGTCCGTCCACCCACCCACCCACCCACCCGTCGGTCTGCCCACCCACCCACCCGTCGGTCCGTCCACCCACCCACCCGTCGGTCCGTCCACCCACCCACCCACCCGTCGGTCCGTCCACCCACCCACCCACCCGTCGGTCCGTCCACCCACCCACCCGTCGGTCCGTCCACCCATCCGTCCACCCACCCATCCGTCCACCCACCCGTCCACCCACCCATCCGTCCACCCACCCACCCGTCCGCCCACCCATCCGTCCACCCACCCATCCGTCCTCCACCCATCCGTCCTCCACCCATCCGTCCTCCACCCATCCGTCCTCCACCCATCCATCCATCCTCTATTCATCCACCCACCCACCCGTCCTCCATCCGCCCACCCGTCCTCCATCCGCCCACCCGTCCTCCATCCGCCCACCCGTCGTCCATCCGCCCACCCGTCGTCCATCCGCCCACCCGTCGTCCATCCGCCCACCCGTCGTCCATCCGCCCACCCGTCGTCCATCCGCCCACCCGTCGTCCATCCGCCCACCCGTCGTCCACCCGCCCACCCGTCGTCCACCCGCCCACCCGTCGTCCATCCGCCCACCCGTCGTCTACCCGCCCACCCACTTGTCGATCCGTCCACCCACCCCCCACCCACCCGTCGGTCCGTCCACCCACCCCCCACCCACCCGTCGGTCCGTCCACCCACCCACCCACCCGTCGGTCCGTCCACCCACCCTCCCACCCACCCACCCACCCACCCACCCACCCGTCAGTCCGTCCACCCACCCACCCACCCGTCGGTCCGTCCACCCACCCACCTACCCACCCGTCGGTCCGTCCACCCACCCACCTACCCACCCGTCGGTCCGTCCACCCACCCGTCGGTCCGTCCACCCACCCACCCGTCGGTCCGTCCACCCACCCACCCACCCGTCGGTCCGTCCACCCACCCACCCACCCACCCGTCGGTCCGTCCACCCACCCACCCGTCGGTCCGTCCACCCACCCACCTACCCACCCGTCGGTCCGTCCACCCACCCACCTACCCACCCGTCGGTCCGTCCACCCACCCGTCGGTCCGTCCACCCACCCACCCGTCGGTCCGTCCGTCCACCCACCCACCCACCCACCCGTCGGTCGGTCCGTCCATCCACCCACCCACCCACCCACCCGTCGGTCCGTCCGTCCACCCACCCACCCACCCGTCGGTCCGTCCGTCCACCCACCCACCCACCCACCCACCCGTCGGTCCGTCCGTCCACCCACCCACCCACCCACCCGTCGGTCCGTCCGTCTACCCACCCACCCACCCGTCGGTCTGCCCGTCCACCCACCCACCCACCCGTCGGTCCGCCCGTCCACCCACCCACCCACCCGTCGGTCCGTCCGTCCGTCCGTCCACCCACCCACCCGTCGGTCCGTCCGTCCGTCCGTCCACCCACCCACCCACCCGTCGGTCCGTCCGTCCGTCCGTCGGTCCGTCCACCCACCCACCCACCCACCCGTCGGTCCGTCCACCCACCCACCCACCCGTCGGTCCGTCCACCCACCCACCCACCCACCCGTCGGTCCGTCCACCCACCCACCCACCCACCCGTCGGTCCGTCCACCCACCCACCCACCCACCCGTCGGTCCGTCCACCCACCCGCCCACCCGTCGGTCCGTCCACCCACCCGCCCACCCGTCGGTCCGTCCACCCGTCCGCCCACCCGTCGGTCCGTCCACCCGTCCACCCACCCGTCGGTCCGTCCACCCACCCGTCGGTCCGTCCACCCACCCGTCGGTCCGTCCACCCACCCGTCGGTCCGTCCACCCACCCGTCGGTCCGTCCACCCACCCGTCGGTCCGTCCACCCACTCGTCGGTCCGTCCACCCACCCGTCGGTCCGTCCACCCACCCACCCGTCGGTCCGTCCACCCACCCACCCGTCGGTCCGTCCACCCACCCGTCGGTCCGTCCACCCACCCGTCGGTCCGTCCACCCACCCGTCGGTCCACCCACCCACCCGTCCATCCACCCACCCGTCCACCCACCCACCCGTCCACCCACCCACCCGTCCACCCACCCACCCACCCACCCACCCGTCGGTCCGTCCACCCACCCACCCACCCGTCGGTCCGTCCACCCACCCACCCACCCACCCACCCGTCGGTCCGTCCACCCACCCACCCACCCACCCGTCGGTCCGTCCACCCACCCACCCGTCGGTCCGTCCACCCACCCACCCGTCGGTCCGTCCACCCACCCACCCGTCGGTCCGTCCACCCACCCACCCGTCGGTCCGTCCACCCACCCACCCGTCGGTCCGTCGCCACCCACCCACCCGTTGGTCCGTCCACCCACCCACCCACCCGTTGGTCCGTCCACCCACCCACCCGTCGGTCCGTCCACCCACCCACCCGTCGGTCCGTCCACCCACCCACCCGTCGGTCCGTCCACCCACCCACCCGTCGGTCCGTCCACCCACCCACCCACCCACCCGTCGGTCCGCCCACCCACCCACCCACCCGTCGGTCCGCCCGCCCACCCACCCACCCGTCGGTCCGCCCGCCCACCCACCCACCCGTCGGTCCGCCCGCCCGCCCACCCACCCGTCCGTCCGTCCACCCACCCACCCGTCCGTCCGCCCACCCGTCGTCCGTCCGCCCACCCGTCGTCCGTCCGCCCACCCGTCGTCCGTCCGCCCACCCGTCGGTCCGTCCACCCACCCACCCACCCACCCGTCGGTCCGTCCACCCACCCACCCACCCACCCACCCGTCGGTCCGTCCACCCACCCACCCACCCACCAATCCGTCCACCCACCCACCCACCGATCCGTCCACCCACCCACCCACCCACCCGCCCGCCCACCCACCCACCCGTCGGTCCGTCCACCCACCCACCCACCCACCCGTCGGTCCGTCCAAACCCACCCGTCGGTCCGTCCACCCACCCACCCACCCACCCGTCGGTCCGTCCACCCACCCACCCACCCACCCGTCGGTCCGTCCACCCACCCACCCACCCACCCGTCGGTCCGTCCACCCACCCACCCACCCGTCGGTCCGTCCACCCACCCACCCGTCCACCCACCCGTCCACCCACCCGTCCACCCACCCACCCGTCGATCCGTCCGTCCACCCACCCACCCGTCGATCCGTCCGTCCACCCACCCACCCGTCGATCCGTCCGTCCACCCACCCACCCGTCGATCCGTCCGCCCACCCACCCGTCGATCCGTCCACCCACCCATCGATCCGTCCGTCCACCCACCCATCGATCCGTCCGTCCACCCACCCACCCATCGATCCGTCCGTCCACCCACCCGTCGATCCGTCCACCCACCCACCCGTCGATCCGTCCATCCACCCACCCGTCGATCCGTCCACCCACCCACCCGTCGATCCGTCCATCCACCCACCCACCCGTCGAGCTGTCCATCCGTCCGTCCACCCACCCACCCGTCGATCCGTCCGTCCACCCACCCACCCGTCGATCCGTCCGTCCACCCACCCACCCGTCGATCCACCCACCCACCCACCCGTCGATCCACCCACCCGTCGATCCGTCCACCCACCCACCCAACCCTCGGTCCGTCCACCCACCCAACCCTCGGTCCGTCCTCCACCAACCCGTCAGTCTGTCCTCCACCCACCCACCCGTCCATCCACCCACCCACCCATCCTCCACCCGTCCGTCCGTCCTCCATTCATCCACCCACCCACCCGTCAGTTACCTGTCATCCATCCGCCCACCCGTCGTCCATCCGCCCACCCGTCGTCCATCCGCCCACCCGTCGTCCATCCGCCCACCCGTCGTCCATCCGCCCACCCGTCGTCCATCCGCCCACCCGTCGTCCATCCGCCCACCCGTCGTCCATCCGCCCACCCGTCGTCCATCCGCCCACCCGTCGTCCACCATCGCCCACCCGTCGTCCACCATCGCCCACCCGTCGTCCACCATCGCCCACCCGTCGTCCACCATCGCCCACCCGTCGTCCACCATCGCCCACCCGTCGTCCACCATCGCCCACCCGTCGTCCACCATCGCCCACCATCATCCATCCATCCGTCCGTCCGTCCATCCGTCCACCCACCCGTCGGTCCATCCATCCATCCACCCACCCACCCACCCGTCGGTCCGTCCACCCACCCGTCGGTCCGTCCACCCACCCACCCACCCGTCGGTCCGTCCACCCACCCGTCGGTCCGTCCACCCACCCACCCACCCGTCCGCCCACCCGTCGGTCTGTCCACCCACCCACCCGTCGGTCCGTCCACCCACCCACCCACCCACCCGTCGGTCCGTCTGTCCACCCACCCACCCACCCGTCGGTCTGTCCACCCACCCACCCGTCGGTCCGTCCACCCACCCACCCACCCACCCACCCACCCGTCGGTCCGTCCACCCACCCACCCACCCACCCGTCGGTCCGTCCACCCACCCACCCACCCACCCGTCGGTCCGTCCGTCCACCCACCCACCCACCCGTCGGTCCGTCCGTCCACCCACCCACCCACCCACCCACCCACCCGTCGGTCCGTCCACCCACCCACCCACCCGTCGGTCCGTCCACCCACCCACCCACCCGTCGGTCCGTCCACCCACCCACCCACCCACCCACCCACCCGTCGGTCCGTCCACCCACCCACCCACCCGTCGGTCCGTCCACCCACCCACCCACCCGTCGGTCCGTCCACCCACCCGTCGGTCCGTCCACCCACCCACCCGTCGGTCCGTCCACCCATCCGTCCACCCACCCATCCGTCCACCCACCCATCCGTCCACCCACCCGTCCACCCACCCATCCGTCCGTCCACCCACCCATCCGTCCACCCACCCATCCGTCCGCCCACCCATCCGTCCTCCACCCATCCGTCCTCCACCCATCCGTCCTCCACCCATCCGTCCTCCACCCATCCATCCATCCTCTATTCATCCACCCACCCACCCGTCCTCCATCCGCCCACCCGTCCTCCATCCGCCCACCCGTCCTCCATCCGCCCACCCGTCCTCCATCCGCCCACCCGTCCTCCATCCGCCCACCCGTCCTCCATCCGCCCACCCGTCCTCCATCCGCCCACCCGTCGTCCATCCGCCCACCCGTCGTCCATCCGCCAGTCATCCAATCTTCATCCCCATCCGCCAGTCATCCACCCATTTGTCATCCAATCTTCATCCCCATCATCCACCCATTTGTCATCCATCCACCTGTCATCCAATCTTCATCCATTGATCCATTTGTCATCCAATCTTCATCCATTGATCCATTTGTCATCCAATCTTCATCCATTGATCCATTTGTCATCCAATCTTCATCCATTGATCCATTTGTCATCCAATCTTCATCCATTGATCCATTCGTCATCCATCTACCCGTCATCCACGTAGGAGAGTAGGGTCTGCTTTCTATGTTCACCCCCACTTTTTGCTTTTGCTTTTGCTTTTGCTTTTGCTTTTGCTTTTGCTTTTGCTTTTGCTTTTGCTTTTGCTTTTGCTTTTGCTTTTGCTTTTGCTTTTGCTTTTGCTTTTGCTTTTGCTTTTGCTTTTGCTTTTCTGGTTTTCGACTTAGATGTGGCTGTGGGCCTGCTAATCAGACCCACAGCCCTGCTGTTATCTCTCTAAATTGATACTATGTACTTTAGGTGCATAACCCATTTGGATAGGATCACCTTATGGGCCCCTGTACAGTGTACCCTAGGTACCCAGGGCATAGGTGTACCCTAGGCCTACCAGGGGCTGCAGCATGTATTATGCCACCCCTGGCCTGGCCTTCCATTATGACACAACTGGCTGATCACTCAGCTGGGGCAAGGTAGTGTAATCACTCCTTCCTTAGGCGTAGTATTCCTATACCTAACTTACATATAGACACATGTGTACCTATCCACCACTCCTATGGCAGGCCTTAATAATCCTGGAGGCAGAGTGCTTGGTAACATGTGAGATGGTGCTCTAGCATGAGCTGAGCCTGTCTGCAGCTTTCGGAACCATGTCCTTATAGCTGTTCTATGATATAGCCTACCATATACTCTTAAAGTGCCTTATAATCTTAAACGGTTATGGTAACTATGGTTTGGCTTTATCAAAACATGTCGTGTAAGGTGTCTAACACTGTGGAATAATACCCCCATCCCATTTCTGGTGATGAGGATATTATTCCCCCCTTCTAGAGGGAGAGACATGTTAAAATCCTACTTTGCTGTTTATTTATTTATAAATTATTTATAAATGCTTATAGAGCGCTACTGACACCCTACGGGTAACCTGGCGCTATGTCAGAGAGTGTGTTGGATGAATAAGGAATACTATCAGCATAGAATTTAGCGAGAGAACTGGGAGATAGCCCGGGAATATAACCAAGTTTTAATTATTTTTCTGAACTGCATAAGATTATCTATTTGTCTAATATCCAATGGAAGTGTGTTCCAGAGTCGAGGGGCTGCTATGCAGAATGCACGGCCTCCTGACTTGACTTTCTTGGCTCTCTGCACCCTCACAAGGTTAGATGATGAGGAACGGAGCAGCCGAGGTGGAGTATACCAGCTAAAACTTTCCTGCAGAGATTTTGGCCCCTGTCCATGTAAGGCTTTGAACAATAGGCAAAGGGCTTTGAAATGAATTCTCTGCTGGACTGGCAGCCAGTGTAGCTCTGAAAGGACTTGCAGAGTAGAGGAATGACGTGGTCGTCCCAAAGTTATCTTTGCCGCCATATTCTGTATTCTCTGCAGTCTCTCGATCAGATACTGTGGTGAGTCTGTGGTGAGTCTGACCAAAGCTTCAGCATCACAAAATGGATGCTGCTGCCACAGACACGAGTCTGACTTCCTGCTGCTGGGAGCCCTCCCAGCCAGGGAGGCCTGGACAATAGGTTTCCTGCTTGGGGAGGTGCTAGCACCTCCCCCTGACAGACTTTAGTGTATTGGGGCAGGGGGGGCTGAAAGGAATGGGACAAGCCTGGGGCACACAAGGTGCTCCATGCATAGTCCAGTTCAAACCGGTGCTGGGGCACTCCAGCCCCAGCTCTGGCGCGAAACTGGACAAAGGAAAGGGAGTGTAGCCACTCCCCTTCCTGGTCCCACCCATAGGAGGGACCTTGCAGGTAGCCGAGCCCACTAGCCCAGTATATTAGTAGCTAGTTGGGCCCTGCTAAATTAGATTATCCTGAACCTGCAACTTGAACAGAAACTCTGGACCTTCGACATTCGACGAAAGAAGAAGACTGAAGAATCTCCCTTGTAGCCAAGGAGTGGCTACCCTGTGCGAACAGGCACCATCAAGAGACTTACCCTTTGCTTTGCTGAAGTTCTACGAGGGACCGACTGCAGAGCCTGACCAGAGCCTTGACTTCCAGACTTCTCCGACCCTGATCCACAGCCGAGCTGAGATCCGTGGAGGCGACGAGAGACATGGGACCGGCTACCTGGGAAAAGTGGCGAGTATCTTCCAGTGCAGCTTCTGAGGCACCCTCGAAGTTGTGCACTGGGGATTGAGAAGCCCCAACCCCAAGCACCATCTGCACCGATGATCAGGCCCCCACACTCCACGAGTCCTGCGTGGGGCCCTTCTGCATTTTCCTGCTTGCCGCGTCTGTCCGGTTGCTCGCCCGTTGGCTAGTAACCTTTGCGACGACACACCTTCGATTTTCCACTGCTGGTTTGGCTCCTCCAAACTGGCTCCTGCTCCTCTGCAAAAGAGAAGCACCCCAGACCTTCCTGGTCTGCACCAGAAGCAAGTCCTCCATTCTTTGTGGGTTCTGCTTGCCAAGGCTTGGTGAGTCCTAGTTCGACTTCGACGCCGCCGACAGCACGAGCCTTCGTGGGACAGCTCGCCTCCTGGTCCTGGTCGTCCTCGACGTCTCCTGGTACCCGTGGCTGCTGCGACAAGCTTCACCCTTCACCTGCAATCTTCACGACATCGCCTGGTTCCTTCCTGGTTCCACGTGGTCACTGGCTAGTGACCTTGACTCTGTCCCTTCTGCTTGCAGGTACCCTTCCTTCTTGATCCCGGCCTTGGGATCCACCGGACACTCTGCACTGACCGCCTGTCAGCAACTTTCCTTCAGGCATCCATAGAAGTCCACGACGAAACCCGACGCAAGTTCACACCTATGCACCCACAGCCCGTGGGCTAGGTAACTTGGGTACTTCGGTGCTCACAAGGGTAGTGACTATCCTAGGGTCTAGTTTCCGAGTCTCGACTCTCTAGCTGCTTCAGAAGTGTCCTTAAACCGCTTAATTCAAAACTGTACTATTTCTATCGACTATACGCATTACGCGTGAGTGTTTCCACTCTGCACACGAATCCCGTGGGCCTCCCACTTCCTAACTGTTGCTAGTGTAGTGTAGCCCCAGCGATTCCCTAGGCCTAGGCCTATTCTATTTCCGTGACAGTGGTCCTTATACCACTTCTTTAGTATATGGTTTGCGTGGCCCCTAGGGCCTAACTGTATTGCTTACCTGTGTGACTTAATGTATGCGTGAATAAGACTGTGTTGTACTTACCTCGAATCTCATAAAGAGTGCTGAGGGTTTGACTAGAATAAATACACTTTATTTTATATATATATCTGTTGTGGTGTCCTTTCATTTGGTATTCAAGGGATTATATATGGTATCACAGCTGGCTTCACATGCCATTCAGAGTTTAGCCTAAGACTGCTCTTGTCCATGCTACCACTAGGATAGCTGGTCTATAAGGTTGACTTTACAACCAATCACCATAAGGGTTGTTTCGACTGATATAAGGTGTACACTAGAACTAGTGACATCATACATCAGGCCAACTTCTCACACTGCTAAGCAAAACTTTCCGGATCCAGTCTGACGCCTGGGGATATTCTAAGGTAAGGAATCTATCACTAACTAATGTCTCTTACAGATATATCGTTACACAAGTAGTAACTTGTGCGTCGGCGATGGATCCTCACCCCACCTGTATGTGGTGTTTGGGGGAGTACCATGACTCCACGGACTGCGATGCGTGTCAGCAAATGAAGCCGAAGTCCCGGCAGGAGCACCGGATGAAACTCCTTTTGATCTGCATGTCCAGGTCGGCGTCATCTCCGTGTCCGTCCCCCGCGGAAGGCTTCAAGAACCGCCGCTTCCGTCTCCGACATCGTCCCTCTCCAAGGCCGCAAGGGCGTCGCTCACCTGTTGGTAAGGGTCGTAGTTTGTCCTCGAGGTCCGGTTCCCGGCCTGTTGGGGGTCAGGGGTTCTGTGCGGGTGGTGCGACCCCGCTCGTCTCCACCCTATCTGCCGTTCCCCGGCGCAGGGGCGACCAGAGCCCAGATGGAGGCCTATGCGGTGGCCTTGCACGCCTCTTTGGCTCTTCCTTCTCCTCTTCTTCCCGGGCCACGTGCGGGAACTTCTGCGGCGTCGCCGGCAGCTCCCACGCTGACCGGTTTGGCTCCAGGTTCCGAAGATGTGGTGCCATCGGGGTGCAGCCCTTCGGGGTTCCCTCCTTCGGACCACAGCGCCTCTGCCTCGCCGCAAACCCCTGCGGTGGACCCTGTGGTGTTGTGGGAGGTTGCCGGGGCTTGGGGCGCGTCCTCTAGTTCCCCTCGGTCCCCTGGACAGGCAGCGGCCTTGTCCGAGGCGGAGATGACGGCGCTCAGACGCCTGCGGCTGCTGGCCCTGGTGGCGCCGCCGCAGGGGCCGGGTAGGGGTCAGGCGTGTCCACGGGCCCCCCTCGTCCCTCCGTGCAGGCGGCTGCCTCGTCGGAGGTAGAGTCGACACTTTTTCGGCGCCGTTCTTTAGCCGCCCTGGATCCGACCCAGCCCTGTTCTCCGGCGTCTCCTTCGGTGCCGGTCTACGTTGACCTGACGCCTGGTGGCGGACTCTACGGCGCTCTGCCAGCGTCGGGTCGTTGATTCATCTTCGGACGTCCCCTCTTCTCCGGTGGTTCAGCAGCTGTTTGTTTCATCTTCTCTGGAGACGGGTCGCCGCGTCGTGGCTTTTTCCCTGGCGTCTTCCAAGAACGGCTCTTCACCGTGCCCGCAGTCTTCGCCGGAGGCGCCTCAGGTTCACCACTCGTGGGTCCACCCTCCCCCATTCCGGGCTTGTCCTTTCCTTCCTCCGCTTGGGCTGGGGGACGGCCACCTTAGCTTGCAGCCATTGCCCATGGAGGAACTACTTTCCCCACAGCGGGGCCCTACAGAGGCAAGTGCTGCCTTCTCTCGGGCTGTCTCCACGGCTGCAGGAATCTTGCGCATCCACCTGCCCAGTTCCCCACCTGCTGGAGGTGCTCCATCAGGGCTCTGGTGGACGGGAGCTGCTTCTTCCCTTCGAGGCTTCGCTCCACAATTCTCTTTTGGGGGCCTGGGGTCGTCCTGCCATGGGGGACCCGGTGCCCCAGCCACTTCTGCACCGTCCCGCTCCGCATGATCCTGTCTGTCTTTCCCTCCACCCTTAACACTCTTTGTGTATTTGCCAGAGCCACTTCTTGCTTATGGGATTTGGCGGAGTCCCTTATGTCTTCCACTTCTCAGGAGGGTGCCTGTGTTGATCTACGGCACCATGTCGTGGATGGCAGGGAGCTGGCAGCGTTTATTCTTCGCTCGGCTCCGGACGTTTCGGAGGTGCTTGGTCGCACCATGGCTTCTTCAGTGGCCCTTCGTCACCATGCCTGGCTACGGGATAGTGTTTTCCCGGAGTACATTAGAGACCTGCTGGTCGACCTTCCCTTTGGCGCTCTTTTGTTACACGCCCCTGCGGATTCTGCCATTCAGAGGTTTCTTGCGGGGCTTCGCCCTCTTCCTCCTCCGTGACCTGAATGTTGGTCTGTGTTTTGGGAGGTGTCCTCCCGTTGTTTTCCTGGGGTCTTGTAACGAGTAGCCCCGGTTGTGTGTTCTGTGTGGTTGCTGTGCCCTTAGGGTCCTTTTGTTCGGCCCTTGGTGCTGTTGGCTGCTGGTCCGGCCCTTTTTTGACTTATGGTTTTGGCTGTTGGTAAGCCCGGTAGGCCCTGAGATTAGGCCTTCGGTGTCTTCTTTCTTGGCTGCTTGGTAAGCAGTCTGTGTGTTTTTTCTGCAGGTGTTTCTGTTTTGTCCTCTGCTGCGGAAAATCTTTCCTAAGAGGTGTTCCCATGGTTCTTGGTACGTAACCTAACCTATGTGGGGTACTGGTAGCTATTACATAGCTCTGTCATGTGCTGGAGAGGTGTGGTCACCCTTTTTCGGGCTCCTTGCTCTCCGTGGCGTCACGGTATGTCGCAGGTGCGACCTTCTTGCCATTAGTGTGGGTGCAGCTTGTGCTGGGTCCGTCCTTCTCCTTGTCACTGCGTCGCTCGGCTGGTCTGGCCTGCGGTCTGCGGCATCGTGTTGTGGTGGTTCCGCATTTTTGTCCTGTGTTTTGGCTTGCTCCTCTGTCTGCTGCCCCAGAGGTTTTGGCTTCCTTGGCCTCTGTGTTCTGGTGGTTGGCTTGGGCCCATCCTCCGTCTGCTTTCTTTTCTGCCTGTTCCTCCGCTTCTTCGTGGGTCAGGGTGTGTTTCTGGACCAGCCCCACCCTTGGGGTGTGTCCTGACCCTCCCTGGCCTCTGCCCTTGGCTGGCGTCTGCCCTGTCTTAGGTGCGCTGTTCTGTGGTATTGCCTGTTGCTGGCAGCGCATGCCTGTGCAGGACTGCTTGCCTTACCCCACTATTGTGATCTTGATGTGTTCCCTTGCATCCCTGCCTCTGGTTCCGCTGGGGCTTTGCGCAACTGTGCTTTTCTTCTTCCGCCTGTGCTGTTGGCGGTGGAGCTGTTCCGGTCTTGCCCTCTGCTTGCGGCCAAGGTGTATTCAGCTGTTTCTTACAGTGGGCCCTGCCTCTGGTTCTACCTCTTCTCACTGGGTTCAAGGTGGTCCTTGTGTTCCTTGAGGCTTTTGGGGCACTGTCTGCCCCTGCGGGTGGTTTGGCGCTCTTCCTTGGTTGGGCTTGGGATATCCTGGCCTTTTTCCTTCTTGTGCCGTGTCCCCTACTGTGGCCCTGGTCTCTCCTGGTGGGGAGGCGCTCTTGCAGGCCCTTCTTCCTTCTGGGCATGGCTAAGGGATCTGCTGCTAGTAGTCTCTATCCTTTGGTAATGATGTATCTGGTAGAGACGATTCTAGCCGCAGATTCCTTCACGACCCGCCCATACTCCCCGTTCTGCGAGGACCCTCAGCTTGGTTTTCTGCGCTCGCCTCCCTCTGGGTGGCTTGTCTTCTGTGGGGGTCCTTTTCATTTTCTGCCCGCAGGGCTTCTCTCCAGTGTAGGGGCCTGCTTTTGCTTTTGCTCTCTTCCCTTTGTTACAGTTTCTGATCCCCTTGCGGTCTTCTACGCTGGGGGTTCTTTTGCCTGTCCTTTGCCTCCTACTCCTTTCAGAGGCTCTGGCCCTCCTTGATTGTGTAGTCTGGGGGTGGATTGCTGTTGCTTCTCTGTTCCGGGCCTATGGCCCTTTGCTGCGTGGTCTGTGGTTGCATCTCTCTTTCTCTTAAAGCACTTTTTACTGCTTGGGCCTCCAGCCTGGCTCTCGCCTTGGATTACACTGTGGTTCCACAGAGGGGTGCTTTACGCTTCCCTGCTGTGGCCTTCTGGGCCTTTTGTTCTGCCTGGTGCTATCACCTGGCTTGCACAGTTGTTCCTCAGAGGTGGTCTGCTCTCATTCCTGCATTGACTTTCCTGTTGTAGCCTCCTGGCAACTCGGTGCCACTTGGTGCTGCTCCTCGCCCTTTCTTCTCTTTCTCTTTTTGCTCATCTGGTTTTTTCGCACACTGTTCCCATGCTCTTCTCAGTTTTGTTGTGATGGCTCCATGTTGTGGCGTGGAAAAGTTCTCCGAAGCAAACTGACGTCAGCGTGCTGGGGTGGGGCTTATGTGACCTCGCCCACGTCACGCCTGCGGAGGACGTCTGGGCGGAGTCACAAGGTACAGCCCCCCCCCCCCCCCCCCCCCCCCTAGCGCGCAGAGATGCTGGGCAAGAAAGTTTTTCGGGTCCAGTCTCACGCCTGGGGATAATTCTATGTTAAGGAATCTGCGGCTAGAATAGTTTCTACCAGATACATAGTTACCGAAGGTATGTAACTCGTACTTCATGTCATTAAAACTGAATTAGGAAAAAATGGATGACATAGAGTGGAAAATCACCCTTGATGAAATAGCAACCAACTAGATTGCTATGCAAAGGAAATTCATGAAAGGAAGATACAGAAGTTTAAAAGAGATACCATTGATTATAAACTGGATGAAGTATATTCCTGGGCAGATGCATACTCGGGTGAAAATAAACCAAGCAATGTGACTTCAGAAGAAATGTTATCAACAGAGGGGGATATTTAATCTAATTTTAAGAGTATTGGCTAACCATACTGAGCTCATTTTTTAATTGGCTGATAAGGAGGTGCACTGGTTTTCATAGATCAAACCTACTATGACGCAAAAGTTAACGTTCAAGTTACGGATGAAAACATTTATATACAACTCAAGGCTGTCCCCACAATGGAATTTCCATCCCAAAGGAGATCTTGTACAAGGCTCGCACAATGGATTGTATCAATGAGAACATGAAATGCTCCCTTACGACCGAGTTTCCACGCAGACCAAGAATTTACTTGTTAGCAAAAATTCCTAACCATCCCAAAGACCCACCATTTAGACCTATCGTATCTGCTTGTGGTTCACTCCATGAACCTTGGGGAAAATCTTTTGGCACATTTCTTCATCCCATAGTGCAAGATTGGAAATCCTATGTTTAGGACACTACAGCTTTCCTCAATAGATTAGGCCAAATTCCACCAAACCAAATTGAAGACTGGTAGGTTTGTATCGTCGATGTTAATGCTTTATATACATCTATTCCCCACATTGAGGGTATCGAAGCAGTGGAATGGGCTCTTTTGCAATGAGATAATGTTGGTGCCAATAAGGTTATTTGTTGGGGTGGGGGGTGGGGGGGAACTTTCATTTTTCCTTATACCACAGGTATGTTCAATGCAAAAATAAATTCTTCCTTTAAAATAAGGGGACATCAATGGGTTTTTCTGGAGCACCCAGCTATGCAATCATCTTCGTGGCTAAATTTGAGAATCCATACATGTTTCAACAGCATTCATGGCAAGAACATTTGTTACTCTATCTACGCTATATAGATGACGTTTTTTTTAATCTGAAAAGGTCCAGACAAAAGTCTGGAGAATAACATACATATGCTAATTCCAGAAATCATTGTATTCAGTTCACTCACCACATTGGTAATAAAGAAATTTATTTTTTGGATGTATTAGTTGTTGTAACACCTACGGGCATTCAAACCAAAGTGTTAAAAAAAACTATGGACCAAAATAATTCCTTGCACTTTCAGAGTTTTCATCCGCAAACCCTCAAGCAGCATTTACTGTATTCTCAATTCTTGCAGATAAAACAAATGACCTCTTACTCAAATGATTGTTCGCTGGCTTTAGAGACATATAAGACCAAATTTGCTGATAGAGGTTATCACAATTCAACGGGCAGAAACGATTGATAGAGAAACATGGTTAAGAAAAACACCAGTTAAAAAATCCTCTAAGATGATTTTTGTCTCCAAAATTTCTGCCAAATTGCAAGCAATCAAGAAGGTTATCATTGAACAATGAGAACTACTGCAGGTCCTACCGGATTTCCATGGGTTGTTTAATGCAAGCCTTTATTCGCGTACAAGCGTTAAAAAAACGATCATTTCTGAGATTCATACTGGTACCAAGAAATGGTACAATTGTAGCCATTGTAATAACGTGTTTGTAGGAAATGCTGTAGTTCACCCACAAAGAGGTCATTCTATGAAGTTAAAGCACTCCGCAAACTGCAATACTATGTCATGTCATGTACTGCATACAATGCCCCTGTGGCTTATCATTTGTGGGTAAAACAGAAAGAAAGATGAAAATCAGAAATTACAAAACATAAAAGTACCATCAGTAATCAAAACAAGAATTCCAGATTAGCGGCACACTGGATTGATCAAAAGCACAACATCTCTTAGATGCAATTTAAAATTCTCGAAGTGCTTCAACTTGCATCTGATATGGACAACCGCAAAAGATTGTTACAAAGAGAAACTTTCTGGATTAAAAAAACTGAACACTTTACAGCCTAGAAGCATGAATGATAAATTTGAAAAGGCTTCTTTTATATAATAGCATGATTTGTCATTTGGTTATTCTTCCATTCATTGCCATGTATGATCCTCTTCTAATATTTTTGTACGCTGCAACTTGATTGTTGCAGGCGTTTGGTTTGCACATGTTTGGATATGATTTGATTCTTATTTTCTTTAGCTTTTATTCATCAGGTGATTTCTAACATCTGGCACTAGCAATATTGCCCATTATTGCCATATTTTACTGAGTTGTATGTTTATTTTCTTATGGAGATTAACTCACATCGTATTTGTGTTCTCATCATTGGCTTATTCAACTACCATTGATCTGGATGGTAAATAGCGTGAAGATTTTCTTTTGCACTTATTTCTGATTTTGATGGTTAGAGGTTGACAAGTATTTTTGCTATATTAATGTACAGTTGAGAAGGACGTGCAAGTAAGGCGATGGTTTATGGACGGCACACATTTCTGATTATGCATGGTGGTGATTTGGATTTAACCGGGCATTTTGGTCACATAAGTATACAATACGATGACAGTTATTTGTAGAGCTTTCATTCATCGCAAGGTGTATTATAGGTTCAAATGCACTTGAAGGCTAGTTTTTAACCATTTTGTTGAGAGCACGCTGTTCCTGGTAATACACACACTCTTGGTGAAAGACTTGGGGTTCCCCCTATCCGTTTTTAATGTTAAGTTCCTCATTTTGATTGCATTTGCCCCTGAGAAAGGGTCTGTTGTACCCAAAATTCATTGGGTTATGCAGTGTGAGATGCCTTTCGAAGAAACTTAAGTTTCACAATGTTATGTATGTTTGAACATAAATACTAAATATCATGGAGATTTACGATTGTCTTTGAATGCTGCTAATTGTGCTCCAGATTAACTCAGCCAATATTGTCTGATCTAACGGGCCCCTCTTATTTGTTTGATCTACTTGCCCTATATTCCCCTATCCGGCAACTTAGATCAAGCGGGACAGGTCTGGTGTGTGTGCCTCCCATTAAGCGAGCACGGATGAGGGGCCGTTCATTCCGCTTTGTGGCCGCACATCAATGGAACAGACTCCCTCTGGCTGGAGGGTTCGGAGGCTACTTTCCAGAAAAAAACTGAAGACTTGTCTCTCTCCTGTTGCATAGTCGCTCGTTTTAGGATAGGTCTTAGCGGCAGAGGGCAGTTTGCATCGCAGCGCGGGGACACACTGGCCTAGTGTAACCAGGCGCTTTATAAAATTAAATTATTATTATAATGCCTCGATCCCTGGGTTAATGACCTGGGTAGGGGCCAGTCTTTGATGATGTGTTTTATTTACCACTGGATTCAGAAAATTTCATATAATTTATATTAATTTGCAAACGCTGAAGCTAGTCCCATTGGTTCCGTGACCAAGCCATGCCCCTCAACGCTGATCCCTGGAATTAATTTTGTTTCCGCCTCCCTCTTTATCAGCCAATAAATCAATTTGCCGGTCTTATCCCTGGCCTAGTATAATCTGTATTTGGTGGCATTGAACTGCCATTTTGGCCTGGACCCAGAGTTTGGGCCTCAACATCTCTCTGGCCCTATCTAATTTATAGAGTAGAGGACTGATGGACTCGGTGTCTGGAACGCACCCTCCTCCAACCCCTCAACCTGCTGCACCAAAGCTTGGATTTCTATGCGCATTTGGGCCTTGTGCCGTGCAGTGTAGGAGATCATTTCACTCCTAATGACCGCCTTAAGTGTCTGCCACAATGTGATATCTGAGAGAACTGAGCCCATATTCAGGTCCAGAAAGTGCTATATTGCCTTTTGAATCTCCTCTGGAAACTCTGCCTCCATCAGGAGTCAGACCGGCATGCTAGCTGGGGTGAGATTTGGTGTTGTATGCTGGAAGGGCCACCAGGTGGTGATCAGACCACATAACTGGAGTAATCCTTTGGAATGTGACCAGGTCTGAGTTGGCAAAAATTACATCTAAGATTTGTTCTGCAATTTGTGCAGGTTTGGGGATGAACTGATGTGTAGGTTAAGTTGGCCTGGTTAAGTTGGCCTAGGCCAGTGAGGATCATTTTGGGGTGTGGCATACTAAGTTTTCCCCCAACCATCTTTCTGTACAGATCACCAAGGATGTAAGAAATTTTGAAACTGTTTAGAAAGGTGTCTGGGATTGTCCCATTGGTAGGTGGTGGTCTGTACAGAAGGAGAACATTACAGTGGAAGGTTGGGGTAGGGTTGTTTCTGACACAGTGGGCCTCACAGCCTTGCTTGTAAGTAAACATTCTCCGCTTTAGTGAGATTTCTTGTTTCCTTAAATATTATTGCTAATTCACCTCTCCCTGTGCCTATGGGGTTTTGTGTCACAGTTGATAGCCTGGTGGAGCATTTTTATGCAATACTGGTGCCATGTCTTCCCCTAGCCATGATCCAGTTAGGAAAAGCAGAGGTGATAGGTCTGTATTTTGTGTTGGATGGGAGTTGTTAATTGTGAGAAGTTTATTTAAAAACGACTGGTTGTTTTTCAGTGGGGTAGTAATATCTGAGATTGCAGTAGTCATGTCATATTTAGGATTTTAATGTGAAGAACTGGCGAGGTGTGATGTTGGACAGTGGGGTGGGAATGTGTTAGAAGAGAGGTTCTGGAACGTGAAAGGGTATAAACTGGGTTAAGAGGGTTGGTTGAAGGCCAAGTACGGAGAAGAGTTAGCCTTATTGTTTGAGGGGACTGTAGAAAGTGTCTTGTTCTGGGCTTTGGATACAAAGAAGAGGGGATGGTGTAAGGGAACAGTATGATAGAGGGTTAAGTGAAGAGTTGAGCAAGCTGGCATGGGCACTGTTTGGAGTAGGGAAAGGGTAGTGGAAGGATTTGATGTGCTTGAGGGGATTATGGAAATGTGCAGTGTGGAATTGCAATAAATTGGTGATTTGGAATGTAGTTTAGTACAAAGTTGTGGTTTGTGTAGAAGTGAAAGGGCCCTTTTGTGGATGTAGAGGTAGAAACGTATGTAGGAGTGTTTTGTAGAGCTGCCTAGTGTTTGAGTGAGTGGTGGCTGGAGTAGTTTGTTTGCTGTGAGTGATGGGTGTGTGTTGTGAGTTTGTGTGCATGATTGTGGATGTAGATGTCCCATAGTGTAGATTTTTAGGTAGCAAAAGGGCAGAATTTCTGGTCTTACACCTTCCAGGCCAAAACAAGCAAGTTACCCTCGTCATTGCCACCCGGGCTGAGATGATATGGGGGAGTAGTGTTCTGTTTTGCAGATTTGTGTAGAGTGCACTGTCACCCAGTAGGCTATCATGGTGCTGAATATGTGTCTAGCCAAATCTTTGTCCTAGTTGCACTACTCGAACAGGTCTTCAGCTTTGTGCGAAATTCACTAAGTGAAGAGGAGAATCTTCCCATGGTTGGTAGAGGTGAGACGTGATATAGCCAGGAATGTTAAGCAGGGAGTTTGGTGTGTAGTTTGTGAGCCTTGAAGGGTCTGTAGTGGATTTCTTCAGAAATGAGGGGATAGTTGTGTGATTCCAAGCATCTGGTAAGGCTGTAGAAGAGGTGGAGACATTCAGAATGGGGGCAAACATGGTACTGATGTTCACAGTCCTCTTGAGTAGGTGCGATGGTGGCACGCTGATCTTGCAGTAGTAAAGTTGTATTAATGGTGGTCAGAACTGCGCAAAATTCACAAACGTATAGGTTTAACAGAAGCAAAGTTTGTCACCATAACAGCTAGTGTATAGCTATGCAAAAAGGACTTTGATTGTAGTTGAAGGAGTACCCAGCTATTGGATTGATAAGCAGACTCAGGTGGTCAGCAGGGACCTGTGAGTGGAGAGGCAGAGAGAGCAAGGGTGAACAGATGAAATCAGAGGCTGAAAAGAAGAGGGGAGCAGACGCATTAAATCGTGGGGGGGATGGGTGAGGATGGATGTGCAAGATCAGATGGTAAAAGTGGAGACTGTGAGGAAAAGGTGCAGGGCGGGGGGGGATAGATGGAGAAAACAGAGGCTGAAAAGAGAAATGAAGGGGCTTTTACAGACTTCAGCAAGCAAAAAAAAAAAATTCTTTGTAGAACAAGAGAACGAAGACTGACGAATCTGAGTCCAAATGGACCAGTGTCTGTAGCCAGAAATGACAAAGTAACCGGTATTAATGGCACTGTTATGTTTTGCAAACGGTTAGGCCTTGGCTAAGGCCGAGTCAAGGTGATGGGGATATGGAGGGCATGGGCCTGCTCTTTTTCTCTCGAGGGCAGCAGCCAGCTTCCATTCACCATTCTATATTGAAAAAGTGCCTGTTACTGAAGATTGATCACTGCCAGTCTTCTGCGGCACTTACTCTGATCATTGTTGCAAAACAAGTGCATGCAACACGCGCAATCATTTACTTGTGTGTAAGAAGAGTGGTGGGGTCTGTTTGCTGCTGGTCACTGTATGTGATGCCAATAGGTACCGCCCATGGGTGCAACTATTGAACTACTCAAACTGGTAAATGCTGCCATACAGCCTGATCCAGGAATAGGTGGAATTTGAAGCCACATTGTGGTGAGACCAATCTACAGTATGTCGGGTATCAGGACTGCAAAAGTGCCCCTAGGGAACACCAGATCTGCCTCAAGGGGGAGTACCTTGAGATTAAAAAGACAAAATACTAGTCAACCTACAAGAAAAAGGTAAACGGTGTGAATGGAACTGCTGCACAGACTGTCTCAGATATTCACCAATAGTTTTACTGTTTAGTATTTCTGGTTACTTGTGTGTACGCCAATTTGAACCAGGGACACTATCAACCAGCCATTTTCAAAAATGCGTGTTTATTATTTATCAAATTACTTCTTTCTTGTCTTTCCTTGTTCAGGAATTAGAACATTTTCTGCGATAAACTATATTTTTTGTAGTAATCTGTCTTGATTGTTGTGCGCCTCCTTTTGGAACAGTTTGCTGATGCGAAGGAATTTGGCCCTGAGCCACCCACAGTTTCTCTTTAGACTACATTTTAACTGCACTCATGAGACGTTTTCTGTCAAACTTGTGTGCTGTGAAAAGCTGCCATGACTGCATTGCACTGGGACTTGGTATAGCATGTGCAGCTTGTTAAGAGTTCACTGTGAGTGCTGATTTACATGTCTGACCAAACTCGTTTCCTTGAACTTCTTTTACCCTAATAAGGATTTGTTTATTGTTTTGCTTACTGCTCCGGTGTTGCTCAAAGGCCTCTAGGCCGTATTACACTGGCTGACACATTACGAAATGTTAACTAACTCCTTTGACATTTGCAAGTTACATTTGCTTCAACATCCTAGACTATATATTTTTTTTTTGCTTTGACAATACCCCTTAAATTGATGCTTAAACATGTCTTCTAGGTCATAAGTTTATTTATATAAATACAGATTTATGAAAATCCATTTTTATACTTGCCAGTATTACGGAAAGTTTCTCATTTTGCCTAGGAAACTAGTGACCTGTGGTTCTAAAGAAATTATCAGTTTGGTGTTTTAGAAGGATCAAATACAAATGTACTGAATTTCCTGCAAGTATGCAGAAAGTAAAAATACTCCGATATAAATAAATGATAATAAAAATCTTCACTAAGGGCAGTAAAATTATTTGTTTTCTTGTGCTACCATAATTTGAGTCTTACATTCTTTCCGTTCTTATGTACGAGTCAGTAAAGCCGGTTGGAAGAAAATATTTTTCTTATTGGGGAGCAATATGACCAGGCTAGCAGGAAAACTTGCCTATTGTATGCATTTTTCTGTTATGCTTGTAAGCCATAGCTCTCAGATTTCTTGCATATCTTTTGTTGTTTTTTTACCCGTCGGCGTTGTAAACCTAGCTAATCAGCCAGACTAAAAAGGACAACGGGTGGGAGAATCTGCAGCTTTATGTTGTGTAGTGCTCCCTTGTTGAACCCACCTCTCGAATCATCTTCTGATGAATTCCTCTTATTGCAAATTCCTCATCTTATGTATACTTCTTGCAGGCATCGTACTGATCTGAAAAGATTGTTTCCCAGCAGTGGCTCTCGCCACTAGGTGGGGCAACTCAACTTCCAGGCATGACGTCATCAGAGTATATTAGGCCCCAACCAGCGTGCTGACATCAGTTCCTGTTTTTCCTTGCCTCATTGATGTAGTCCGAAGCGCGCTCTCTCCGTCTCATCGGCAAATTCCTCAGCTATTGATAGCAGTTAGGTCAAATGTTTCCGCAAAGGGCCTCAAGGTTTAAGTTTTTGGATATTGCCTTAATAAAAATATCACACCTGCATTTAGACTGCATGCAGTGTCTAGGGGAGGACGTGATGTGAAGGACTGCGGCACCTGTGCCTCCATACATTTGAAGGGAGCTGGAGGCCTAGCTAATTCTGGCTATTGCCTGCAGGCGGCTATCAGATTAACCCTCTCTCTCTCTCAAAGGTAAGCCACCTTTCAGGGATCGTTCTCCTAAGAGATCTTCTCACAAAAAACATACTTGAGCAGTCACTTCCTGGCCCAGGACCATTAGGAGTCTCTGCTGTTCCCGATGCCTTACTTCAACTTATGACGACTCCCCTGGGTCCTAAGAAAATGTGACCGTAGTTTGCTGGTTCTTTCTCTTACCATTTGCAGGTTGAGGCCTTCCAGCTAGCAAAATTGGTTCTTTTCAGAAATGCTCCTCAACCCTTTGGCCTACTCTCTGAGAAGGAGGGGGGCAGTTCCCGCAGGCTTGGCGACTGCAATGTCTCCTAATGCTGCATCTTCACGGGCTTCTGCCCCGCAACATATGGTGATGTCCAAACTAGCAAGGTCTCCGTCCTTTATTTTTTTAAGCCCTTCTTCAGGTTTGATATTTGAAACTGAAAGCATTGTTGGCCTTTGAGGCAAATCCACTGCTGGCCAAGTACTTGGTAAGGGAAAGTATCATCTGTGTTGCAAAGGAGTTGGTCAGTGCTACTTTTAATGATGAACCCTATTGTGAACACTACACAGCGCCCAAAGTTTCTCCTGCTTGGAGAAGATTTTCCGTTCACGTTCAGGTGCATTTGCTGTGTTGAGTATAAGGACTGTGGATGATAACTGAACCTAATCACCTTTTGCCACTGTGAGAAGTTGGCCTGATATATAGTGCTCACTATTCTAGTGATCACTGTGTATCATACCAAACGACCCTTATTGATGATTGGTTGTAAGTCAACCTTATAGACCAGCTATCCTAGTAGCATGGACAAGAGCAGTCTTTAGGCTAAACTCTAGAGGGCGTGTTAAGCCAGCTGTTTTACCACCACATATACCCCTTGAACACCAAGTGAAAGGACACCACACAAGTTGTTATGAAAATAAAGGATATTTATTTATAACAAGACTACCCTGGCTCTTTATGAGTCAGGGAGCTAAGCACAATACAAAACTCTTAGGAAAATACTTCAAGTTGCACAATTTACACAAATGCCCGAGGGGCACGAAAAACCATATACACTAAAAGTGGAATGCGAATTGCTAGCAGGTAAGTAAACAGATCCAGAGGCTTCAGGATCGCTAGGACTACACTACTGGACTCTAAGGTTAGGAGCAGGAGGCCTAGGGAGATCGGGTGCAGAGTGTGCACTCTCACGCGGGATGCGGGAAGAAGTCTATGGATGCTAGCGTTTCTAAAGTTACTGTTTCCGGACGAATCCGACCAGCTAGACTAAAAACGAAAAAGGATCTGGACACTTAGAAAGTGAACCTATGTTGGAGCACCGGAATGCTCGGTTTACCTAGCCCGGGGGCTGCGGCTGCATAGGGTTCAAAAGACGTCGGGAATCCTCGTTGTGGTCTATGGAGCCTGAAAGAAGGAGTTGCTGGCAGGCGACCAGTGTCGAGATTCGGAGGGATCCAAGCCTGGATCGGTGATGGAGATGACCTGAAAGCAGAGGGGACTCAGTTCTCAATCACTAGCCAGTGATTGGGTTGGCACCAGGATGGCACCGGAGGTAGTCACCTCGATCAGGTGAGTGGGTGACGCTGGACTCTGCTGTCCCTCGGTGCAGGAGGCGTTGTCGGCGACCAGGCAGAAGGGGCGAGCTGTCCCACGAAGGTGTCTGCTGTCGGCGATGCTGGACCCAGGATTGGGGCAACAACCCTTGGCAAAGGCAAGCCCATGCGGTGGAGTCAAGATGGCGTCTGGAGTGGACCAGGAGGGTCCGGGGCGCTCCTCGGTTGGAGGGGAGCCAGGGCCAGTCTGGAGCAACCAGACCAGCGGCGAAAATGTCGTGGTGCGTCGTTAGGAGGGCCACTAGCCAACGGGCAAGTGACCGGACAACGCGGTGAGCGGCAAAGAGCAGAAGGGCCCCCACGCAGATCTCGGGGATACTGGGAGGCTGGACTTCGGTGCTTGAGCTGCTCAGGGTTAGGGCTTCTCAAACCCCAGGAGCACTCACTCCAGGGTCCCTCGGTGGTCGTGCTAGGCAAGCGTCGTGCAGGTTCTGAAGATGGCCGGTCCCTCAGGTCTCGTCATACCCACGAATCTCAGCTGGGCTGATGATGCAGGTAGAGGTCAGAGATGGCAGGGAATCCGGGTCTCGTCGAGCTGGTCAGTCTGGATCCGGAGAATGGACGTGCAGCAAACCGCAAGCGCTTAGGTGGTGCCTGCTGGTGCAGGGTGGCTACTCCTTAGCCACAAGGGAGAGTCTTCAGGAAAAGTCAAGAGTTCCTTTCGTGGAAAGTAGTTCAAGATTCAGAATTATCCAATTTGGGAAGGGGTCCCGCTCCTACCTTTATCCTAAGAAAAGGGGCTGGCCCGTGACTAGGTCCTGCCTATCGGTGGGACCAGGGGGGGGTGGTTACACCCCTCTCCTTTGTCAGGTCTCTCCCCGGCTCAGGGGCTGGGGTGCCCCTGGAACTGGTTTTAGCCGGCCTATGCACAGTGAGCACCGGGGTGCCACTTGCAGTCACCTTCCTCTCAGCCCTGCCTACCTGGGATACACAAAACCCTGTCTGGGATGGTGTTGGCACCGCCCCTGACAGGAAACCCTTTGTCCAAGCTCTCCTCGCTGGAAGGACTCCCAGCAGCAGGAGGTCAGACTTGTGTCTGTGGTGGCAGCATCCATTTTGTGATGCTGAGGCTCGAGTCAACTTTAACCGGGGTTCACAGTTACATACATGTCGTGTCCCTCTAGAAGGGTGGAATGCTAACCCCGTCGCCAGAATTGGCGAGGGGTTAGTATTCCAATTCGTATGACACCTTACTCGACATGTTTGGATAATGCGAGACCAAAGTTAGCAAATAACCGCGAGGATTATACTGCACTTTAAGAGTATATGGTACGCGTTATCCTGGAACAGCTATTAGGACTTGGTTCCGCAAGCTGCAGACGGGCTCAGCTCATGCCATCACCATCTCACATGATTCCAAGCACTCTGCCTTCAGGATTGATAAGGCCTGCCATAGGAGTGACTGATAGGAATACATGTGTCCATTTTAGGGTTAGATATAGGAATACTATACCTAAAGCACAGGGTGATTACACCACCTTGCCCCAGCCGTCGTGCAGCCAGTTGTGTCAGATTTGGGTGGCCATCCAGGGGTGGCATAATACATGCTGCAGCCCCTGGTAGGCCCTGGGTACACCTATGCCCTGGATACCTAAGGTATGCTGGTACAGGGACTGATAAGGCGGGCCAGTTCCAATTGGTAAATGCACCTAAGGTACACGTGCGTCCATTTTAGAGAGAGAACAGCTAGGCTGTGGGTCTGATTAGCAGGCCCACAGCCAGGGAAAGTCGTAAACCAATGAAGCAACAAGCAAAAATCTGGGGTGATCATAGGATTGCAGACCCTACTCTCCTACAGCCACCTTACAATACTGTTGCTGTCCTGTGCTTGAATTTGAAAAATGGGTGCCCTAGAAACTTCAGCAGAAAGGAGCATTTCCTATCCATCTGCCATGTCTTTGCAGGAGGTTTCATCCTTTAACTACTGTTGTTCAACAGGCAGACAACAACCTTGGAACTAACTGTACCTTTTGCAGAAATAGAATATAACTTTCTGATGAAAATCTTTCAACCTTCCACAGCAGCGGCTGGCCCCTTTCTTCTGCTGAATGAGGCCCTCCTGCATCCTGTCATGGCTGCGATGGCGAAACCCTTTCTGTGCTGGGCAGTCTAAAACCAAAATGGTAGATGACATAGACCCACTATGGGCAACCCACACTTTCTACCCATCTGTCACCAGAGTCTGGTTATTCTATCGTAGTCATAAAAGCAGAATCCCAGTGACTTTCACACAGTAGTCCCGGACAGGAAATCCTTGAAACTTGGTGACCTGGTGTCAGTTTGACCCTCTGTATGGCTAGTGACGCCTGCCTTTTAAAGGTATGTTCATGCCTTATGGGAACTGATGAAACTTGCACTTACCAGCCTACCAGAGCATTTGAAAAAGTCACTCTCTGACCTAGTGAGTTATTCCTGGATGCTACAAAACAGGTCTTAAAGTGTGGCCTTGCCCTTGTGGACATGTTTACTCTGTTGCTAAGGCTATTGGTAAGGCTGTTGTGCTGGGTCGGCATGCTTCGATGGGTCCCTTTGGATTTTCAAGAGAAGTACAGTCTAAGCTCAATGAACACACGATTTAAAGGTGAGCAGCTGTTTGGTGAGAATGCTGCTTCCTCCTTAGAACGCTTCAAGAAAAGCATTGCAACCGTTTGTGCCGGAGGCCTTCTCCTGAACGGTAATAAAGCAATTCCACCTACAATATTGAACGTTCTGTGGTTAGTATAGGACTATATTATCTCATCTAATGCAGCCATCTCAGCCTATCCAGACACCACAATTACTATGTTGCGCCTTTCTGGAAAGGGGTCGATCAAGGGGATTTCGTAAGCAGTAGCAGCCAATTCACTCCCCACCACCTTCTGCAGGTTCTGCCTCTTCCAAACCCTTCTGACTCTTCCCATCTGACAATATCACCTTTTGGTGGATGGTAGGGTCTCTTAGTTTTGCCACCCATTGGGAGCAAATGATGATCAACTCATTGGTCATATAGCCGATCTGTTGGGGCTGCACACTCCCTTACCTTTGCTTCCCTCCAGAGCACCTCCCCTCCTGCAGAGCATTTATACCCGCTTACAGCTTGACCCTAGAGGTGGAAGTCTTTGCTTTGCTGGACATGTGGACAATAGAAGTAATGCTTCTGGAAGAGAAGGGGCTAAAGGATTTATTCCTTTTGCTTTTTGGTCCCCCAAGGAAGGATGGAGGCCTTTGTATCCTCCTTTTAAACCTCTTTTTCCGGCAGGACAAATTCAAGATGCTGTACATGAGCAAAGTCCTCTAGGGCTTCAACTCTGGAGATTGGATGGTGTCCCTGGAAGTCTAGCACTCCTGCTTCCATCCTCTGTTTCTCCCTGCCCATAGTTATTGCTTGAGGTTTACGGTGGGATCCGAACAGTATCTGGTTTTGATCCTCTCATTTGGTTTGACAGCCTTATGTTTCTTTACAAAGCTGCTGGCGGTTGTGGAGGTCTGAAGTCCATGTACTCCCTACTTAGATGACTCGTTGATGAATGCAGAGTCTCCACCACTGGCACATGATTATCTCCAGTGACTCTTACATCACTTCCATGCAGAGGCTAAAATTGAGTGGATCAGTGCTAGACACGACTTGACCCTCATGTACTATTTTCACCCTCCTCAGAGCATCGTGGATATGCAGGAGATTATTCTGATGTCTCTTGCAGGTTCCTGCAGGTCTTGGTTGTCTTGTGCCTGCTAGGCCTCATGGCCTAGTGGATCCCATTGGTGCCTCACTACAGGTGGTATATGAGGAGGCAGAGGTTGCTACACCCAAGAAGACTCTTGGTTCAGGTGTGGATTTTCCAGTCAGTGCATCAGGATCTGCTAAGGGGGGACCCATTCACCTCCTCACAAGATCAGGCTACCGTTGTCATGGATGCCTCCTCGCTGGAGTGCTCATGCGTATGATATGATGCAGAGCATTTGGTACACGTTGGAGCAACACTTACACATAAATGTGCTCAAGCTGCAGGCTGACCGTCTTGGCCCAAAGTCATTACTTTCTTCCAACTCGAGGACCAATGTTCCAAATTATATTGGCAATACCACCCCCGTCTATCAACAAGAAGGGCAGTGTTGTCATGGCATGTGTTGGGAGGCGATTTGCCTTTGTGCCTATATTTAGATTAGGAGGTCTGTATTTCACCATTTGAAAGAGATGGGACGAGCCATTGTGAGGAGACTTGGCATTATGCTGAACACTGACTGTCCTCCTCGAACCCCACCCCAAAACACTAATATGATCTTCTAAGGGTGCAGTGATGTGCAACAACACACAACCAGGGAGCCCACTATTTGCAGGGGTTTCCAGCTCACCTTGTATTGTACCGTGTGAAGATAGCCAATATCGTTTGGCTGCATAGTGTACCACGTGTTGACTGGTCTGCACCCCCTAAGTGGCCTTTCAGGGTCTACATTAAGCCTGACTGAGCTGTGCATGTGCAATTTCTTCACATGTGTTGGGTTCAGTTCAAAGGACACCATTTGGATCCCAAGCAGTCTGAGAGCTGGATAGTAAGCACAGCCATTTGCTAGAGCAAACTGGGTCCCTGCTTAGGCTACCTTACTGGAAGTAATTTGGGTACAATTATCCCACTCTGAGAGTAATTATTGAACACTAGATTAGTTCCAAGAGAGGGCACATAGGAAATTACTGAATCCCAGGACAGGAACCTGGATCCCGTGGACACCAGGAGATAGTTTTTCAATTTTTATAATGGTTATTGCCTAGGGATGCTGGGAATCTGAATCACACTCAATGTGAGTATTTACATGCCTCACTGAGCTTGGCAGAGATGCAGCCTGGGAGAATCTCTGGAAATCTGGCACCAGCTCACAATGGCAATCAGGATCAAGCTTACATTTATTTGTACATTTGAGACAACTGTGGGCCTTATGCACATAATTGAAAACATTGCATTATAACAAGTTAGATGCACAACAGCAAAGGACAAAACAAATATAAACCTGATCTCTAGACCATGTAGGGACGAAGCCATACATGTGGTGCCTGTAAAGCCCATCTGTGGAACTCCTTCTAGAAGGTGAAAATCTAACTCCCTGTTCTTAAATTAGGAAATCTGAAGGATCAGAATTTTGACAGGGGAACTGAAGCCAGTAACAATGGGTCTCATTTGTGCTTGTTTCATTTTTCTCTTGGTGTTTGGCTTGTTTCTTTCTGACACAAGAACATTGACATTAAGAGTCCAGGTTAGGTACATACCTGCTGCTGGGGCTAATGACTGAAGTGATGGGATCGGATCGGCTGAATAACCACAAACAAACAGCAACATACTGTGAAGGGGAGATTATGCCATGGAACTCAAGGCTGTTGCTTGTGGCTCATGTTGGGATGCAGTACATCTTGGGTTGTTGGACAGAGGAATTGAGAATGGTTGCTTTGCTTGCATGCAGTGCAATCTAAGTAGAGCTGTATGCTATTTTTGGACTAGATAGATAACCGTTAGAGTGATTGGGACTTAATAGAAAATCAGTCAAGGGAGTGTCCCACACAAACTCAGCAGGGATATTGTCGCTCCAGTATTTTGACTGTGAAGTCCTGTGTTACCTTTTGGTAGTGGTATTACATTGTATGTCCTTAAAGTCAGGGGTGCTGGTTGGATGTCTTCTACGAAGAGGGTGGGAGCCGAATCCTTCCTTGTTAAAGAAGTGGGCAGTATAATGAATGGTATGCTGGCCTGGAGATGCTGATGAAAGGTGTGCCGCTCTACAAATGGATTGATCCATCACATACGTCTGAGCCTTTCTCACCTGTCAAGCACTCCGCCTGCTTGTAGTTTTGGCTCACCAGCTCTCCTACATTCCAACACGTCCTAAGTATACACCCACTGGTGCCAATTACCCCGATCTCCTATTAACCACTCCACACCTCTTCGGTTATTTTCACTGCACTTAAACACTGTGGCAAACAATCTGTCAGCCATGTTTCTCAAGAGTCCTAGACACCCTCTGGGTTGAAAAAGTTACAAGTGGAAGGGGTCATGTTTTGTATGTCATTTCCACTCCAATGGAATCGGCAGCCACTTTGGTTACAGCCAGTCCCCTTACCGATTGTCAGAAATAACCCCTTCTCTTTCCTTTTGTCAGATTTTTCTGAACTGACCTTTTCTATCCACATACCTTAGCTCCCATTGCCATTACACTGCTGCTTTCAGTTATTTCAGTTAAATTCTGCATGGGAACTGTCATTTTGCAGCTGTCGTTAATGTTGCTTTATCTATTTACACATGCAATTGATTTGTTTAGTGTTTTGTGATATGAAGCTCCAAGTCATTGCCTTTGTTTGGGATTTAAAATACACATGTTATTCATGTCTCTCATAAGGAACCTGTTTCGTTTATTTCAGCTTCTGAAAGTCATACCTCCATGCTATGACATCACAACAGTTGATAACAAAACTGGTTGCCCACTGTTGTGATGTCATAAAGGCCTTCCGGGCCAGGTGACAGGGCTCTCTGGGGGCCTGTCAGTGCAGCTCTGCTGGTCTGTTTGAAAGCAGAAAGCACAGCTGCAGGAGGGGGGGGGAAGGACGGAAGGCAGGAAGGTAGTGGGTTTTGGTTAAGGATGGCAGGTAAGATATTTATTTTTCACATTTGCATCAGGGAAGAGAGGGCATGTTATGTATCTCTCTCCCATTATCCACTGCCCCTGCACCGTGGTTGTAGGCAGGGGCAGATGATTTTGGCACCCATATAGAACATACATTTATATGTGGGTAAAAAGTGAATTACGCGGATGTTTTTCACCTGTGTTCTGAGTGACATAGACAGCTCGAGCTTCGCTTTCTTGGTCTATTTGACATCACTCACAAACCCTCAGTGAAAAATATCCCCGTAGTTTACTGTTACCCATCTATAATTCTATATATTGTCTGTTTGTTATAATCTATCTCTACCTTCAGTTCCTCAAACAGCTAACTATCTAGAGCTCCTGTCTCTCATCTCCTAAAAATCTGAGTTTACAGTGGAAGGTTTAATACAGTAATAAACTAAGTGGGTGAAATGCAAATCTACTCTGAGATGTGATGAATAATAATTGGTTTCACTTCCTTAGGATAACGCCCACACCACTTGGAGAAGGTAAAAGCACTGTGACTATTGGTCTGGTACAAGCTCTGACCGCGCACACAAAAGTAAATTCCTTTGCTTGTCTGCGGCAACCCTCACAAGGCCCTACCTTTGGAGTTAAAGGTACGTGAAAGGTTTTTAAGTTTCTCTTAAGAAATTGAAGCATTCCATGTGTTATATTTTGGATGCCTGCGAAGAAGAAATTCCCTTTTTTCCTAGTTGAATCTAGTACTTGATATTTTAAGGGAACCTTTGAATTTCTACTCTTGGAATCCATCAGACGGCTGCGTTGCTAAGTGTGAGAAGTTGGCCTGGTATATGCTGTTCACTAGTTAAAGTGGACACCTTGCAACAGTACAATTCGACTCTTATGGTAGTAGGTTTAAGACCACCTTTTAAAGAAAGCTATCCTAGTGGTAGCTGTGGAGAGCAGCCTTCAGGCTAAGCCTTTAGAGGAATGTAAAGCAGCTTGTTTTACCTTCTAATCTCTTGAATCACTAAATGAAAGGACACCACAGGTATATATATGTATTTATTACTAACAACTCTCTGCTAATCTCTTTATGAGATTAGAAGTCAGGAACAAATGCACAAATCAACATTTCACAATAAGTTGAGCACAAATATGGCTGGGGCCCTAGGGGCGTACCAGACCATATACTAAAAAAGAGACTTAGAAATAACCACTTGCAAGGGGACAAGGCCTAGGGCCTTCAGAAGCGCTGGGGCCTCACAATACTACCCAAGGCAGGTAAGTAAAGGACCCACGGGAGACGCATGCTCTGTGAGAACCCGGCCGCGAATCCCTATTGACTTCAATGGAGCAAGTCGCAATTGGAAATTTAGAGTTTTAGGATACTTCGGGAGAGTCTACAAGCAAGTCACTTACAGGGTAAGTAGTTCTAGAGCCAACACCCACAGGAGCACCGTAGTGCTGGAGTTACCTCACCCAGGGAAGCCGGGTGCATAGGTGTCTTTTGGTGTCTGGTTGCGGCGTCGTTTTCAATGGGAGCCAAAGAAGGCTTGCTGCTTGTGAAGACAGAAGAAGTGTCCAGTGGAATCCAAGCCTGGATTCAGAAGAAGGAAGACCTGAAAGCAGAGGGGACAGTGTTCAAAGTCACTTGGCAGTGACCCGGGCATGGAAGATGGATGCCCACAGTCGTCGGGTGATTTCAGGTGATCCACGGGTGTCTTGACTCTTCAGCCACGAGGTCCAGGAGGCGCCGACGAGGACCAGGAGCTGGATTCAGCGTGTCCCACGAAGTCTGCCACTTACTGCGGTGTCAGTGACCAGATTGGAGCCAACAAGCCTTGGTAACAGCAAGTCTCGTGGAAAAGATAAAAAGTCAGCGGTGCATACCAGCAAGGTCTGAGGGACTCACCCACCAAGTGTAAGTCAGGGCAGGCCTGGAGCAACCAGGAGAGCCCTTTGGAACTGTAGAAAAGTCTTCTAGGGACCCACAAGCCAACCGGCAAGGGATCGCGAAGACGCCTCTGGAAGATTCACTCAACAGGGGCCCACGGTCACTCGGGACGGGGTAGGGCTCTGTTCTTCGGAGGGATTCCTGCTGGAGGCTTGGACCACACGTGGTCCAATGCACAAGTTCATAGAACATCGTGAAGGGGTTGCACTCGAATATAGTGCACGGTACCCAGGTATTGCAGTTCCTCGTCACTCGTGGGGTCCACGTGCCTCAGCGTCGCTGGGGACTCACGATGGCCTTGGAGAAGTCAGGAAATCCTCTTCTGGGCTGCAGGGACTTCGGACTCCAGCGGGAGCGAGAAAGTTTGCGACCGTTGATTGCAAGATTTGGTGCCTGCCAAGCACGGGAGTCACTCCTTGACTCCATGGGAGATTATTCAGTCTTCCATAGGTAATGGAACGTCGAAGGTCCAGGATTCTAATTCAGAGCATCATCCAGGGATATCTAGTTTGCAATGGCAAGGGTTCCCTAACTTATACTGAAAGGAAGGGAGGGACTAGCTCTATGACCCCACCTATGGGAGGGTCAGGGGAGTGGGTGGCTACACCCACTTCCCTTTGTCCCGTTTCGCTCCAGAGCAGGGGCAGGTAGCCCCTGAGCCGGTTTGAACTGGTGTATGCACAGAGAAGCCTACTTCTCCCCCAGTGCAGGACTTCAAAGCACTCTAGGAGTGCACCCACGCAGCCCCAATACACTAAACCCTGTCTGGGAGGTGGTCACACCTCCCTGTGACAAGATACCTATTGTTGGGACTCCTCCACTGCGAATTTCGGTCATCAGCAGGAGGGCAGCCCAGTGTCTGTGACTGGTGACATCCATTTTGTGATGCCAGGGCTCTGCAGGATTCTACTGTGTTTCCACAGTAGGTACATGTATATCCCTCTAGAAGGGTGGGATCATACTCCCACACCAGTTACTGGTGTGGAGGTATGATTCCAAAGCGTTTGACACCAAACACGACATGTTTTGATGCAGCCATTCCAAAGTTAGCATTTACCGTGAGGCTATAATGCACTTAAGAGTATATGGTTTGACCGCATTCACAAACAGCCTCAGAGAATGGACTCTGAGAGCTGCAGAGGGGCCCTGCTCAGGCAGAGGCACCCCCTCACATGGAAACCAAGCACCCTGCCCTCAGGATTGGTAGGGCCTGTCTTAGGGGTGACTGATAGGTTTAAATGTGTGTGCAGGGAGAGATATAGTGAACCTATATCGCAGTGAGGAGTGGTAACACTACCTCACCCAGGCTGCAGTAGCAGGCCTGTGGTGTCCGATTTAGTCTGCTTCCCAAGGGTGGCATAATACATGCTTCAGCCCCTGGTAGGCCTGTGAAGTAACTATGCCCTTGGTACCATATACTAGGGACTCATAAGACACCACAGTATCCAATCACTAGTGCACCTAATATGCACTCCAGGTTGTTTATAGAGAACAGAGAGGCTGGGGCCCTGATTAGCAGGGTCCCAGCCAGACTATAGCCAGAAACCAGTGTAAACATCAGAAAAAAAAGTGGGGGCAACATAAGAGGCAGATCCTACTCTCCTACACTAAGCAACTATGACGCTAGAAAAAGTTGTATATAAGAACAGTCGTCCCTAGTAACGCAATATCAGCAATTTTAAATACCGAATGGTTGTTTATGCGTAACCAAAGAAAAGATTATGAAAAAGGAAAGTCAAACTCCTTAACAGCGCAATGGGAGAAGGTGACAATACTTACTTGGTGCTCTTTTAGGTGATACACACGTGATAATAGTGCTCAGAGTGCGTATGCAACACAAGAACAGCACATACCGTTACAAATTGATAAACCGTGCAAAACCGGGTCTGTAACAACAGTATTCAAAGGTACAGAGAAGGTCCAGGGGTCCTGGATGGAAGTGCCTGCATATGTTACTAGTCGATGGAGGTGCTTAGCTCGAGGCACTGGACCTTTCCATCCTCGTATCTATAACTGTGCAGTGAGGGTTTGAGCGTGTACTCCTCCTTAAATTATACGGATAATTTCAGTCATGTAGATGATTTCCTTTTTTAGGTTCTGGTGTTTTTAAAGAGGCAATTGTCTTGTGTTGTCTTTTAAAAATGTCTATTAGTTACATCCTTATTATTCCAGAAGTAGTGTTTTTTTTGTGCTCTGGGGGTGCAACAGTCGACACGTGATTCGCCCTAGGTGGGCAATAAGACCAGTGCTTTCTCAAGGCTTATTAATTATTCAGAAGGTCAGAGAACAGTTTCCTTCCAATACAGTACATTGGTCCTCAATCAGAATACAATAAATGCTGAAATCATTCAGTTGGGTCTGCCCATTAGCTTTGACGCTCAGGAAAGTCTCTATCACTTCGTATGGCAGAGTCTGAGTCTCAATTCCATTCCTTCTCTATGACCTATCGGAAGAGGCCTGCATGTAGACTTTCTGATCCCTTAAGTGGATATCGGGTCATCACCTGGATTCAAAGGTTTTTTAAGAGCTGGAAAGTTAGATGGTAAAAGCTTCAAGGCACTTGGGGTAGTAATACTGTAGATGCGTGTGAAATATCTGGAATAGGAGGAGCCAGTATTCCAAAGTGCTCCAAATGAAGATCTGTGGGAAGCAGTTCCTCGAGTGAAGAAGATGAGAAGTGCCTACAAATGAGTGTTCTGGAACCTTGGTGTACTCCAAATGGAAGGTCCAAACTGTCAGGGGGAGCAGGCACGTGCACGGCTAGCATAGGGAGCTCCCCACATGGAACTGTCCCCTGGAGGCAAGCGTGACTGACAGCCAGGAACCGCCCGATCAGCAGCCTACAGGAGAGCTCAGTCAAGTGATGAGCTCTGGGCCACAGCGTGTGAAAAGGTGGGAACATGTTTTATCTAACAATGGACTTCTGATTTCTCAGGCTTGTTTTTTGAAAAATTGCTTGTTTGAACCTGGAAATCCTCATAGAAATAAAAATCAAATCGCGGCAGTAGTTTTATTAAGTAGCCAGTGTTGTCTTTGTGCATTTTTTCTAAGGCCCAATGTCTGGGTGGCATAATAGCATCCTACCACAGTAGCTTCTCAGATGATTTCTCAGTATGACACTTACAAGACAGCACAGTTGTGTTTGCATGATTTAGAACCATTTTCCAGGTTCAAACTATTATTATTTTGAACACTTCTTCTGTTTTCTGATTTAACAGTTTCTGTATTGGGTACATTTCCTTCTATTTTTTGGGCCTTTGCTCTTATTTCAAGATTTGATGTTTACGGAGGACTACTTTTTTGTGAAAACTTGAAAAGCCGCATCTAACCTGCTCAGATTCACTAAGAAGACATGGATATTGACACAAAAAAACCTGGAGGATAAAATCCCATGAAGAAGATGGTCTCTGAAAATAAGGGTTTAGATAAGAATCCATTTAAAATATTTTTGTCTTTATCATGTCAAACATGGCATTCTTTACTCTCCAAAAATGCATGAAATGAGAGGGCTATGAGCCTTAGCTTGATATAGTCTATCACGATTCTTTGTAATTTTCAGATGGGTAAGCCTATGGTGGGAAGAGGATAGGGTGGCATTTCTTCCACCCCACCCCCACCGTTTCAAAATGAAAAGCAGGAAATCCATTAAAAAAATTGCTGAATGGTTAAACCACAGGAGCATTTCGTCCATGAAGATATTGTATACTGGATCAAAGATGAAGAGCGGCCTGCCGGCTATGGGGAACATGCAGATTCAACCTTCAGCAGTTGTAGTTATTTAAGGTCTAAGATTCAGTGCTTTGACCTGGAGTTAACTTGGTGGCTGTTGTCATATAATCTGAACCATCTGCAGCAACCTCAGGGATGGAGCTCGCCAATCAACCTGTTGTGCTGGAGCATAAAAATATGCATCGAGGAATAAATAACAGGTGCATGGCCTAATGAAGTCACTTAGATTACACTACAAAAATAGGAGCAGATAACAGAATAGGAGGTAATGAATGTCATATAAAGGCTGCAGAGGATAATCGTGTCAGTCACTAATGGAATGGACACAGCGATACGTGGACACAATTGATAGCGGGTTTAAAACCCAAATGAATAGAACATGATACAAATCACTGCCACTCTGAATATAGTGATTAATATGGCTCTCTAATTCCCAAGCTGAACAAGGGTGGCAAGCCAAAGCTCTTCACAGCATGAATTTACTGGCTGCAATGAAGCATAGTAAAGGTATGACGAAGTAAGTATAATAGGAGAATAACACCATGTATTCACTTTCTGTTTCTTCTTTAAACTTCATTTGTGATTTAGATTTTTGATGTTCTCTGGAACGGTCAAATTCTCCATCCAATCTTCCCATGGATTTCTGGGCTCTGGGATGGGAAATTACTTTCAAGATTTGGAATTTACCTGTGCTAAACTCTCCAGATTTTCAGGAGTTCACTTCTCCCAGTTTTGAAGAGTTTTAGGAAAACAATAACTCTGCGCTGAAAGTATGTATTCGAGGTGTAAATTTGGATATATGATTAAACAACTACTGCCTAAACCGCAAATTCCTTAACCACGAAGGCTAAGCAACAAACAATGCCAAACCACTAAATTTTTAACAACTAATTCCTGAACCACGAAAGAGACACCATCTTTCTGTCAGTCTCAGCGGGTTCATGGTGTCTGTATGCCTTTACACAGGCGCGCAACACCCATTGGGCTCACCGGGCTTCAGCCCCCCCCGTCATGTGTGTCAGCCCGGCTGACACAGCCTCGCGGGCTGGCGTCCGTCTGATTGCAGCCGCACCCGAGTACTTAACAGGTCTTTAAAAGACCATTTACTCGTTAATGAGGCTTTTGTTGTGTGTTCACCCCTTCTTACAGCCACTCTCCCTATGGCTGGAAGACTTAGCCCCCCGAAATCTTTTTCAGCCCCCCCCGAAATTTTGCTCTAGTTGCCCGCCTGCCTTTACATCTCCTGGCTTGCTACAGTGGGCAGCACTCGCCTTGAATCACAGAGCTCGAGAAATGAGAGGTTTCAGACATAGTGCCACAGCGTTCGGCGAATCGATGAATCACATGGCACTGTTTCCCCTCCTGTTTAGGTCACTGAACGGGTCACTGAGGACCTCTGATGACAGGAAGGCCCGTTCTCTATGTGCTTGTCCCGCATTCTATTCCAGCGTTGTCTGTGTTCTGTCCCCTGCTGTACACCCTGAGAAGGGACAGCTGCAAATATATGAAATTTATATTGGAAAGAGTTTTCGCCGATTTATTGATTTATGATTATATGCTACCAGCCATTACCGCCGCTATCGGTTATCTCATCATGATGCGCCTTTCATCTGGGAACGTTTTAAGAGCTCGTTTTCACTCTTCTCCATTGGGTAAAAGGATGCGCCCCCGGGCAGATTTATAGTGAGTGAAGGCCTCCCGCGGCTGTAATTTAGACCGCACACGAGAGGAGATGATCATTTATCCCCGCGCCCCAATCCTTACACAGCTCTTTCTTGCACCGGCACAACCCCCGCAGGACAGTGTGTGCCGTGATGGGTCTCAGGGCTCCCCCCAGTGCACCCCTATATTAACGGAGAGCACTGCATACGCGTCCCGAACCCTGAACGAGACCGCTTTATCAATGACGCCCCTCCTTACACAGTTCTTGCAGTGGCCGCACACATGAAATTACTATACCTACGCACCACAGCGGCCGTCACACCTCGGCCCACACAGAGATCCATGCTTGCACCAGCTAAAACTTACACATGGCCATTGTTGCGCCCAATCAGCACACAACCTGATCTCTACAGCTCCAGTCCTCTATTCTACTGAAAGACTTCCAAACACTCGCAAGAGGATGTTTTGTGGCAAGAGGAAGAAGCGCAGGTACTTGGCATGAACATGGCAGCAGTCATTTGAACAGCACTCGCTGGCATGGCGCGAGGATGGGTACAGTATCTGCCGACAGTTGAGACTGGTTCACATGGGGTTAAAAGAAGTTGCAGTGTCCGCCGTTCAAGCGGCTCTGGCTGGTTTTAGAAGGACGAGGATTATACGGAGTCCATGTGTATGAGATGACGGATATATGATTAAACAACTAGGTCTTGGATCATTCGTGGTCTAGGAAAGTCGTCGTTAAGGATTGTCCTTGTTAAGGATTGGTCGTTGTTCAGGCTTCGTTGTTTAGGTCAGTCATTATTAAAACTTCGTTGTTAAGGATATTTCCCGTACATTTCCTTAGGGACTCATAAGCTAAAAACACCTCACTAAGTGAAGAGATGCTAATAAAAAAACAAAGTATATGAAAGTCCGCATATCAATAGTGCTAACTGGTGGGCATGGCTAGGTGCCCACCAAAATGTCTGCACACTAAGACTGCTCCGTAGCTGGCGGTGGGCAGTCCCTTCCATCCGCCCGAATGTTAGTCTGTGCCCAGCCAGCCTATGTTTTCGGTGGGTTCTGCCATCCCCGGCTGCCAGATTGCTGTGCTGACAGCAATTTCTGGGCCCCGATGATCGAGAAAGAAGCAGTGTGACCTGTGGGGTGCGGAGCCCAGGTGACGGCGGGCTGTGGCGCGGCACCCTGGTGAAGCAGTGGTGGGGCCGTGGGCCACTCCTCTGGGTCTCCCGCCACACGCAGGACCGGCCAAAAGAGGTGAGAGCGAGGGTTGGTAATAAGAGGCCGGGGACATACCACTAAGCTGCCTCTCCAACAGAGGTCCCCTGACTCCTTTGTGCACTCAGCCACATAGTGAGGCTGGGCCTGGTCCCGCCGCAGCAGCCCTAGTGCGTGCTAGGATGGGCTGCAAACTGGAGCAACTGCCGCCCCTGGGGCAGACGAGCCTGCCGGGCAGAGCAGCGAAAATTGGAACCCACTAGACAAACAGCGGGTCTGCATTAAACACTGTGTTTTTCCCCCTATCCTCCTCCCCCCGCCCAACTTGGCCAGACGATCGGCAAGCGAACCTGGGGTTCCAGGGAGTGTCTCCCCCCTGCGCCAACTCCCCTCTCCCGTGAAGGTTGCTTGTGACACTCATTGGAGTGGCTTAGATTTTGAGACCTCCTCTCCCCCGCCTCTCCTCCCTCGCCCCACACAGTACCTTGAGTTGCTGGAGGACTGTGGTGGTGAAGCCGCAACCACTGGGGGAGTCGATACAGTGTGGTGGTGGGTTTTATGTCTGGGGCCTACCCGAGTGAAGTTACGGGGGGCCCAGGGGGCCCACCCAAACACATTTATGGTGAGTGGCGAGCGCAGGAGTCATGGGGAGAAATAGTGCACAGAGGTGACTGAGCGCTTCCGCCACTGTGCTGGACATTGGAGGGGGGTGCCTTCATCCTAAATCCTGCAAAGAGATCAGCGCAGTTCCCCTTGCAGAACTGTACCTCCGTGGATAGGTCCATGTGACAGGGGTGCAAGCGGAGTGTTGCAGGCTCTTGGCTGAATGATGATTGGACAGTAAAGTAGGGGGAACCCCCTCCTCATAGGCCCTGTCAATGAACTGATTTGCTCTGGCAGGCTGCCCGGCCAGGCAAGACCTTGACTGCAGCCAGCTCTAGCAGAGTGCCCAGAGTCTCATCCTAGTACGGAGGTGCTTGCAGAGATGCCTGGCCCTGAGGAGTAAGTCATAGACATCCAGAAGCCACCCCGCTGAGAGCGCTGATCAGAAAGGTGAACAGTGGTAAAGGCCTGAGGAGCGGTGCAGACGAGTGTCGAAAAGGACGGGACCCAAAGACATGGTAAGAAATAGAGGCCTTAAACCTATGCAGGCAAACGACCTCAACAAATATGCAGTATATATGGTGGCCCCTGGAGGTGCGGAGGGGGAAAACACTACTGACGACGAGAATGGAGTCCCGACCCGCGAGTGAACCTTCATTGTGTGAACTTTTGCTGCCATGCAGGACCTCAGGGGTACCATATAGCCCAAGCTGGATGCGGTCACAGTGGATGTCAATCTTCTTTGTGCGGACTTTAGGTAGATCACTGAAAAAGTCATAATGGCGGAGTCACAAATCAACATGCTGCAGTCAACGACCAAAAGACCAAGTCCAGAGCCTAACAAAAAGAACACCATCATTTCAGTCAAGCTGGAAGATCAAGAAGGGAGAGCGAGGCGCAACGGCATTAGAGTGATAGGAGACCCGAGGAAGTGGAGGGACCCAGTGCTGATCTTTTTGGAGGACCTCATAGTGAACACTCTTCGTCCCAAACGACTCTCCAACTTCTCAAAATAAAGGGTGCATAGGGCACCAGTGCCCCCACCATGGCAGGACAATTATTGCCCGGGTGTTCAACTATAGATATCGTAATGTGATCCTCCAAGCAGCCTGCTCTTCTGGAGGCCTGAAATACGAAAACGCTACTATCTGCTTTTTTTCAAGACTTTATATTGCCAGTCCAACGACTGCCCCAGAACTTTGAGGAGGTTAAGAAAGTGCTCATAACTAAATAACTTAAATATATAAATCTTTATCCAGCCCGATTGCTTGTGGTTGTGGAGGGCAAGACATGGCACGTTACCACCCGGAAAAGGCATGGAACTGGATTGAGGGGTGGTGTAGCACTAGCTGAAGGGGAGCTGGGGAGCAGAGAGGACGACGTTCTGGTGGCGAGTTGGGTTCTCAACACTCTGCATCCCAAGAGGCGCAGTTGGAACATGATGCCTCTACAGTCACATGAGCAGCAGGAACCTATGGGGTGAGCACTGGTGAATTGCTTTGTGATGCATGGTGAGGTGTGCTGAGAAATCTAAGACGGGCTGGGCAGTGAAACTGATGAGGGCCATTGGTAACAGCCAAGGGTGTTGTAATGCACTCTTCTTTGGGGGGGGGGGGGCTTAGGTGGGCGGGAAGGGGGAAGAGGGGCGGAGGTGGCTTGAACAGCCGGGGCACACATTTTCACATATGGGATACAACACTTAAGTTCACTCAAGCCTACCCACTATTGTTGATGATTTCTTTGGGGTGACTGGCACTCTGCAGGTTGGGGTGGTGGACATTTCCGGGCCCACGGTGCAGGGTAGCAGAGAGAGGAAGTTCATATGTTTGGGACTGCTACTGCTGACTCCCGGGGATGGGGCATTCTAATCAGGAAGTCTGTTCCTTTTATCCTTAATCGTACATGGTCTGATCCACTTGCTCGATTTGTAGCGTACTCAGTACACTGGGAGGGCTTTACACTCCATGTTTGCTCTTTATACATGCCACAAAACTACACACGACGACACTCTCAGACGTTAGTGCCTTACTCTTAGACATGTTGCCTGGGATTCTTTTCTTAGGGGGCAACATGAATGCTGTAGCCGATCCTAGTGTTGACAGAGTGAGTAGGGCTATCCCACAGTCTGAGACGGGCCATTGCAACCCTTTGCAGATGCAACGGGACTGACAGCTTGTGGAAAGTCCATAATACCACAACAAAGACCGTACGCCTATTCTCCGACAGCCCACAGTAGCTTCTCTTGTCTTGATTATATCTTTACTCAACAAGTACATGCGGGCATTTCCAAGATGCCACACATAAGGTGTGGGGGATCTCGGATCAGTCGTTATTGGGAGTAGTGCTGTGAGGACCGACTCGAGACTTCACACTAACTCCCAGGCTTAAATCGTGCCACTTGTGAGATAAAGGAATACAAGATAAGCTCAGGGAAGGGTCGGAGCACTACTTTAGAGAAAACAAAGGGACAGTGGATCCTGCATGTGTACTGTCGGAAGTGTTTTAAACAGTCACTCGCGAGCACGCTCAGGCTCTTATAGGAGGCAAGAAGAAAGAAGAAAATTCAATATGAAGAGATTGAGCAGAGCGGGTATGCTGACCTCTGACACCAACGTCATCTAAAACAGCATGACTTACGAGAGCTGGCAGAGGACAGGGCCCATAGTTATGCGCTGGTGGCACAGCGTCTGCTATATGATGTGGGGGGCAAGGCCACCAAATTACTGCATGGTTGAATAGGAGAGACAGAAATCACTATTGAGTATTGGAAGTCCTTGACAGCGACGGAGTGCCCCAGAAAACTAGTGCTGCCATAGCTGAAACTTTTGCCACATACTACGAAGGCATATACACATCCACAACTACCATGTCCAATTCAGACTGTGCTGACTTCCTAAAGGACATAGATCTCATGACACTTTCAAATGATGACGGGGGGTTCTAGAAGGCGGCTTGAAGGTGGCAATAGGAGACCTACAATCAGAGGAAGGGGGGTGAGGTGAAACTGCATACCAGTAGAACTCTATAAGGGTATGGTGGATAAAATTGCAGAACATATGCTGGCCATGTTCAATGTGGCGCGAGGGGTCTACTGGAGGACCAAAGGACTGCCACTATCATAGTCATTGTCAAGAAAGACAAGCTGCTGGCAGAATGTGGATCATAAAGACCTTAATCTTTATTAAATGTGGAAGCCAAGGTTCTGACAAAGGCCCTGGCAACCAGGTTTTGGAGAGTTATCGCATCAGTGAGCCACCCGGATCAATCCGGCTTTATGCCGCACAGGAGCACTCGCCTCAATTCGATGCACGTTTATTGAGTGGTGCACTTGACCAACATGCTACAAGCTGAGCAGGTGGTGCTCGTGTCTCTAGATGCCAGAATGGCATTTGATAACATTGAGTGGAATTACATCTTTGCAACTCTGGCTAGGATGGGCTTTGACCCCAAATATTGTTGATGGGTAAACATCTTATATTAGGGCCCGCTGGCGAGGGTGCAGGTGAACAACGTGGTCTCCCGGATTATCGTCCTACATAAGGGCACAAAACAAGAGTGTCCCCTGTCTTCTATGATGTTTGCGCTGGCACTCGAGCTGCTTATGGCGCAGCTCCGAAAAGATCCACTCATACAGGGAGTGCATTGTGATGTGGGATGGGAAGAAGTTATCTCCCTTTATGCGGATGATGTATGCCACTCAGCTGATCCTCTCCATAGATAGATTATTGCAAATCTTCGGAGACCACTCAGTGTATTGTATTAATTGGCTTAAGTCCCTAATCTTCCTCCTGGCAGGGAGCCCTCCCAGACTTCCCTCCTGCTGCATGACACCGCTGACGCTGAATGTTTTTGGATACATCAAGGTCTGTTACTCACGACCCTAAGGAATTCCTGCATAAGAATCTGTTCCAGTAGCTCAACGGACTTCGTAGGGACGTAGAACATTGGAGGAATCTTCCACTCTCGTTGATGGGCATACCTGCTTTATACAAAATGATGATTCTCCCACACCTCCAATATGCACTCCAAAATACATCCTTTAGGATTCCCCAGATTTTTGGGGGACAATTGACCATAAGGTAAGAGAACTGTTATGGAAAGGAAGCAACTCGTGCATCACGCTGTGTAAGCTCCAAAGGGGATGTATGATGGAGGATTGGCAGTCCCAGGCATAATTAAGTGCTATTGGGGTCGCACAACTGATGGCAGTCAATGATTGTTTTTTTGCCAATTGTGACAAACCGCCATACCAGGTTGACAGGGGGATATGGATCACAGGGGCACTTGGCATTTCTCTATAGGCAGAAATGAGTGGGATTTACCGATTCATACGTAGACGGGGAAAGTGTGGAGAGAAGCTACCAACTATCTAGGGCAGGGGTATAAGCTCACTATTTAGACCCCACTATGGGACAGCAACCTTTTGAAGGAGGTGGGTGACTTGAAATGCTTTTCGAAGTGGGCTTTGATTGGCATACAGAGTCTGGTAGATGTCTGGAAGGGCCAAGCACTGGTGACATTCGAGGTCCTGCACCAAGAGTTTGAAATGGTGGAGACTGAGCGTTATAGGTGCCTACATCTTGGACATGCCTTTAGGAGACACATAGTGGAAGGGGAACAGCTGCCAGAGCAGATCTGTTAGAGTATTGCCTCCTCACAGGCCCCCTGATGGACAAGGCTATTTCAACTATACATAAAAATAACTTGTTCTTAACTCCCCCTGACCTGATGGTGGCACACAGAGAGGCCTGGGAAAGAGACCTTGGAGAATTAGATGACGATGATTGGGCAGATGCCCTAAAAAGTCAGAGAGGTAGCGATTCATACTAGTTTTAGATTAGTGCAATTGAGAATCCTGCATAGAGTCTACTACTCTATAGTGCTTATTCAGAAGATGGGGATGCCCTATATTACAACACTGTGGGGAGGAGGTGGTGCATAGAATGGCCCTGGTGGTTCCGCTAGATGCAAAGTGTCTCCCCTTGGCTATAACAAGGAAAGCTGTCAAAAGTATCATAAAGACTGGGACAAAGTATTGTATGAGGATCACACTGAGAGAAATTCTTTAGGACCCTCGAATGTCCTCTTCAGTCAATGGCATGTTTTTTGTTCACCATCAACATACTAATGGCCGGCACGCATCGGGTCTTCTTTTTCTCCACCGGGCGGCAGTCTCCCTGCTCTGAATGACTGTGTGGGATCCGTATCAGAAAGTGATATTAAATTCCCTGCTACCCAACACCTCTATGATTTAATTAAAATGTGATTGGTGATTTGGTCAGCCAAACACTCATGCGCACGTTGCATGTTCTCAGGCTGCGTTGAGAACATGCAAAGGGCGCATGAGTGTTTGGCTGGCCCAAGAGGGCCGGTAAAACATTCATGCACACTTTACAGAGTGCCACCACTCCTTACCCTGCTCTGAGAGCAGGGCAGTCTGACGCCACAAAGACGCAGGAACAAATAAAATGATAACGTCCAGTTATTATCATTTTATTTTCCTTCATTTACACTGCTAAAAGCAGTGGGGAGACTCTCCTCCGCATCAGCGGAGGAGCCGCCACTAATAACAGGGGTAGCTTCTTGGCCAAAATATCAGAAGATTTGGCTGGTGGTCGCAGCGCGGGGGGGTGGCTAAGCGCAACATTTCACTGGCCTGGAGCACAGTGCCTCCCCAGTTGAAGACTGGGAATCAGATTTGGACTGGTGCCAGCGGCAAAGCAGGTGGTCTATCAAAGCAGGGCTGTCCCAGGAAGTGGAAAAAGGCGTGGGGCAAATGGCACACCTTTCAGGGTTACCGAGTATGTGGGGTTGGTCCTGTGAAGGAAGGGGTGGGTACTGAACTTTTCGTGTTACCTGTTGTGGACTCCAAAACTTTTTGAACGCCGTACAGGCTCCATTTCAAATGTATAACCAGATCCTATATCTGACGCAGTTTGCTCTGATCAAAGTGTATACTAAACGACTGCTTCAAATACTGTATTCAATGCATGCTGAGCGATGTTTAATAAAAAGAGTTTAAAAGAAAAAAAGAATAGTGCTATTCACTTTTGAAAGAGCATATCGAATAGGGTACTACGGATTTAGTGGGAACATTTTGCACATTTTAGGCAGACATTTGTTGGAGAAAGAGGACCATCCTACCTGCTTATTTTATTATTGTCAAAATCTGACAACAGAAGAGTCAGATGTGATTCAGAGACTTTGGGTAAAATCTTAAGTTCTAAAACAACTGATGAAAAGTTGGGGGGATGTGTAGAGCCTCAGTGCCGATTTCTTCAGATTAACCCTATAGGTAAGTCTGGGTTCTTACCAAGCTTTTCCTTTCCCTAGTTGACTAAAGTAGTTGCTTAGCATGAATACCCTTTCATGGTGGAGTACATCAGAATCTGAAAGAGACACGTTAGTGATAGATTCCTTACCTTCGAATATCCCCAGCAATACAAAAGGGGATGATGGACGGAGCGTTTGAGCAAATCAAACACTCGCCCCCAGTCAACTGATCTGGGTTTAATCCATCATCATTCTTTAGCTCACTCCACCACCCCACTTCAGACATGGCCATATGCAAAGCAGTCTGACCCTGTGCCTCATGGGAACAGTCCAGCCCGAACTGCCAAACCATGTCCTCCCTGGACCGGAAACAAGAATCCTGGGACCGGTTTCGGGTTCATAACCCTCATCAGCCAGGCTTTCTTGAATCCAGTTGCGAAGTGAGGAAGGGACCCACGCCTGGGCATACCCTGCCAACTTAGGGCGAACAAAGAAACACTACTTTCTGGTCCCCAAGAAGGACAAAGAGGGTCTGCGTCCTATCTTGGACCTCCGGGACATCAATCGCTTCCTCCAGAAGGAGAAGTTCAAGATGCTGACTCTGGCTCAGGTCTTAGCTGCCCTTGACCCTGGAGACTGTATGGTAGCGTTGGACTTGCAGGACGCATATTTTCACATTTCCGTCCTGCCGGCCCACCGGCGTTACCTGCAGTTCACGGTAGGCCAGGAGCATTTTCAGTTTACCGTGCTCCCCTTCGGCCTTACCAGCGCCCTCGGGTGTTCACGAAAGTGATAGGGGTGGTTGCAACTTATCTGCGCAGGTCGGGGGTGTCAGTCTTCCCCTATCTCGACGACTGGTAGTTGAAGGCGGGCTCGCCCCAGGCAGTTGTCTCCCACCTTCAGACTACGGCCGACCTCCTGCATTTGCTGGGGTTCTCCATCAACGTGACGAAGTCCCACCTGACTCCCCTTCATCAGGGCGGTTCTGGATTCGCCGCTGTTTCGGGTTTATCCTCCCGAGCAGCCAGTCAGGGATATTCAGGCTATGATTCCGTCCTTTCAGCCTCTGTCCCGGGTTTCAGTCAGGGTGACCCTCTGGCTCCTGGGCCTGATGGCCTCCTGCATCCTGCTAGTGCCACATGCCAGATGGCATATGCGGGCTCTGCAGTGGGACCTAAAGTTCCAGTGGGCGCAGCATCAGGGCAACTTGTCTGATCATGTCCAGATCTCGGAGGGCACTGCACGGCAATTGCAGCAGTGGCTCATGAATCGCGATTGGGTTAGTGGCAGATCCCTCTTCCTTCCCCAACCGGAGCACATAGTTGTGACGGATGCATCCCTCCTGGGATGGGGAGGCTACTTGGGAGAGGCGGAGATCAGAGGACTCTGGTCTCCGGCGTTGTCCCAGCTCCATATCAATCTGTTGGAGCTTCGGGCGATCCGACTGGCACTGAAGGCATTCCTTCCCTCTGTCCAGGGAAGTGTGGTGCAGGTATTCACGGACAACACCACTGCCATGTGGTATTGCAACAAACAGGGCGGGGTGGGGTCCTGGACCCTATGTCAGGAGGCTCTGGGCCTCTGGACATGGTTGGAACATCAAGGCATTACCTTGGTGGTTCAACACCTGGCAGGTTCTCTGAACGCCAGGGCGGACGAACTCAGCTGCCGGTGCTTGATGGATCACGAATGGCGTCTGCACTCGGACGTGGCGCAAGGTCTTTCAGCAGTGGGGAGAGCCTTGGTTAGATCTATTCGCCACCGAAGAGAACGTGCAATGTCATCAGTTCTGCGTGTTGGAATTTCCAAGGCGGCACTCGCTCGTGACGCTTTTCGTCGCTAGTGGAGTTGCGGTCTGTTGTACGCCTTTCCGCCTATACCACTTCTGGCCAGAGTGCTGAATAAGATCCGGTGCGACTAGGCCCAAGTCATCCTTGTGGCTCTGGATTGGGCACGAAGATACTGGTATCCCGAGCTGCTCAGCATGGCTATCGATCCCCCGAGCCGTCTGCCTCTTCGGGAGGATCTTCTGTTGCAGCAGGAGGGGCCGGTCCTCCACCCAAACCCGTCCAACCTCCATGTGTGGAGATTGAGCGGCGACAGTTGACTGCTTTCGATCTTCCTCCCAAAGTCTGTGATGTCATCTTGGCAGCCAGACATCCCTCCACTAAAACGGTATAAGCCTGTCGATGGAACAGATTTGTGGCATGGTGCACAGCGAAGGCTGTCGATACCCTTTCTGCCTCTCTTTCGGAAGTTCTTCTGCTCCTGCTTTCCTTGGTCCGGCAGGGCTCTGCTCCGGGCACTCTCAAAGGTTATCTTTCTGCCATCTCCGCCTTTCTCCGGCTTCCTGATCAGCCTTCTCTTTTTAAGTCTCCGATTGTTAACCTCTTCCTTAAAGGCATTACGCACACGTTTCCTCCTGTGCGGTTCATCATGCCTCTATGGGACTTGAATCTCGTTTTGACCTATCTGATGTGCGCTCCTTTCGAGCCCCTTCATACCTGTCCTTTGCGTCTTCTCACTCTCAAGACGGCTTTCCTGGTATCTATCACCTCTGCCAGAAGAGTGAGTGAGCTCCAGGCTCTTTCTTCCAAACCTCCTTTCCTTTCTGTTCATCTGGACAAGGTGGTTTTAAGGACCCGTCCTTCTTTCTTGCCAAAGGTTGTCACGCCCTTCCACATCGGGCAGACCATCACTTTGCCCACTTTCTTTCCGCCACCGCATCCTTCAAGGGAGGAGGAGAGGCTCCTTTGTCTGGACCCAAAACATGCGCTTGCGTTATATCTGCAGCGTACACAGCAGTTCCGGGTGGATGACCAGCTCTTTGTTGGCTACGTGGGCGCCAAAAAAGGTCAGGCCGTGCACAAACGAACCATCTCGCTGTGGGTAGTTCTGTGCATCAAAGCATGTTACTCCTTGGCTAAGAAGGAGCCTCCTGTGGGGCTGCGTGCCCATTCTACCAGGGCAACTGCAGCCACTACTGCCTTGGGACGTGGCGTTCCCTTGCAGGACATTTGTCAGGCAGCTACGTGGGCTTCGCTGCGCACGTTTACCAAGCATTACTGCCTTGACAGTCAAGACCGGAGAGACGGCTTCTTTGGCCGTTCTGTTCTCCGTGACTTTCTGGTGTAATTTGTTCGCAGACCCACCACCGGGGTTGGTATTGCTGGGGTATCTATTCTAAGGTAAGGAATCTATCACTAACGTGTCTCTTTCAGATGCACAAGTTACTACTTGTGTAACGATAATCTGTAAGAGACCTTAGTTAGTGATAGATTCCTTACCGCCCCACCCATCCTCCCCGTTCTGCGAACTGGTTACTAGGGTTAAGGTCATCCCTCTTAGGGCCCTAGTTTTCTGCACCAGTGGTCAGTGTCTTGCATGGCTCTGCGTTCCTGGCACGGAAAGTTGTGTACAGAACTGACGTCAGCGCGCATGGGTGGTGCCTAAGTACTCTCATCTCTGCGCTTACGACGCCAGTGACGGACGCGGAGCTGCACGACGCCACCTACTGACGCGCAGGGGTACTGCTAAGTGAAACTTTCCGGATCCAGTCTGATGCCTGGGGATATTCTAAGGTAAGGAATCTATCACTAACTAATGTCTCTTACAGATATATCGTTCACAAGTAGTAACTTGTGCGTTGTGATTACATATTTACTCAAGGGTAAAACTAGTCCTAATTGTACAGAAAGGGTGTTCGTAACACTGCTTACTAAAATAGACGATACACACCCAGATATTTGGAAAAGTAAGTTTTCAGCATGCAGAGAAAGGCAGAGGCATTGGGATTGCAAAACCATCACTGGCATAGCCAAGATGTCTCATATTTGTTTTGTTTGTGTATGTTGCCCCAAGCCACCCTAGAAAATAAATCTCATAATGAAGCAACACTTTGGGGTATAGCAAAATGGAAACTAGAAGCTGGGATCCTTTTGCTTTACAGACGTCATTAAAAAACTTAAGCTGCGCCCTCTAAGAATAGTGTTACGAAAATGAGTTGGAAGATGAGATTTAGTGGTGAACTTGAAAGGCATACTCAGCTGAGTACTGCATAGTAGATACTTTTGACAAAGGACCAGTATTTCCATTATATGTTTAAAAAATCCTATATTCGTACATATTCATTTTTAGTTTTAGTTAAAAAAAAAAACTACAACAGTCCAACAACGTCTTGTTATGAGAGCCAAGTAAAGCAAAAGAAAAATTGGTAATTATTGAATGGCACTGTCTGTAGGGTCAACTAAGGTGTACAAACTACAAGCACTCCTAAAACAAAACCATAAACTAGCAATGAAAATGTTATGCTAGCAAAGTAAATGCATGAAAGAAGGCACATTGACTCCCCCCTCCCATAATTTAGACATTCTGTTGCACCTGCATTCTGCAAGGATTACTTGATGCCCCATCACTAAAACGTAATAGAATTACCTATCGGACAAGGTAACAACTGGAAATGCAATGGCCTTGCTGAACAGTTGATCCAAGCAATGGCACACAATGGAAATAAAATACGGCTAACGTGAGCTAACCCAAATACCCCAATCTCTCTTTGTACTTCTTTCTGCCCTTTTTTGAAGTATTGATGAGAGGAGGTCTTTAAAACAGCTAAAGCACTCTGTATGCTGACCTAATGGGGATTAAAACGGATGCAGAAATTGGTACTTCTAGCTGCGGCAATCGCTTCCCAGAAGAAGGGCCCTTAGCGCAAATTCCGGAAACCCACCTGGTAGGAGTCTTCTGTGCAATCCTACAAGACAAACTGCAGTTCCAACAAGCATTTGCAATGCAATAGGTCTCGCAGTTGCAAGAGTTTCAGCTATTGGCATTGTAAATGACAATGCTTTTTATTTATGCGTTTGAAAATCTGTAAGCTGTGTGTAAATAAGCACTTAGTACTTAGTCGTTGCTTACGAGAAGCAAGGATGGCAGTCTCTTTTACTGCCAGCCTTGCTTCTGGTAAGCAAGGACTATACGTACAAAGTGTGTGTTTATGCACTGCTAACAGGTTTTTAAAACAAATGAATAAATATGGTTCACCAGAGCATACATTTATTGGTGAAACGCTGCTTATGAAACACCCAGACCGAAGTACAGAATACTCGCTCTTGCCAGAGAAGGGCAGTGAACTGAGGGAAGAAAAGAGCGCGAAAGTTTAAGAAAGGAAGACCGGAATATGGAGTAGAAATTGAAGAAATTACAGAGAAAGGGTATTGAAGAGGAGGAAGAACAGAAGTGGGGTTGTGAAAGGTGGACCAGAGAAAAGAAGCAGAGGGAGGCTAAAAAGAATATCTGATAGAGACCACTAGCCACAGATTCCTTAACGGTGAATTAGCCCCAGGCATGAGACTGGACCCGGAAAAGGTTCTTGTCCCAGTATCTCTGCGTGCCGGGGGGCGGCACCACGCACTCTGCCACGCCATCTTCCGCTGGCGTGACGTCAGCGAGGTCACATAAGCCCCAACCCGGCGCGCTGACGTCAGTTTCCTTCTTTTCCGCATGCCACGCGGATACGGATCGTGTCCCTGGCCTGTTTTCAGGCCTTCTTTTCACGGTTTGCGTTTCCTTTGGGAACAGTGTGCGAATGCCTTCGGGCTTCAAGACGTGCTAGTCTTGCGCACGCCCGATGACGGTCCCTCACCCAATTATGTGGTGTTTGGGGGAGCACCATGACTCCATGGACTGCGAGGCTTGTCGGCAGATGAAGCCGAAGTCCCGGCAGGCGCGCCGGATGAAACTCCTCTCGGCCCGCATGTCCAGGTCGGCGTCGTCACTGTGTCCGTCCCCCGCGGAAGGGTTCAAGAACCGCCGCTTCCGTCTCCCACATTGTCCCTCTCCGAGGCCGCAAGGGCGTCACTCACCCATTGGTAAGTGTCGCAGCTTGTCCCCGAGGCCTGGTGCCCACCCTGTGGGGGTGCTGGATCTCCGCGGGTCATGCGACCTCACGCGTCGCCACCCTACGCGCGGTTTCCCGGCTTGGGGGCGACCAGAGCCCAAATGGAGGCCTATGCTATGGCCCTGCAGGCCTCCTTGGCTACTCCTCGTCCTGGGACGTCTGCGGATCCCTTGCCATGTGTTGGGCCTTCTGCGGCGCCGCGGGCGGCTCCGGCGCCGACCGGTTCGGCTTCAGGTCTTGGAGATGTGGTGTCGTCTGGGTGCGGCCCTACGGGGTTCCCCCCTTCGGACCACGGTGCCTCTGCCTCGCTGCAAACCCCTGTGGGGGTCCCTGTGGGGTCGAGAGGATGCGGGGACTTGTGGCTCGTCCTCGAGTCCCCCTCGGTCCTCTGGGCAGGCAGCGGCCTTGTCCGAAGCCAAGCTGACTCCGCTCAGGCGCCGGCGACTCCTGGCCCTGGTGACGCTGGCGCCGACTAGGGGCAGGGGCGCGTCCCCGGGTCCCCCTCGTTGCTCCACGCAGGTGGCTGCCTCGTCGGAGGTAGAGTCGGCGCCTTATCGGCCCCGTTCTTTAGCTGCTCCGACCCGCCCTGTTCTCCTGCTGCGCAGGAAGTCTCGGCGTCCCCTTCGGTGCCGGTCGACGTTGCGCTGGCGCCATTGGCAGAGTCCATGGCGCTGTGCCAGCGTCAGTTCATTGATTTGTCTTCGGAGGCCCCCTCTTCTCCAAAGGTTAGGCAACTTTTTGTCTCTTCTTTCCCGGAGACGGGACGCCGCGTCGTGGCTTTTTCCCCGGCGTCTTCCAAGGAGGGCTCTTCGCCATCCCCGTGCCCACAGTCTTCCCCAGAGGCGCCTCCGGTTCCCCACTCGTCGGTCAACCTTCCCCCCTTCCCCCCCCCCATTCCGAGCTTGGCCTTTTCTTCCTACGGTTGGGCTGGGGGACGGCCGGCTTAGCTTACAGCAGTCGCCCACGGAGGAATTGCTCGCCCTACCACGTTGCCCTACTGAGGCGATTGCTGCCTTCGCCCTGGCTGTCTCCACGGCCTCGGGAATATTGCGCATGGGCGACCCGGCTGCCCATTACCCCGCGGATTATTTGCTTGAGAGTCAACATCAGGGCTCTGGTGGATGGGAGCTGCTGCTTCCCTTCAAAGCTTCGCTCCTTAATTCTCTCTTGGAGGCCTGGGGGCATCCTGCCACGGGGGACCCAGTGCCCCAGCCACTTCTGCACCGCCACCGTCCTGCTCCGCATGATCCTGTCTGCCTTTCCTTCCACCCTTCTACCGGGGCCCTCTTTTGCAGACTGCCTTTTACCCTCTTTGCCATCTGTGTTATCTCCTCTGTCACGGGAGACCCGGTGGTAAGATTCATGAGGCCATAACATCTTCACCTCCTCCAGTGCTGCCTTTCGGGTGCTCAACATGCTTTGTGTGTTGGCCAGAGCCACTTCCAGCTTGTGGGATTCTGCGGAGTCCCTTCTGTCTTGCGCTTCTCAGGAGGGTGCCTGCGCTGATCTGCGGCACCATGTGTTGGATGGCCGGGAGCTGGCTGCGTTTATTCTTAGCTCAGCTCTAGATATCTCTGAGGCGCTTGGTCGCACTATGGCTTCTTCGGTAGCCCTCTGTCGCCATGCTTGGCTGAGGGATAGTGTTTTCCCTGAGAATGTTAGGGAGCGTCTAGTTTACCTCCCTTTCAATGGCGCTCTTGTTTCACGCCCCTGAGGATTCTGCCATTCAGCAGTTCCTTGCAGTGCTTCGTCGTCGTCCTCCTCCCCCTCAGTGAACCTGGATGTCGGTCCTCTGCTGTGTTCTGGGAGGTGTTCTCCCATTGTTTTCTGGGGTGTAGTATTCGGACGCCCCAGTTGTGTGTTTTGTGTGGTTGGTGTGCCTTCAGGGTCCTTCGGTTGGCCCTTCGGTGCTGTTGGCTGCTGGTCCAGCTCCCCGTTTTTGACTTGTAGTTTTGGCTGTTGGTAAGCCCGTGTAGGGCCTGGGATTGGGCCTTTTGTGTCTTCTTTATTGGCTGCTTGGCAAGCCGTCTGTGGTTTACCCGCAGGTCTTTGTTTGTCCTCTGCTGTGGAATCTTTTCCTAAGAGGTGTTCCCATGTTTTCTTGGGACATAGCATACCTTATGTGGGGTACTTGTAGCTATTACATAGCTTTGTCATGTGCTGGGGAGGTGTGGTCACCCTTTTCGGGTTCCTTGCTTTCTTTGGCGTTGCGGCATATCGCTGGTGCGGTCTCTTTGCCAATTGTCTTGGCGCAGCTTGCGTTGCGCCCAGGTCTGTCCTTCTCCATGTTCGCTACGTCGCTCGACCAATCTGGCCTGCTGTCTGCGGCGTGGTGTTGTGGCAATTCCGTTCTTCTGTCCGGCGTTTCGTCCTGGTCTTCTGTCTGGTGTTCCAGAGGGACTGGCTTTCCTTGGCTTTCTGTGTTCTGGTTGACGGCCTGGGCCCGTCCTCCGTATCTTTCTATCTCTCTCTTTCTCTTCTGCCTGGTCCCACTTATTTCGTGGGTCAGTGTGTGTCAGAACTGGCCCCTTCTTTAAGGTGTGCCCTGGCCCTCCCTGGCCTCTGCCTTCGGCTTGCGCCTGGCTTGTTCTGGGGCCCTGCGCCATGGTGTTGCCTGCTGCTAGCTGCGCAGGCGTGCGCATGCCTGCTTGTTCTGGTCCACTGTTGTGGCCTTTGATGTGTTCTATTGTGCCCCTGCCTCTGGTTCCGCTGGGGCTTTGTGCATCTGTGCTTTTCTTCTTAAGCCTGCGCTATTGGCGGTGGGGCCGTTCCTGCCTTGTCCACTGCTTGCGGCCAAGGTGTGTTCGGCTGTTTCCTATCATTGTGTGTGCTTCTTACGGTGGGCTCTGCCTCCGGTTCTGCCTCTTCTCCCTGGGGTTTGAGGTTGTTCTTTTGTTACTTGGGGCCTTCGGGCGTTGTCTGCCCCTGTGGGGTGTTGGGCGGTTCTCCCTTGGTTGGGCTTTGGATCTCCTGGCCTTCCCTTCTTGTTCCTGTTACGTGTCCCCTGCTGGGGCCCTGTGTCTCTCCTGCTGGGGAGGCTCTCTCGCAGGCCCTCCTCCCTTCTGGGTATGGCTCGGGTATCTATTCTACGTTAAGGAATCTGCAGCTAGTAGTCTCTATCAGATGTACAAGTTACTTACCTCCGGTAACGATGTATCTGGTAGAGACGATTCTAGCCGCAGATTCCTTGACGACCCACCCTTCCTCCCCATTCTGCGAAGACCCTCAGCTTGGTTTTCTGCACTCGCCTCCCTCTGGGTGGCTTGTCTTCTGTGGGTGTCCTCTTTGTTTTCTTCCGGTCAGGCTGTCCGGTTCTGCTTAAATTGTTCCATTTCCCTTTTTCCTTTTGGGAACAGGGACGGTTGGTTTCTGCGTGCCTTTGCTTCCCTCCACCTGGTTTCTCTCAAGTGTAGGGGCCTCCTTTTGCTCTTTCTTCCCTCTGTTTGTTTGGAGTTTTTTGTTCCCCTTGCAGTCTTCTGCGTTGGGGATTCTTTGCCTCTCCTTCGGCCTCCTGCCCTTTTCAGGGGATATGGCCCTCCTTGACTGTGTAGTCTGGGGGTGGATTGCTGTTGCTCCTCTGTTCCGGGCTTGTGGCCCTTTCTCTTGTGGTTTATGGTTGCAGTCTCTCTCTCTCTCTCTGTTTTGGGGCTTTCGCATACTTGTGCCTCCAGGATGGCTGTCGCCTTGGTTTGCTTGGTTGTTCCTCGGAGTGGTGCTCTGCTCTTTCCCTGCTATGGCTTCGCTGCTATGGCCTTCGGGTAACTTTGTGCCAGCTGGTGATGTTCCTCACCCTTTGTTTCTCTCTGTTGTTTCTCTGGTTTTTTCGCACATGATCATCTCAGTTTTGTTGTGATGGCTCCGCGTAGTTGCGCGGAAAAGTTCTCCGAAGCAAACGGACGTCAGCACGCCATGGTGGGGCTTATGTGACCTCGCTGACGTCACGCCCGCGGAAGATGTCGGGGCGGAGTCGCGTGGTGCCTCCCCTCGGCGCGCAGATATATTTTGACAAGAACATTTTCCGGGTCCAGTCTCACACCTGGGGATAATTCTACATTAAGGAATCTGCGGCTAGAATTGTCTCTATCAGATACATAGTTACCGGAGGTAAGTAACTTGAACGACAATGCAAAGTGGAAGAGGAGTGAGGAGCGAAAGGAGGTAGGGTTGGAAAGATGTGGAGAGCAGAATATATTAGGGCAGGGAGGGACGGAGGGAAAGAGTATCATAGAGGAGAGATGTAAAGGTCAGAATTGAAATGGACAGGGAGCCAGTAAAAAGCAAACGGAAAAGACCGTGAGCGAAAGAAGAAAGGATGTTAAACTAAGCAAGAGGAATGAAATGGAGCGAGAAATAAAGGGAGAACATCAGGCGAGTGAGATAGCCGCTGGCGATATTTAGTACAAAAACAGTCCGTATGAAGTTAGTCCTCCGCACAGTTTAATGGACAGAGAACGTTTAGGCAGTAGTAGTGATTGTCTTGATTCCCTGCTTCACCCTGATTAAGCACCTGCCCCCTCCGAACCGCACTTATTGTGCTACAGTGCCGCTCCGGCCCCTCTCCTGTGCACTTAGTCCTGCCAGCAGAGGAAACGTGTTCCCTATTTCCGCAGGCCGTGCTAGCTCTTGGGCGCGAGCCTGTTTGCCATTGGAGTGTTTATCCTCTCTAAATACTTATAAGGGCCCAAAGGCGTGACCGATTGAATTGTTGACGTCTGTAAAACATAGAGAGGGGGTGAAGGGGCTCGTTCTAGGACAAGTGAGGCAGTGAAGGGACTGATTCACTGACATATTTTGCAAACAGTAACCCCTCAGTCGTATGAAGGAATGTGAAGCCGCTGTGATCTTCGCCTCTCCAGGAGCCGCTGCTCTGTAGAGTTTAATAACTTGTTCTAGCTCACGCCTGACAAGGCGGGAGGACGATTTTGAAAGGTGTCTGCACTTCAAACGGAGCCTTTGTAGAAAAGAGGTGTTGTTTCAATGTATGTGTTTACTAATGTATGTGTTTTACCAACGTGACACCAGAAACAACGCAACAATGAGAGGGGGGTGGGACAGACAGGGGGAAAGTGAGCTGGAGTGTGTGCCAGTGGGGTGGAGATAGGGAGGGGGTAGAGAGAGGCAGAGGGGTAAAGGGCGGGAAAGAGTCGGAGGGTGGGACGGAGATGGGGCGAGAGCGAGAAAAGAGACATGTGAGAGATTGAGAGAGAAAGGGGCAGACCATGTATGTGGGGAGAACAACGAGACTTAAAGAAGCAAGGAGAGAAGACAGTGCGATGGAGAAGGAGAGAACAGAGAGCGAGAGACCTAAATGGAGAATCTGAAAGAAACACGTTAGTTAGATTCCTCACCTTAGAATATCCCAAAGCGTCTGGCTGGATCCGGAAAGATTTTTCGTCCGCAATACACTTGCGCGTCGCTAGGTGTTGTCTGCGGCTCCGCGTCCATCGTCTGCGTCGTACGCCGGGATGACGTCGTCGGAGTACTTAGACACCGCCCTCGAGCGCTGATGTCAGTCCTTCTTTTTTCCACCCTGTGACTCCTGTCACCGACTGATGTCGGTTACGGACCGCCGGTGCCTCTACTGCCTTGGGGCCGACCACGATTCTGAGTCATGCCTCGACTGCCGGGCCCTGACTTTGAAAGCTAGGCGGGAGTGGTCCCGCAAGCTACTGGCGTTCCGGCAGTCGGCTCCGTGCCGTTCACGGTCCCGGTCGAGGAGGAGGTCGAAGGACCAGTCGCGGAGCCGCAGTCACCACCACCACCACTCGTCTGGTTCCAAGTCTTTGGGTAAGTCGAAGCATAGTAAGAAGTCCAAGAGCCGACATCGCTCTTCGGGCTCCCCTCGCCGGTCGCGCGACTCGGCTGAGGATTCGGGTGGTGCAGGAGTCACGTCCGTCCCCATACCCGCCGGTCCCTGGGACCGACGCAACTCCGGCGGAGGTCAGTGCCTTCTTCTCGGCCACAAGGGGCCTGGCTCTGCCGTCGATGCATGTTGGCGCGCCTTTGGGCCCCGCGGGCTTGACTGGGAGGCCTAGCGAGTCGGCGGCTCCGGCCCCGGTGCCGACTTCAGTTCCAACGCCGCAGGTCCCCGTGGGATCCAGGCCTGGATCCCAGTCGGCGCCGGTCGACCTCACGACCCCTCCGCTGGCGCCGACTCCAGTACCACCTCCGGCACCGCCTTCGGACGACGCAGTTCCCCGGTTCAGTCCCGGTCCGGGCCTGGCGTCGGAGCGGCACCACCCGGTGCCGCGTCCGACGCCGATGGGTGGCAATTTCATCTTCTGCCCGGCTCCGATCATTCCACCTGTCTATCAGGAATCGGATGACGGTAAGGACTGGGAGGGTTCTGAGGACCCTCTGGCCCAGCAGGGCCAGTTATCACAGGACAGGGCAGATGAGCTGGGGGATGCCAGTGGTCTTGATATCTCCCCTGACACTGGCTTCATCTCTCCTCCGACCGTGGCTTCGGAGGAAGGTGCTGCTTTTTCTGTGGTGCTGCGCAAGGCGGCCAAAGCCCTTGGGCTAGAGCTGCCTAATGTGGCTGTGAGGACTAACCTCCTCACCGAGGTGCTCCAACCGTCAGCAAGCTCCTCGGAGCCTCTGCTGCAGTTTAATGAAGCACTACTGGACGTTCTGAAGGGCACCTGGTCCAAGCCCTCCACAGTACCTCCTGTGGACCGGAACGTAGCCCGGTGCCCCCGCTCTGCACCGGGCAACCCAGTTTTCTGTCCCTGCACCCCACGCCCGAGAGCCTGGTTAGCCAGGCCTCGACTTCCCAGACCTCCTTCCCGTCCGCTCCCCCGGATCGGGAATCCAAGAGACTTGAGCAGTTTGGTAAGAAGCTGTTCTCCTCCCTTAGTTTGGGACTGCGGTCTGTTAACACCGCTTGTCCCTTGGAGCGTTACTCCCACTCCCTGTGGGATACGGTGGAGGACGTGCTGCCCCAGTGTCCGGAGGAGGCCCGGACACGGCTCGCCCAGGCTCTTGCAGAGGGGCGGGATGCAGCGCGGCACGCTATCAGATGTGGACTGGACCCTACGGACTCGCTGGGTAGGGTGATGTCGACCACAGTGGCACTCCGCCGCCACACCTGGCTGTGGTCCACGAGTTTTTCAGGGGATGTCCAGAGCACCCTCATGGACATGCCCTTCGATGGCAGTCGCCTTTTTGGCGACAAGGCGGATAGTGCGCTGGAGCGCTTTAAGGACTCAAGGGTTACGGCCAAGTCCTTGGGCATCTCGGCCCGTGCCCGCAAACATCCGCTTTTCGCCCCTTTCGTGGCCAAGGAAGGGGCACCCCCTCACGTCCGCCTAGCCACAGGCCGTAGAACCAACCTCCACGCGGTCGCAGATGTGGATTCCACCGAGGCGGTACAGGGGGACAACGTGAAGGTCAGTCCACATCTACCCCGGCAGCATCCGCCTCTAAGCCCTCCTAGTCCGTGCTTTCAGGCCCATTCCATGCCAGTGGGAGGCAGAGTTTGCCATCACCTGCTCCATTGGCGTTCCATCACCTGCTCCATTGGCGTTCCATCACATCGGACAGGTGGGTGCTGCAAATCGTCCGAAGGGGCTACTCCCTCCCCTTCGAGGTGACCTCTCCAGCCATGCCACCGCAGTACCATGTCGGGGGATCACTTGAAACTTCTACAGAAGGAAGTTACGGCCCTCTTGGCCAAGGGGGCCTTTGAGCGCGTTCCTGGTCCAGAAGTAGGTCGTGGTTGTTATTCCCACTACTTTCTGGTTCCCAAGAAGGGCAAAGGGGGACTATGCCCTATCTTGGACCTCAGGAGCGTCCACGCCTTCCTCCGCAAGGAGAAGTTCAAGATGCTCACCTTAGCTCAGGTTCTGGGTGCCCTAGACCCTGGAGACTGGATGGTAGCGTTGGACTTGCAGGACGCTTATTTCCACATCCCCATCCTGTCGGCCCACCGGCGTTACCTGCGGTTCACGGTGGGCCAGGAGCATTTTCAGTTTACCGTGCTCCCCTTCGGCCTCACATGTGACCCTCTGGTGTTCACGAAAGTGATGGCGGTGGTCGCAGCTCATCTGCGCAGATTGGGGGTTCCAGTCTTCCCCTATCTCGACGACTGGTTGTTGAAGGCGGGCTCGCCCCAGGCAGTCGTCTCCCACCTCCAGACTACGACCGACCTCCTGCATTTGCTGGGGTTCTCCATCAATGTGCCGAAGTCGCATCTGAGTCCCTCCCAAAAGCTCCTCTTTATCGGAGCGGTTCTTGACTCGACGCAGTTCCGGGCTTATCCTCGCGAGTCTGGGATATTCAGGCTCTGATTTCCATCTTTCGGCCTCTATCCCGGGTTTCGGTCAGGTTGGTGCTGCGGCTTCTGGGTCTGATGGTCTCCTGCATCCTGGTGGTGCATCATGCCAGATGGCGAATGCGGGCTCTGCAGTGGGACCTGAAGTTTCAGTGGGCCCAGCATAGAGGCATCCTGTGCCACCACGTCCTGATCTCGGAGGGCACTGCAAGACAGTTGCAGTGGTGGCTTACGGACCGCGATTGGGTCAGCGGCAGATCCCTCTCTCTACTCCAACCGGATCACGTAGTGGTGACGGATGCGTCCCTCCTGGGTTGGGGTGGCCACATGGGAGAGGCGGAGATCAGAGGCCTCTGGTCTCCGGCGGAGTCCTGGCTCCATATCCACTTTCTGGAGCTGAGGGTGATCCGACTTGCACTGAAGGCATTCCTTCCCTCTGTCCGGGGAAGTGTGGTGCAGGTGTTCTGGGACAACACCACCGCCATGTGGTATTGCAACAAACAGGGCGGGGTGGGGTCGTGGATCCTTTGTCAGGAGGCTCTGCGCCTCTAGACATGGCTGGAACATCAGGGCATCACCCTGGTGGTTCAACATCTGGCAGGCTCTCTGAACGCCAGGGTGGACGAACTCAGCCGCCGGTGCATGATGGATCACGAATGGCATCCAAACTCTGACTTGGCGTAATGCCTCTTTTGGCAGTGGGGAGAGCCTTGGTTAGATCTATTCGCCACCGAAGAGAACGCGCAATGTCAGCAGTTCTGCGCGTTGGAGTTTCCAAGGCGGCACTCGCTCGGGGACGCCTTTCGTCGTGAGTGGAGTTGCGGTCTGTTGTACGCCTTTCCGCCTATACCACTTCTGCCCAGAGTGCTGAAGAAGATCAGGCGCGACCGGGCCCAAGTCATCTTAGTGGCACTGGATTGGGCAGGAAGGTACTGGTATCCCGAGCTACTCAGTCTGTCAATCGATCCCCCGATACGACTGCCTCTTCAGGAGGACCTTCTGTCGCAGCAGCAGGGGACGGTCCTCCACCCGAACCTGTCCAGTCTCCACCTCCATGCGTGGAGATTGAGTGGCGACAGTTGATGCCATTTGACTTGCCTCCTGAAGTCTGTGATGTGATTCTGGCAGCCAGGCGTCGCTACACAAAATCGGTATACGCCGGCAGGTGGAACAAATTTGTGGCATGGTGCACAGCAAAGGCTGTGGATCCCCTTTCCGCCCCTCTTTCTGAGGTTCTCCTCTTTCTTCTTTCTTTGGCCCAGCAGGGCTCTGCTCTGGGCACCCTAAAAGGTTATCTCTCTATTTCTGCTTTATTAAGGCTTCCTGATCAGCCTTCTCTTTTCAAATCCTCTGTTGTTTCTCGCTTCTTTAAGGGCATTACTCACATGTTTCCTCCTGTCCCTTTCGTAATGCCTCAGTGGGATTTGAATCTGGTCTTGACGTTTTTGTTGTGCGCTCCCTTTGAGCCACTTCATAATTGTCCCCTTCGTCTCTTGACGCTTAAGACTGCTTTCCTGGTAGCCATCACCTCTGCTAGAAGGGTAAGTGAGCTCCAGGCTCTCTTCTAAGCTTCCTTTTCTTTCTGTCTATCCGGACAAAGTTGTTCTCAGGACTCGTCCTTCCTTTCTCCCTAAGGTGGTAACTGCCTTTCACACTGGGCAGTCTGTTACGTTGCCCACCTTCTTTCCGCCTCCGCATCCTACGAAAGAGGAAGAGAGGCTCCACCGTCTGGACCCAAAACAGGCGCTGTCCTTTTATTTGGACCGCACCAAGCAGTTCCAGGTGGACGACCAACTCTTTGTTGGCTACGTCGGCGCTAAGAAGGGACGGGCGGTGCACAAGCGGACCATCTCTCGGTGGGTCGTTTTGTGTATCACAGCTTGTTACTCCTTGGCTAAAAAGGAACCTCCTGTAGGGCTGAGGGCCCATTCCACTCGGGCCACAGCAGCGACAACTGCCCTGGGCCGGGGAGTCCCCTTGCCGGACATCTGTCAGGCAGCAACATGGGCCTTGCTGCACATGTTTGCTAAACATTATTGCCTGGACAGCAATGTCCGGAGAGACTGCTTCTTTGACCGTTCTGTTCTCCAGGACTTTCTGGTGTGATCTTGGTTCGCAGACCCACCACCGGGGTTGGTATTGCTGGGGTATCTATTTTAAGGTGAGGAATCTAACTAACGTGTTTCTTTCCGATGAACAAGTTACTTATCTTTGGTAACGATATATCTGTAAGAAACATTAGTTAGATTCCTCACCGACCCACCCATCCTCCCCGTTCTGCGAACCGATATCTAGGGTTGAGGTTATCCGTTTCAGGGCCCTAGAATTTTTGGGCACCGGTGTCGGTCTCTTGCATGGCTCTGCGTTCCTCGCGCGGAAAGCTATGTACAAGAACTGACGTCCGCGCACGAGGGCGGTGTCTAAGTACTCCGACATCATCCCGGCGCACGACGGTGACGTTGGACGCGGAGCTGCAGATGACGCCTAGCGACGCGCAAGGGTATTGCTGACGAAAAATCTTTCCGGATCCAGCCTGACGCCTGGGGATATTCTAAGGTGAGTGTAGGAGAGTAGGGTCTGCTTTCTATGTTCACCCCCACTTTTTGCTTTTGCTTCACTGGTTTTCGACTTAGATGTGGCTGTGGGCCTGCTAATCAGACCCACAGCCCAGTTGTTCTCTCCCTAAATCCATACTATGTACTTTAGGTACATAACCAATTGGTAAGGATCACCTTCTAGGGCCCTGTACAGTGTACCTTAGGTACCCAGGGCATAGGTGTACCCTAGACCTACCAGGGCCTGCAGCATGTATTATGCCACGCCTGGCTGGCCTTCCATTATGACACAACTGGCTGATCACTCAGCTGGGGCAAGGTCGTGTAATCACCCCTTGCTTAGGTGTAGTATTCCTATACCTACCTTATATATAGACACATGGGTAACCTATCAGTCACTCCTATGGCAGGCCTTAACAATCCTGAAGGCAGAGTGCTTGGTAACATGTGAGATGGTGCTCTAGCATGAGCTGAGCCTGTCTGCAGCTTTCGGAACCATGTCCTTATAGCTGTTCTGATATCGCCTACCATATACTCTTAAAGTGCCTTTTAATCCTCGCGGTTATGGTAACTATGGTTTGGCTGTATCAAAACATGTTGTGTAAGGTGTCTAACACTTGGGAATACTACCCCCACACCATTTCTGGTGATGAGGATAGTATTCCTCCCTTCTAGAGGGAGAAGACATGTTGAAGACCTACTACCCGGTTAAAGTTAACCAGAGCCCCAGCATCACAAAATGGATGCTGCTGCCACAGACACGAGTCTGACCTCCTGCTGCTGGGAGTCCTTCCAGCGAGGGAGGCTTGGACAATCGGTTTCATGCCTTGGGAGGTGCTAGCCCCACCCTAGACAGGCCTTAGTGTATTGGGGCAGGGAAGGATGAATGAAACGAGACACTGCCTGGGGCACACAAGGTGTCCCATGCATAGTCCAGTTCAAACCGGTGCTGGGACACTCCAGCCCCAGTCCTGGCGCAAAACTGGACAAAGGGAAGGGGGTGTAACCACCCCCCTCCCTGGTCCCACCCATGGGAGGGACCTAGCAGGTAGCCCAGCCCCCCAGATTAGTATAAGAGTGGGAGCTGAGTCCCTAGGACTTTGGATTATCCTGATAACTGAAACTTGAACTGAAACTCTGGACCTTCAACATTCGACTACGGAAGAAGACTGAAGAATCTCCCTTGTGGCCAAGGAGTGGCCACCCTGTGCAAACAGGCACCATCAAGCGACCTGCCGTTTGCTTTGCCCGAAGTTCTACGAGGAAACGACTGCGGAGCCCGACCAGCGCCTTGACCTTGACTTCTCTGACCCTGATCCACATCAAAGCTGAGATCCGTGGAGGCGACTAGAGACGTGGGACCTGCTACCTGGGAAAATTGGCTACTTGCTTCCAGCGCAGCTTCTGAGGCATCCTCGAAGTTGTGCTCTGGGGATTGAGAAGCCCCAACCCAGAGCACCATCTGCACCGAAGATCAGCCCTCCACACTCCAAGTTCTGCGTGGGGCCCTTCTGCATTTTCTTGCTCGACGCGTCTGTCCGGTTGCTTGCCCGTTGGCTAGTGATCTCTGCGACGACGAACCTTTAACTTTCCACCGCTGGTTTGGCTCCTCCAGACTGGCCCTTGCTTCCCTGTGAAAGAGAAGCACCTCAGGCCTTCCTGGTCTGCAACAGAAGCGAATCCTTCATTCTGCGTGGGTTGCGCTTGCCAAGGCTTGTTGTGTCCAAACTCGACATCGACGCCGCCGACAGCAAGAGCCCTCGTGGGGCAGCTCGCCTCCTGGTTCTGGTCATCCTCGATGCCTCCTGGTACCCGTGGCTGCTGCGACAAGCTTCACCTCTTCACCTGCATCTTCACAACATCGCCTGGTTCCTTCCTGGTTTCTTCCCGGCTCCTGGCTGGTGACCTAGACTCTGTCCCCTCTGCTTGCAGGTATCCTTCTTCTTGATTCCACCCTTGGAATCCACCGGACACTCTTCACTATCTGCCTGTCAGCATCTTTTCTTCAGGCATCCATAGGAGTCGACGACGAAACCCGACGCAAGTTCACACCTATGCACCCGCAGCCCGTGGGCTAGGTAACTTGAGTACTCCGGTGCTCACAAGGGTATTGGCTATCCTAGTGTTTAGTTTCCAAGTCTCTAACTCCTAGTTCCTTCCGAAGTTTCCTAAAACTCTTAAATTCTAAACATTACTATTTCTATCGACTTTAACGCATTACGCGTGAGCACCTGAATCCCGTGGGCCTCCCACTGCCTAGCAACTGATAGGATAGTGTAGCCCCAGCGATTCCCTAGGCCTAGGCCTAACCTGTGTTCGTGACAGTGGTTCTTATACCACTTACTTAATATATGGTTTGCGTGGCCCCTAGGGCCTAACTGTATTACTTACCTGTGTGACTTATGTATGCTTAAATAAGACTGTGTTGTACTTACCTCGAATCTCATAAACAGTGCTGAGGGTATTTTGACTAGAATAAATACATTCTATTTTTTATAATATATCTGTTGTGGTGTCCTTTCATTTGGTATTCAAGGGGTTGCAAATGGTATAACAGCTGGCTTCACATGCCATACAGAGTTTAGTCTAAGACTGCTCTTGTCCATGCTACCACTAGGATAGCTGGTCTAGAAGGTCGACTTTACAACCAATCACCATAAGGGTTGTTTGGACTGATACAAGGTGTACACTAGAACTAGTGACATCATGTATCAGGCCAACTTCTCACAGTGAGGAATCTAACTAACTAATGTTTCTTACAGATATATCGTTACCAAAGGTATATAACTTGTTCAGCAGGCAGAAAGAGTGTGAGAGACAGACAGAAAGGAAGAAAGAGCAAGACAGGAAACTGGCCTCAACATGGGTGCACATCTACTGACACAAAGAAAAGTGATCTGATAGAGACTACTAGCCGCAGATTCCTTCACGTAGAATTATCCCCAGGCGTGAGACTGGATCCGGAAATTTTTTGCCACAGCATCCTTGTGTGCCGGGGCGACATCACGCGACTCCGCCCAGGCGTCCGCGTACGTGACGACAGCGTGGTCACATAAGACTCACCCCGGCGCGCCAACGTCAGTTTTTTCCTTTTCCGCGTGATCCGTTCCTTGCTGCGGGCCTGTTTAAGACCCCCTTTCTTCCATTCTTTTTTGGTTGGAATAGTGTGCGAATGCCTTCGGGCTTTAAAACTTGCACGTTTTGTGGGCGTCTTATGTCGGCGACGGATCCTCACCTCATTTGCATGTGCTGTTTGGGGGAGGATCACGGCACGTCAGATTGTGCGGCGTGCCAAAAGTTGAAGCCGAAGTTGTGGCGGGAGCGCCACATGAAACTTCTCTTGGCGCGTCTCTCCAGGTCGACGTCCTCTCCTCGGTCTGCTTCTGCGGACGGCTTCAGGTCCGGCCGTGGTCGTCATCCTCGCCTTTCTCCGATGTCACGTGAGCATCACTACCTGGTGTGTAAGTGTCGCAGTTCGTCCCCCGGGGGCTGGTTTCCGGCCTACCGGGGGTGTTGACTCTCCGCGTGTGATGCGGCCCCGCGTGTCGTCCTATCCGTTTCCCTGGTGTTGGGGCATCAAGAGTCCAGATGGAGACTTGCGCGGCGGCTTTGCAGGCCTCGCTGACGTCTCCTCCTCCTTCCCCTCCTGGGGCATCGGCGGATCCCTCTCCTTGAGCAGGGTCCTCCGCGGCGCCACCGGTGGCTCCAGTGCCGACTGGGTGGGATCCAGGCTTGGAGGATGTGGTACTGTTGGGGTGTGGCTCCTCTGGGGCACCTCCTTCAGGCCACGGCGTCTCTACCTCTCCTCAAACCCCCGCGGGGGTCCCTGTGGTGTTGCGGAAGGTCGCCGGGGCTTAGGTCGCATCCCCGAGCCCCTCTCTGTCCCTTGGCAAGGTGGTCCTGTCTAAGGCCGAGGTGACACCGCTATGGCGCCGGCAGCAGCTTGACCGTGCGGAGCCACAGCGGTCAGTGGCCCCTCCTCGTCCCGCTCTGGTTCGAGGGCAGACCCTTCATCCCTCTCTCCGGGCCCCTCTCATACCTCTTCTCAGGCGGCTGCCTCGTTGGAGGGCAAGTCGGAGGTTGTATCGTCCCTGGCGCCACCACAGGGGATGCCGGGCGACCTTAGCCTCCTTCTGGGCCGCGGCCGGTGGAATACCTCTGGCCCATCCCGTTCCCCCCGCGCAGGTGGTTGCTGGGCCGGTGCGGCTCCAGCTCTACTCCGGTTCCGGTCTCCGGTGCGGAGTGACTTGGAGGTCCCTTGCCCGTCGACGCCGGATGGTGCCGGTGTCCTGCCTCAAGCAGCGGACTCTATGGATCCGCGCAGGGGTCGTACCGCGGATTAGTCTTCGGACGCTCCTTCTCCTGAGGCAGGCTGCATATTGGTGTCGTCCTCCCCGGAGACTTGTCGCCGTGTTGTCCTTTTCACCAGCGTTGAAGGGTGTCTCCACGCCGTTCCTGAGGCAGGGGTGTTATTTGGAAGAGCGGCAGGTCCCTTATTCTTCGGATCCTCCTGACTTCCAGGTCTGGCCCTTGCCCGCACCGCTTGGCTTCGGACGGCTGCCTTAGTTTGCAGCCGTCGCCCACAGAGGAGCTGCTTTCTCCACCGCAGGGCCCTACGGATCAGAGTGCGGCTTTCGCTCAAGCGGTGTCCCCGGCTGTGGGCATCCTACGCATGGGTGACCCGGTGGCTCACTTTCCGGGCTCTGGTGGGAGGGAAATCTGACTTCCCTTTGAAGGTTCGCTCCTTTCTCCCTTGACAGGGGACTTGGAGGCATCCTACCTCGGGAACCCGGTTCCTCTGTATCTTCTGCATCAGCACCTTCCGACGCCGAGTGACCCGGCATGCCTGTCCATTCACTCCTCAGCCGCCAGTCCCCTTCTGAGGGCTGCTTTTCCCTCCCTGCCGCCCCTGTTGGCTCCGCCGTCCAGAGAGGCCCGCTGGCTGGACACTTGGCGGATGGTTGGGAGGGGCATGATGTTTGTGGGGCGCCTGTTTAGCGCTTAGAGACCAGTGGTGATAAGCGCTCTATAAGAGCCATATAACATAACATAACATAACTTGGGGACGCAACATTTTTGCCTCGACCAGCGCGGCCCTGCGGGCTCTTAACACCTTGTTTGTGCTGGCTAGTGCCTCCTCCTGTTTGTGCGACTCGGCTGAGTCTCTGGGGTCTACAGCGTCCCAGGAGCCTGCTCAGGTGGATTTGCGGCACCACGCATTGGATGGCCGAGAGCTTGCGGCGTTTATTCTCCACTCCGCTCTGGATGTCTCTGAGGCGCTGGGCTGGGCCATTGCTTCCTCAGTCGTCCTCCGTCGCCATGCTTGGCTTCGGGACGGCGTCCTCCCCGAAAATATTCGGGAGAGGCTCATTGATCTCCCATTTGCTGGCAGTCTGTTTCATGCCCCGGCCGACTCCGCCATCCAGAGGCTCTTGGCAGGGCTCCGTCCTCCTCCGTCCCCTCCTCGGTGACTTATGAGTTAGGGTTGTTTTTGGGCCTTCTTAGGCCGACAGTTATGGTTGTGGAGTCTGTTTTTCTGGCCATTTGCGTCCTTCCTTGGGACTTTGGCATTGTTGGCTGCTGGACGGCCCTTTTGTTGTTGTGTGTGAGTTCTGCAGGAGTTGTTTCGCAGACTTGGCCCTGAGATTGGGCCTTCTGCTTGCTTGGGCTGCTGTCAAGCCTGTAGCGTGGATGCTTTTTTCCCCGTGGTTCTTTTTTGTTTCTTCCTCTGCTGCGGAAGTTCTTCCAAAGAAGGTTCCCATATCTTGGGACTTCATGTGCCCTATGTGGGGTATGGTAGCTGTCATATGGCTTGCGCTCTGCTGGAGGGTTCTGGTCGCCTTCGGGTACCTGTCCTCCATGGTGTTTACGTAGGTTGCTTTTGCTTCCTGAGGTCGTGTGCGCGCCCACTCGTGGTGGTGGCCCGGGCCCCTCCTCCTCTCCCTGCTCCCGTTCTGCGGTCTGGGATGTCCCTGTGTTCTCCCTTTCCAGGCATTGTCTACTGCCTTCCTGGGGCCTCGAGCTGTTCTTCTTGCTTCTGGCCTTGACTGCCGGCATTGTTCTGGCTGGTAGGCTGCTCTCCATCTGGAATGGGCTCGCCTTCTCCCTAGTTTCCTTGGGCTCTCTAGGATGCTTCTGCTTCCGTCTTACTGTCTTGGCATTCGACTGAAGCTATGTTGCCTTGTGGGGGACCGGGGTGCTTCGGCGTCTCAGCCCTTGCCCTTGGCTCCTCTGCTGTGAGTGTACGAGCCACTTCAGCCTTCTTTCCCTCCTACATCCCCTTGGGGTCAGTGGGGTTCTGCTTCTGGGGGTTCCCTTAGCCTGGCAGGGCCGAGGCTCTACCTGGTCCACAGATCTGGTCACCTGTGGGACCCTCTGTTCTGCATTGGCTGGTGGGGTCCTTTCGCAAATCCTCCTTCCCAGAGGGTATTGCTAGGGTATCTATTCTACGCGAAGAAATCTGCGGCTAGTGGTCTCTATCAGATGTACGAGTTAATTACCTTCAGTAACGATGTATCTGATAGAGATGATTCTAGCCGCAGATTCCTTCATGGCCCGCCCTTCCTCCCCTGTTCTGTGAGGACCCTTGGGTTGGTCTTCGGTACTCGCCTCCCGGTGGGGGGCTGTGTTTTCTGTGAGTGCCTTCCTTGTTCTTGACGGGTGGCTCCGTCTGGGGGCAGTTCAGTCCTCCCTTGGTTCTTTGGAGGATGGGGTTTCAGTGCGCCGGTGCCCTGCTGCTCTGGCTACCCCAGGTTTGGGGGGGGCTTGCTTCTATCCTTGTCCTCCCTCCACTCCCTTCCTTCCATTGCTATCCTCTGGTTTGAGGGTCCTCTGGTCATGTCTTGTCCTTGTGGGTGGTTGCCCTCCAGGGTGGGGTGCCAGGGTGGTTTGTTGTTCCTGTCTGTCTTGGGACTGGTCCCCTTCCTTGCTCAGGATGAGGGGGGTGGGCTTCCTACATGTGCCATGACTTTTATGCCTGTTCTTCCCTTTGGGGCACAGGGATGGGAGGTTGTCTATGTGCGGGCAGGGTGGCTGCGCAGGTTTCTGCTTGTTTTTCTCCTTTCCCTGCCCTTGGGGTCTGCGGTGGTGGCACTACCCTGGTGGTGGTGTTACTCACCGTTTCTTTCCAATTTTTCCAGTGTGCTTTTCGCACACTGTTCCCACAGTTTATCTGGTGGTTCCGCGTTGTGGTGAGGGAAAGTTCTCTGATGAAAACTGATGTGGGCGCGCCGTGGTGGGTCTTATGTGACCTCGCTGATGTCACGTACGCGGACGCCTGGGCGGAGTCGCGTGATGTCGCCCCGCCCCCGGCGCGCAGGGATGCTGTGGCAAAACGTTTCCGGATCCAGTCTCACGCCTGGGGATAATTCTACGTGAAGGAATCTGCAGCCTGAATCGTCTCTACCAGATACATCGTTACTGAAGGTAAGTAACTCGTACATCTGTATCTGTTCTCAGCACATGAGGGAAGCTTTCACTACTTCTGGGCTATATACTAATTCTGGATGGATGAGTGTGTGTGAGGGATGTCTACACTCATGTTGTGTATGCTAAACTTCTACTGAGTGTGAAGCTTTGGTGCATTGCCTTTGCTGTATGTGTATGAGAGAAGTTTGCGTTACTGCTCACAGTGCAGGACCTGCTCCAGTGTATGCAGGTTAGTTCGTCTAGCTGCTGCTGTCGTTGCTTCAAGAGAGTGTGTCTGTTGGTATGGGAGGCAGCTTGCAGTGGAGCTTTATGTGCTGTATTTGTTCTTCTTGTGATGGAAGCTACCCCTGACTGCTCAGCACGTCCTGGGAGCTAGGGGAGGTTGCACTTAAGTTGTCCATGATGTACTTACGCTGAGTGTGGGGATGGCTTGTAAATGCAATGTTGCTACTATTGCTGTTCGGTGCTTTCTTTGTGTAAGAGAAGCGCGAGTTACTGCTGCATATGCAGGGCTCATATGTGAGGGATGTTTACCATGCTACTTTCCATGCTCTATGTAACCTCTGTGTATGAGGGACGCTTGTGCAGACCTATTCACGTGTGCTTGCGTAGGTGGGGCTTGGGCAACTGCACCAGGAGCAGTACCCTTTCTGTGCAGTGGGGAACGTGCACTGCTGCTGGCTGCGCTGTATATGCTCTGTGTGTGAGCGAAGCTTGACTTGCCGCCGCCTGCGCTAACCATGTTCTGTGCTAGAGAATCGTGTACTGCTGCGGCAATCGCATCTACTACACCTGCACTGCCTGCTAAACATATGCTGCCTGCTCTATATGCGACGGAAGCATGCACTGCCTGTGCTTTTCACGTATCATAAAAAAATAGAACCCGCTCCCAGGCTTGTTCTGCTTGCAATAGAATGTATGTGCTGGCAAAGAAAACAATAAACAAGGCACACATTTCTTTTCCATCGGAAAGACGCCCTGGGTAGACGGGGAGGGTGAGGGAGGGACGTGGGGGAGCGCGCTGGGGCTCGGAGAATTTTTCATCTGTTTCTGAAACAAGACTGTTAAAAATGCCCGTCTCCTCAGCGTCAAGAAATCATACAGTTCAGAGGGCATAATCGAAAGCAAGGCGCAATTCACGTAGGGAATCGCGTTTTACCAGGAAGCACGGGGCACCGGCACAGCAATTAGTGTCTTCGCGTATACAGCGATGATCCTCTGAAGTGAGGAACCCAGTCATTTAAACAAGCTTACACTGTATCATAACCTACCAGCCGGCCCAGAACACCCGACCTCTGCTCTGACATCACCAGGCACATCATCTCCAGCAGCCTTCAGCGCTGAGAGTAAGGTGGCACTTTGTATCCTTCTGAACCAGACGCGCGCGCGTGCGTGTGGGAGTCCTGCTACTAGCAGTGAACAAATTATGAAATGAGGCCGCCAGACCTACACCCACTGCTGAAACGCCGTAAAGAAAGTGAAAGCGTGCTGAAGCGTTGTACCCACACAGCAGGCGCGTGCACATGCCCTGTCGGGCAGGCACGCCGAAGGAAGACGGGGAGGGAACCAAACATGCTTCCCTTCCAATAGAAAGCACGGATTTGGCAAGCACGCCAGTAAGAAGCGTGGGTGGAGCTTCCACCCTTGCTTCCAAGCCAAACCGACGACAATAGGATCTTGCCAGGAGCGTGCAGCACATGCGCTGCATCGCTAGGCGAGACCTAAAAAGTTACAGTAGGGGGTATAACAAAGAAGTGTTTTCCATTTTAGCCCTTATAGAAAATGTAGTTCTCCATTGCCGCAAAAAAAACTAAAAAAAGAATTACAGGACAGGCCTGTACAAACCAGGACAAACCAGGTGCAAAAGGAGTTACGTTGTGCACTGTGGTGGATATATAAATACATTCACACACACACACACAAATAAGCACTCAGCGTTCAAACCGTGAGGTCAAACTGTGTTATCAGCGGTTATCCCTTATTTAGCACCACTACACCCTGCCCCCCCCCCCTCACCCAAAGTGCTTTAAAGGATTACAAAAGGATACCAACTTGGCCACACAAACTCTTCAACTTAAAAAGTGCTCTGACGCTTCGCCAGGGGTAGTAATATATAAATGCAATTACAATACAATGCAATACCTGGTGCACTACACATTCTCTGAGGTACCCATCTGGTTAGCAGTTCATTAGGCACTGAGTCAGCTACAAACTCCTATTCTTGGTGTTTAAAGGAAGCTAATGCCCCGCTCCAACTTTCCATTCTAGATACCTTAAATCTTTATTCTTTGTCCAGATTTTGTTCTTTTCAGCCAGCTGCAAAACCTACACATACTAATCTGCAGGACACCTCTTCTCTCCCATCATTTGAATCAGACCGGTCATAACACCAGTCAACAGAACTTCAGAATGACTGGTTACGTTGCACCTTTCAATTCTCTTCACACGTATCTTCAACCACAAATCCCTGCTGTGTTCATCAGAGAATATGAAATCTATAAAGAAGTACAATTCTAATTCACAATGTGTGAATCTTGCTGGTTCATGCTTAGCTCGCTGGCCTACCTCCATGTGACCACTGACGTTTTGGTGCTATGTTTCATCAGTTACTTTGTTAAGCATTATTCGAAAGGATAACTTAAAAACATCAACTTTAAAACTTGATGAATCGTTTCGCACATGTAGGTCACATTAAGATGGTTCTAGAGCAAATCACGATTTGCTGAATGCCAGTTGCATTCATCCCAAAGAACAGATTCTCTGTGAAAAAACAGAGTCCGTCTTTAGGAAGGCGGCTTTGTGCACACTGGGGGTGGTATTAAGCCATGCATCCTGAACTTCGGTCCCAGTGCCCGTAGAGGTGTGTATTGTGAAACCTGCGTTAGTATGAGCTGGAATCTCACACTCCAGGCAAAGGCGGCGCTATGGACAGAAAGACTGCCTCTCTGCCCATCAGCAGCAGTCTTCATACAGCTGCCCAGCCAGGCTAATTCTTCTGGTCTTACTTGCTGCTCGGGAAGCTTCTCGTAGGTGGGGGGGGGGGGGAAATAAGCTGGAGCAATTCAGCCTCCTCTAGCATAGCACAAGACAAAGGCAACTTGTCATCCTTTTCCCACCCCTAGGGTTCTTAAGGTTTTACAAACCAAATTGAACATTGTGCTTCTAACAACGCGCCCTTCTTTTGGCCTAAAAGACAACCAACGATGAACGAGCAACAGGGCATGAACTACTTGCAACATCCGCATCGCGACTTAAACATTGAGCATTTTTAATAGAATAAAGCCAAAACAGTAAAAATTTCTATGAAACTGACTGTGGGTTCTGGCCCCTGTACTTAGTCATTTGGCTTGACATAAGATACACCTTGCGTATTTGACTTTGGACCGGTGCCTCACCACTCTAGCAGCAAGGGTTTGTCTATATGGCTGCCTTGGACCAATCAGAGTGTCAGATTCTAGGAAAGTCTCCACACAACTTTCTCACTCACCGCTTCCATTTGCTCCATACACGGGGAGTGGAAAGAAACAGCAGAACATCTGTCACAGCCCTGGGGAGCATTAGGAAGCGGTCCTCCAAAAAAGGGCAACATATGAGGCAAAACATGCACTACGGAAGTAGCTTCTATTCTGGAGAGTAATAATGATCTTCAAAGCAAAGGCGAGCACATGGCCAAAGTCTCATTAAGAACCCCTTGGCTGCTGGGGAACAAAAGAATTGGTACACATCTTCTTTGCTCACCGTGCATTGGAGGCTAGAGTCCGGAAAACGAGCAGAGCTGGTTTGCGAGATCTAAGGTGCATAAACGCAGAATCCCGAAGGTAGAACCAGGCAGATCTGCTCCTATACAGTGCATAAACGCAGACTCCAGAAGGTAGAACCAGGTTTTCGCTTCCTATCCTGCCAGGACTTCTAGATCTGGGACAAGCTAGCTGGGAAAGTGCCTAGCAGGGTCAGCTGAGGTCTAGACATATTGAGTACTTAGTACTGCATTAATTGATGGAGGGGGTCAAATGTCGATAATTATAAATAGTGGCTCGAAAAAAGTCTAAACCTCCACAATCCAATCCTATAAAAACATAGCACGTTTCGTGGTATTTATCAACTCGCTGAAAGGTTTTTGTTGTTCATTGCTCGATGGAAAGAAGTCGCATGTAACGAAGCCGGACTCCGAAGGACTGCTTTTCTTGAGCCTATTTGCGGGATTCACGAACCTTCCTGTGCAAGACAGCGTGCCATGTGACTGCTGTGGGAGAAAAACACAAGCTGTCGCTGTGAAAGCGCATGGCAGGAGGGTTGTGTTCAAACGACGCGAGCCGTGCACGTGCACATCGCCCGTCCAGGCGCGCACATGTCCTGTCCCCCTTCGGCCAAGAAACCGACAACAATAGATCCCGCCAAGGCCGACAGCGCACATGCACTGCGTCGCTAGGTGAGACCTAAAAACGTGCATGAATTACTTCTGCTAGCCTGAACTTGTACTATGTGGGACAGTTTATTGCGAGACAGACTGATAATATGGTGTGAATTTACTTGCAATCTGATATTTAGTGTTTGTAACTTTTTATTGTTTACCCATGAGCGGGTGTGTCCGTGAAAACAGGTCATGTGATCAAACTGGAAGGCATGTGCTTTCAAATGAGCACAGGCTATGTAATGGACTTCTTGATCTGACTTGACAATAAAACATGAATTAAAACTTCATAAAATCTTAAATATTGGACCATTTAGAATGTATAAAGGCACTCTGCCCTCAGAGGTTGGGTCAAATTGGGACAGTACTTTTTCAAATAACTCTGAAACTGACACATTTTCCTGTCTTCACCTTTGTTTTCCATATCATTTTGAACAGGTGTGTTCATCCAGTTGGTTCAGTTTCTGGAAAGTGCAGATGTATTTATAGAACCTTAGGACTTGAAAAATCAGCGTCCAGCTAAAATAGGTATTTGGTCATCCTCACGTTGAGGATTGATGATCATGTTGAGTTATTAGTCTGTATAGGGTCTGTGCTGACTAACCACCCTTCCTGGACAAAATGATGAATATCAGTTGTTACAGCGCATGTCGTTTCCAAAGTACACCTTTAACCCTGGATGTTTACAATGCGTTTCACACAGTGATTTTTTACAACACGTTATGCATTGTAACAACTCATATATGTGTGTGTGTGTGTGTATATATATATATATATATATATGTGTGTGTGTATGTATGTATGTGTGTGTGTATGTATGTATGTATATATGTGTATGTATGTGTGTGTATATATGTGTGTATATGTGTGTATATGTATGTGTATGTGTGTATATATATGTTTGTGTGTGTGTATATATGTATATATATGGAGATGTATGTGTGTATGTATATACATAAACATGTATGTTTCTGTACATATTTTATATATGTGTGTGTGTATATATAGATATTGGGAGGACCCTCCAAACCCCCTTTGTGTATGGGGTAGCCACCCAACCCCCTTTTTTGTTTGATATTGAAAGCCTAAGCCTCTTTTATTTACAAAAAAAGTTTTTTTCCTATATTGCTATCTGTCCCTAAACCTTCAAACCCCTTACCCGCCACTGAACCCTAAAAACCTCTTGCCACCATTACCCACCAGGACTCTAAAAGTCCCTTAACACCATAACTTTTCCCGTCCTTGAGTCCTAAAAACTTTACCTCTTTACCTCTACCCATCCCTGAGCCTTAAAAAAACTGTTTCCCTCTGCTCGCCCCTGTACCCTAAAAAAAACTATTCCTTTACCCTTTAAATACCAATTGGAAAAAAAGCTTAAAAAATGTCATTAACCCCCAAAAAAAGAAGAAATTACCAACGTGGTAAAGTACTGCAATAAACGGCTAAAAATGGCCTGCATGGTACTTACCTGTATTGTACAGACCCGCATCCCACATTGTAAAAACTGCATAGCAAGTGTTACATACCCAAATAATAGTATGGTTCAGGAGTTTTTAATCCCCCTTTTGTTGTCATTGTGGGTTTTTTTTGGTAGTTTTTTTTTTGTGTTGATTTGCCTTTTTGACACTTGACCACGGATACTTTTGATTGTAATTCCAAACTTTTACTAGTGATCTTTACCAAATTGTCAGACCATGGATTCAAGTGTTTCCTTAGTGGCAAATATTTTATTCTCATTGTGGATCTTTTTGCCCTATTTCTTGGTCATGCTTTCTTTTATTTTAGTCTATCTCATTCTAAAGCAGAGAGCATTATTCTCTGCAGTTTTCAGGCATACACAGCAGTAATGTGAACATTTTTTTTAATGGACCTATGCAGGATTGTCTCTAGAATACTGTATCATAACTTTCTTGATGGTGGAGAAGCAGTAGGCTACATCTGATGTTCCTTTTCAATTGTGTGCATAATTAAACAAAGCACAAGTTGTGTGGTGAGAGTCTGAACTGGCTTGGTATGCATTTTTAAATTGTATCAAGATAAGATGAAATTGTTTTTTACTTATTTTGCATCAACTTTTTCAGGTGACACAAAGCTGACCCTGATCTGATTTAATTCCACAGGTGGAGCAGCAGGCGGTGGATATGCTCAGGTTATTCCTATGGAAGAGGTAACAATCCATGCCATATTAAGTTTGCTGTCTAAAATTTTACAGGTCTTCTGTTGACGGCAAAATAAGAGCAAACGTTTGAGATTTAAGTGCATTTATAAACAAATGTTTGTAGCTTAAATCATAGGCTAGTGAAAACGTACTACAATTCTGAAGGAATAATGAAGTGCTCTCTTGCAAATAAAATGCCTGCCTCATCATTCCATAGAATATACTTAGATTAAATGTTAGATAGATGTAACCTGTGACCCCCTCTCCAACTTCAGAGTGTGTGCCGAAAAGAGTAATAGCCTGGAGGGCCATTCGTGTCCTATTAACCTAGTCCGATATCTTGGAAAATATTATACAAGTAATATGTGTGAAAGCCAAGTCGACTTTAACCATTTGGATGGCTTATTGTCTAATAATGCATAAAAAGACTGCCTTTAGTTTAATAATTAACCACATTACTGATAAATCCAAGAAGGAAACTGGAACAGCTCTAGCTGTTTAAAAAAGGTATAAATTGAGGCGGGATGTTTTCGCCCCCTGAGATTCTGCTCTCTGTCCGGTGGCAGGCTTCAGTGTTGTTTTCTGTCTCCATATACACTAAAATGGTATGGTCAAAGATTTAGAAGGTGAGTTGATTTATTGGGAGATGATGACTGCTTCATCTTGAGATAGTGATGTTCTAGTTCATATTAAGACATGGCTGGCGTGGTGCACTTATGACTACCACCACTAGTGTCACTGGCGCTTGCTGGTACATTACAGCCTCCACCTTGTCTAAACTAAATGGAAGATGGAAAAGCCTAATACTTATCAGTCTTATCCCAAAAAAATGAGTAAGAACACCCTCACCTAAAAGATTATCAGTCTTGGCGCTCACATCCTGTGAAGTGTTTTTACAGAACAGGTGTGAGGATGATTGTCCAAAATAGACAATGCCTCAAAGACAGACAGGCGCGTTAATGGCTAGATCCAAAGTCTAGTTAATAGGCCAAATGATTTGGTAACAACGTGTGCCTGTAAATAGGAGTGAAGACATGGGTAATGGGGTGTTGTAGGAAAAATTGAAGAGGTAATATGTTAAACATGAGAAGTAGGATATAGTCAGAGGGTTAGTGTGGGTGAGTGGTTTTGGGTTCGACATAAGCCTGGAACAGTATGGTGGATGAAGCTCCTCTGGGCAGTCCCGTGTGTGCAGGTTTATAGCCATGGTGAGCGGATGCGGCTCGACAAGGTTCCTTCACAGTCAGTGGGAGTGGCTGAGATTGAGCAGGGTGAGTTTTGTTAGGGATGAGTATCCACTTTAAGGATGACAAGGTAAGTGATTGAGTGAGAATCAAAGTGCTCAGTGCTAAAGATAGCATAGATGCAAAAGGAGCTTGTGTTACATAAATAGAAATAGAATGTCTCAGTAGGTGGTATTTCGGGGTCAGGTAATTGTCTTTGACTGAAGTCACCTGGATTGGACAGATTGGTGATGTTCCAAGGGTAAGGTGCAAAGGCCAAACTAGGCTGTAATTGTTTAAGGCAAGTGAAACCTAGAGTCACTCCCAATTCAGTATATGTTAAATAGGGTGAGGGAAAGGTGGAGTGAGTGAGAATATTGCTACTTGCTGAAGTCACCAGCCTAGCAGTAAGTAATTCTGACTTTTTCTCATTCCATAGTTTAACCTTCACTTGACTGGGGACATTCATGCCATCACTGCTGCAAATAATCTTCTTGCCGCTGCCATTGATGCTCGTATTTTGCATGAAAACACTCAATCAGATAAGGTAGGAATCACCATTTCACTGCATCTTTTGACATGGATGTATGTTTTCGCTTGCTGTTTAGTGTGGTGCTTAAGTTTTCTTCTGCCCCCTGTCTCCCATTCCCAGTCTGTGGGCTGGGTTGGACTGGGGCAGCAAATAGGCCCTGGCACTAAAATAAACATGGACTCCATTAGCAAATCCAGTAGCAAAAAACAAAGTGTGCGACATTTACAAATTGGGGCACTTTTGAACTTGTAAAAGATTCAATAAAGGTGTTGTGTAATTTATGGGGAAACTTCGTTTGTTTCTTCTTGCTGCAGTCAATGTTTGTAGTAATAAGTAATCGCAATAAAAACAATTTAAAAACAGTCTCAACAGACCATAAAACTAGCCCACACACTGCTGTGGCAGATCAGCCCTTCTGGCTGGCGTTGCCATATTGCCCCATACTCCAGTCCTGGCTCGTCTGTGAGCGTAGTGCCACTCTGCTCAGGAGAGAAGTTTTCACAGCTCTCTCCCCGCTTCCGGGCACAGTGTCCTTTCATGTGTGCCTCACTACATTCTGAAACAACGTACAATCCACTTTACTTAACTCTCCCTCCTCCTCCGAACATCAGACTGGCCAATTAATGGAAGTATAGGTTTTCCTCTTAATACATCTAGTTACTCTGTCTCCATGTTCCATGTAAAGCCTTAGGCTAATAGTAGTCTGTGTATCTTCTCAGGTCCGGTTGAGAATGACATTAAAACCCTGCCCTCCTTGCAGTAACATAGGAAGAAGTCCTGTTCTTAGGACAGCATAAATCATATCACTACTGTATTCTATTTTTGGCTCTACCTCGCCGAAATTCCCAAGGTGCTTTACCTTCAGTGTTTCAAACCACTTATCAGAGTTTGACCAGTGAGCCACACCAAGTTGATCTCTCCATAGCATAAGATTAGAGGATGTAAAAAGCATGTGGATCTGAGCAGATTGCGGTGTTCCTGACATTGATATTGTTCCCTACACCCTCTGTGAGAATGTAGGTCTTGTATACTTCAACAACCCCCAATGAACTCTTCGGAGTAGTGTGGCAGGTATCTATTATCAAGAAAATATGAGAGAGATGAGCAGAGATTCATTCGGCTTCCTACATGAATAATCTTGCAATCGTTGAGGAATTAATCACTTGTGTCAGCAATCCAGCGTGTCAAGGATATAACAGGAAAAGGAGATATTTTGAATCACTAGTCACTTTTCACGACTGCGACCACCCAGACAGTCTCCCTCCTGGTAGAGGTTGGTTACTCACTTGGAGAACCGAACCCTCAAGTGATTACGACCCGATGATGACACTATCCACCGTACCACACGAGCGGAGAAAAAACATACCATGCACAATACACAGATAATAGCCTTGAGATTGCTGACACAAGTGATTAATGATTGCGAGGTATCTATTAGCATCCTATTTCTTTTCATATATTGAAAATGAGTAAGAACATATCTGAAGGCAGACTTGATAGCCTGCCCCAGTTGAATATCATCTGAACTACACTGTGAAGCCCACAATGACAAAATGGATCTTCAGCTCCTGTAATATCCAGAACAGCCTCTTTGCAACAAGACAAACATGCCAAATACCATCAGCTTTGGTTTTGAATGGGAAGCAGTGGGGTAAACAATGGGTTATTTATTTATTAGCATCTGCCACAGAGACTCCTTTGTATAAAATTTCCTTTTCTTTACTAAAGTAGCTCTCAGGCTACATTATCCTGCTCCGAATGCTATAGCGGTGTCTGGTATACTGAGGCGTTTAGTTCCTGGCCAGGGCATTTTTGTGAGTTTTCCTCAGGACCCTCATTTTATGTCACAAGGTAGGTGCCACTTCCTTCATTTTGTTGAAACATATTTGCTAGACATGTTTAGGGTTGCCATCCAAAACTTTTTTGCCACTTTCTGAAGACTTCTGAAAAGAAAAAAAAAGAAATAGGCCAGCTGTATTTACACATGTAGAATTATGCGATTGGGCATAGTGTAAAAATATAAACTTGCATATTTGTCATATGGGGTACATTAAACCCTTCTCATATTTTCTGGCTGACATATTTATTCTGACAACTGTACAAATCACTTAGCAAACTTTGAGCCCAACTCAGACATTCCAGATGAGTGCTTTCTTTATTCAATTCGATCCTGTTGGTATTTTGGCTTATGTTCCCATTTCCAAGTTGTACATCAGCAGTAGTTTCTCTGTCCTGCAATTGTTTCCGATATCCATAAACAGTAGGATATCTTCTTAGAAAAGCAGTATGTGCAGAAAATATTTTTATAACATATTTATTTAGTATGTTAAATGTGCACTAAATGAAACAAAACATTTTCTAAACCTTCTTTGTTTGAATATATATAAGTCATGTGGTACATTTAATTTTTTTTTTAAAACCTCCACCCCTCCCCCCCCCCACCCCCCCCCTCAAAAAAAACCCACTGCTGTTCAAGAAGCTGACAGCTTTCCCATCCTGCTTTGAAGCATCGGCCAATGAGTTACAGCTCTCCGCGAAGAATCCCAAACATAGAAGCTTTTCAGAATTCTGGTTCTGACGCAAACGTCTGAAAGAGACACGTTAGTGATAGATTACTTACCTTTGAATATCCCCAGGCGTCAGACTGGATCCGGAAAGTTTTCTTTATCAGCAGTACCCCTGTGCATCGGTAGGTGGCGTTGTGCGGCTCCGCGTCCGTCGCTGGTGTCGTATGCACCGAGATAACGTCACGGAGACTACTTAGGCGCCACACATGCGCGCTGACGTCAGTTCTTCCTTTTTCTGTGCCAGTAAGCGCAGATCCGGTTAGAGCACGTACCTCAGTCACTTTTTGACTATCCTTTTGAGACTTTTTGTCTCCTGTCTGTTGTCTACTCTGGTGCACGTAGGGATACCTGGTTTTAAGTCTTGTGGGGCCTGCAGTCGCAACATGTCGGTGGTGGACCCCCATGACGTCTGTCTCTACTGCCTGGAGAGTGACCACGACTCCTGGGCCTGTTTGGACTGTTTGGCCATGGTCCCGAAGGCCCTGCGGGAGCGGCGCTGGAAGCTGTTTGAAGTTCGGCACTCGTCCCCGCGCCGCTCCCGGTCCAGGGGCCGCTCCAGGGAACGCTCGCGGGGCCATCATCATCATCGTTCCTCGGGCTCCAAGTCTTCACCCTCTGATTCGGGTAAGTGATGGCACAAAAAGAAGTCGAAGAAGCGCTGTCGCTCTCCGACTTCCCCCCGTCGGTCCCCGGATGCGGACGAGGGGGACAGGGGTTCTGCCCCTGCGGCTCCTTCGGAGCCCGGGAGTCCCGCGGCCTACCCACCTTACCTGGGTCAGTCAGCGACTCCCGCTCAGGTGTGAGAATTTCCTGCCACCTTGGACCGCCTGTTTAGGCCTCGGGCTCCCGCCGGTGCGCCCTCGGGCCCCGCGGTCCCGTGTCAGGATCCTGTCGAGCTGTCCGCGCCGTCTGCGGCTCCGACGCCACAGGACCCTGTGCTGCTGGCTCCGGCCATGGCGCCCCGGAGTCCCACGCTGCCGGCTCCGGCCCCAGCGCCGCCCTCGGCTCTGCCTCCGGCGTCGCAGTGGGTGCCATTGGTTCTGCCCCGCCCCAGTTCTCGGACAATTTTGTCCCTACCTGGGATCCGCACTGGGACACGGCGCCGGTTCGGTCCCTGCCCTGCTGCCGCAGCCTGTCCCTCCACTAAAACTGTATACGCCTGCAGGTGGAACAAATTTGTGGCATGGTGCACAACAAAGGCTGTGGATCCCCTTTCTGCCCCTCTTTCTGAGGTCCTTTTGTTCCTACTATCCTTGGCCCAGCTGGGCTCTGCTCTGGGGGCACTCAAAGGTTCTCTTTCGGATATCTCTACCTTTCTACGGCTTCCAGATCAGCCTTCTCTTTAAGTACCCGGTTGTTAACCGTTTCCTCAAAGGCGTTACGCACATGTTTCCTCCCGTGCCTTTTATAATGCCTCAATGGGACTTGAATCTTGTCTTGACCTTTCTGATGTGCACTCCTTTTGAGCCCCTTCATAACAGTCATTTACGTCTTCTCACTCTCAAGATGGCTTTCCTGGTAGCTATCACCTCTGCCAGAAGAGTGAGTGAGCTCCAGGCTCTTTCTTCTAAACCTCCTTTCCTTTCTGTTCATCTGGACAAGATGGTGTTAAGGACCCGTCCTTTTTTGCCAAAGGTGGACACACCCTTCCACATCGGGCAGACCATTTCTTTGCCCACCTTCTTTCCGCCCCCGCATCCTTCGAGGGAGGAAGAGGCTCCACCGTCTGGACCCAAAACATGCGCGCTCGTTCTATCTGTCGCGTACACGACAGTTCCGGGTGGATGACCAGCTCTTTGTTGGCTACGTGGGCGCCAAAAAAGGTCGGGCCGTGCACAAACTGACCATCTCTCGGTGGGTCATTCTGTGCATCAAAGCCTGTTAGTCCTTGGATAAGAAGGAGCCTCCTGTGGGACTGTGTGCCCATTCTACCAAGGCAACTGCAGCCACTACTGCCTTGGGACGCAGCGTTCCCTTGCAGGACATTTGTCAAGCAGCTACGTGGGCCTCGCTGCACACGTTTACCAAGCATTACTGCCTTGACAGTCAGTCAGTCAAAAGTACTTTATTGGGTTAATTAAAACCATAAAAGCATTCTATACACAATTTAAATTAATATGACATTTGTTAGCAGCAAAGATATTACACTAATTATAAATATTAAATGATCAAGGACCAACAATCTAAAATGTGACATTTAAAAACCCAAATTGGTTAAAATTAATTAATGTAAACTAGGTCGTAAAAATCACTCACTTTTTTCCTCCTTATTCTAACTGCAGTAAGGAAACTCGCTATGCTAAAAATCTCCCAAACATTGGGCAGCATCTGTAAATACATAAGTGCTGGTTTTACTTGTAAAAAGCCTTTGTCCTTTAGAATTGGGAGGATAAAACGCTTGCGAATGTGCAAAAAATGCTCACAAAAGAAAATAAAGTGCAATGTGTCCTGGGTGGAGAAATTATCACATGAAAATACTCTCAAATCCTCCACCCTTCTCCATCCCGGAGGGTCGGCAAGGAGAAAATGTAGCTGATTCAGCCTGAATCTTACCAAAAGAAAACAGTGGTTAGAATTAGTTACCACATTCAGATAAGGTTCAATTGCACAAGACGTTTTTAGCAATTGGTGGGCACGTACCGTTGGTTTTACCGGCTCCCTTTCTTCTCTTTCCATAAAAGCCATATATAAGTAAGATTTCTAAACCCACTGCATATCACCCTTTACTAATTTATCTGGTGATTTAAATAATTCTGACCATCCCAGTTTCACTGCCAGCCTTTTGACATGACTCAGCCAGGGGATACTACTCACTCGATCTAGAGCCAAACAATCTCTCATAACTTCACGATTCAGTTCTAGTTCGGGGGTTTAACCAGGTTGAAATCCATTTTAAAAGAGGTGCTATCACAATTAAATCCTCCACAAAGCCTATCCCAGTCTCTTGATGGATTATATATGTTGGCGTGGATTGTGGCACCGATAGCAAGTTTCTTAAACATTGGTTCTCAACTACTTGAATTTCCCTTGCCTCTCTAAAACCCCATATATCCGCTCCATAAATTGCGTTGGAGGCACATTTTGCTCCATATATTTTTAGCAGAGCTTGCATTGGTTTGGCCCCTAACCTGCGTGCAAAGCCTAGAACTGCAGATGTGGATCTAGCCAATACATTTCTTTTTGCATGTAATTGCGGGATCCACGTACCTCGATCACCGAATAAGACAACTAGGTAAGGGAAAGTGGTAACCCTGGTAATCACATTACCCTCGCAGTGGAGAGTTTTAACCCTTTTAGGCTTGGAGCCAATTATCATTGTGTGAGATTTTGAGAAGTTGACACTTAGATCCAAGGATTTCATAAAAGCAGAAAAGGAGTTTAAAAGACGTTGTAGACCTACCGCCGTTCTCGTTAAAAGGGCAGCATCATCCATGTATAGGAGTGCCGGAATCAATCGCTCCCCCACACGCGGAATATCTTTGCTGGCTTCCCCTAAGACTTGATCCAGGTTATTGATATAAAGGGTGAAGAGTAAGGGGCCAGAATGCACCCCTGCCTAACACCATTAGCGATGCATATTCCCTGGGTGTAGTTCCCCCATTGATCATACCTCACTGTGGCGGTCAGATCCCTATGCAAGTCGGCAAGGAAGTGAACAATATTTCTATCCACACCTAACTTGAGGAGTATAACCCATAATTTGGACCCATTCACTCGGTCAAAGGCTGAGGAAAGGTCCATGATCGCCAAGTAGAGTTCCCTTCTTAGCAATGGTGTAATTCCCAATTAATAGGTGCAGATTAAGGCACTGATCAGTGGTGCCTCTTCCTTTCCTGAATCCGTATTGCAGATCTGATAGGGTATTGGATTCAGTTAAGCCAAGATGTGAGTTTACGGAGTACCACCCTTCCAAGCACCTTTACGGCAGAATCAATGAGCGATATTGGTCTGTAGCAGCTTGGGCCCCCTCTATTACCCTTTTTGAAAATCGGGACAATGACTGACTCAGACCATGATCTAGGTAGACCTATTTTACAGGCCTTATTAAAAACATGGGCCAACAGTTTAGACCAAAACATTATATTGGATTTAAAAAGATCGGCTGGCGTGCTTGTAATCGAATTATTGTTCAATAAAAACTTTAAAAAAAAAAAAAAAAAAAAAAGATCGGCTGGGACGCCATCTGGTCCAGGGGCTTTGTTGCTAGTCATTTGGGTTACGGCCTCCACTACTTCTAACTCCGTGAACATCAAAGTGTATGCCTCAACTTCGAATGTGGTACCTGAGGATCCTTGATTCTCCTGATCGCCATATATAGATTTAAAATAGTTGTGCCAATCCTGCTCCTGTATGTTAGTCAAGGAGAGTATCCATAGATTCTTGAAAGAAGGGTTTATTAACAATTTCCCAAAAATTAGCACTATTTTTAATAACATCAGTAGACAATAGATCGTTCCATGCCTCGTGTTTGATCTTGTTTTTGCGTTTATTCATTGCCAGTTTATATCTTTTCCTTATAGCTGCTATGGCACATTTATCTTGTGGTTTGTTTTAGGGCCACTAGCAACTTTCGATGGGCAACTGAACAATTACGATCAAACCACCTCTCCCCTTTATGTTGATGTTCCCTAAAAGGGCGTTTAAGATCAGAGGCCACCTGAGTACAAATTTTGGTATATGCCATAAGGACCTCTTTATCCCTCGAGTTGTCATCTAGGCAGAGGTTCATCTCCCTTCCAACAGTATGCAACAGGTTCGCCTGAAAATCCCCCGGCACTACCAAGCACCATTTAAGTCTACGGGCCTGGTCTTTAGGTCTTATGTTAGAGGTACAAGCACATCCATTAGGTGTTCGGGTTTTCTTAAGACCACCCGCCAGTGTCAAACTTATAGGATTATGGTCACTAAACTGAGACCACATGGTGCTGTAACTGTGAGAAGTTGGCCTGATGTATGATGTCACTAGTTATAGTGTACACCTTATATCAGTCCAAATACCCTTATGGTGATTGGTTGTAAAGTCAACCTTATAGACCAGCTATCCTAGTGGTAGCATGGACAAGAGCAGTCTTAGGCTAAACTCTGAATGGCATGTGAAGCCAGCTGTGATACCATATATAATCCCTTGAATACCAAATGAAAGGACACCACAACAGATATATATATAAAATAAAGTGTATTTATTCTAAGCAAACCCTCAGCACTCTTTATGAGTTTAGAGGTAAGTACAACACAGTCTTATTAATGCATACAGTAAGTCACACAGGTAAGTAATACAGTTAGGCCCTAGGGGCCACGCAAACCATATACTAAGTAAGTGGTATAAGAACCACTGTCACGGAAATAGAATAGGCCTAGGCCTAGGGAATCGCTGGGGCTACACTACACTAGCGTTAGTTAGGAAGTGGGAGGCCCACGGGATTCGTGTGCAGAGTGGAAACACTCACGCGTAATGCGTAAAAGTCAATAGCAATGTTACAGTTTAGAAATAGATAGATTTAGGACACTTCCGGAGTAGCTAGGAAGTTGAGACTTGAAAACTAGACACTAGGATAGTCACTATCCTGATGAGCACCGGAGTACCCAAGTTACCTAGCCCACAGGCTGCGGGTGCATAGGGGTGAAGATGCGTCGTTTTCGTCGTCGACTCCTATGGATGCCTGAAGAAAGATGCTGACAGGCAGTCAGTGAAGAGTGTCCGGTGGATCCCAAGGCTGGGATCAAGAAGAGAAGAAACCTGCAAGCAGAGGGGACAGAGTCAAGGTCACTAGCCAGTGACCACGTGGAACCAGGAAGGAACCAGGCGATGTCGTGAAGAGTTGCAGGTGAAGGTGAAGCTTGTCGCTGCAGCCAGGAGGACCAGGAAGCGTCGAGGACGACCAGGACCAGGAGGCGAGCTGTCCCACGAAGGCTCTTGCTGTCGGCGGCGTCGAAGTTGGACTAGGACTCACCAAGCCTTGGCAAGCGGAACCCACGAAGAACAAGGGACTTGCTTCTGGTGCAGACCAGGAAGGTCTGGGGTGCTTCTTCTTTGCAGAGAAGCGGGAGCCAGTCTGGAGGAGCCAAACCAGCGCAGAAGATTTCAGGGAGCGTCGTCACAGAGGCCACTAGCCAGCGGGCAAGCAACCGGACAGACGCGGCAAGCAGGAAAATGCTGAAGGGCCCCACGCAGGACTCGTGGAGTGTGGGGGGCTGGTCTTCGGTGCAGATGGTGCTTGGGGTTGGGGCTTCTCAATCCCCGGTGCACAACTTCGAGGGTACCTCAGAAGCTGCGCTGTAAGTTACTAGCCACTTTTCCCAGGTAGCCGGTCCCACGTCGCTCGTCGCCTCCACGGATCTCAGCTCTGCTGCAGATGTGGATGAGGGTCGGAGAAGTCTGGAAATCAAGGCTCTGGTCGGGCTCTGCAGTCGGTTCCTCGTCGAACGTTTCACAAAGCAAAGGGTAGTCACTTGATGGTGCCTGTTTGCACAGGGTAGCCACTCCTTGGCTACAAGGGAGATTCTTCAGTCTTCTTCTTTCGTCGAATGTCGAAGGTCCAGAGTTTCTGTTCAGTTTTGCAGGTTCAGGATAATCTAAAGTCTTGAGGCCCAACTCCCACTCTTATACTAATCTGGGGGGCTGGGATACCTGCTAGGTCACGCCTTATGGGTGGGACCTGGGAGGGGGTGGTTACACCCACTTCCCTTTGTCCAGTTTCGCGCCAGAGCTGGGGCTGGAGTGCCCCAGCGCCGGTTTGAACTGGACTATGCAAGGAACACCTTGTGTGCCCCAGGCATGTCTCATTCCTTTCAGCCCACCCTGCCCCAATACACTAAAGGCTGTCTGGGGAGGTGCTAGCACCTCCCCAAGCAGGAAACCTATTGTCCAGGCCTCCCTGGCTGGGATCACTCCCAGCAGCAGGAGGTCAGACTTGTGTCGTGGCAGCAGCATCCATTTTGTGATGCTGAGGCTTTGGTTAGAGGCTAACAGTTGAAGTATGATTTTAACATGTCTTTCCCTCTAGAAGGGGGGAATAATATTCTCATGTCCAGAAATGGCATGGGGGTATTATTCCCGAGTGTTAGACACCTTACACGACATGTTTTGATAAAGCCCAACCATAGTTACCATAACCGTCTAAGATTATAAGGCACTTTAAGAGTATATGGTAGGCTATATCATAGAACAGCTATAAGGACAAGGTTCCGAAAGCTGCAGACAGGCTCAGCTCATGCTAGAGCACCATCTCACATGTTACCAAGCACTCTGCCTCCAGGATTGTCAAGGCCTGCCATAGGAGTGACTGATAGGTACACATGTGTCTATATGTAAGTTAGGTATAGGAATACTACACCTAAGCAAGGGGTGATTACACGACCTTGCCCCAGCTGAGTGATCAGCCAGTTGTGTCAAAAATGGAAGGCCAGGCCAGGGGTGGCACAATACATGCTGCAGCCCCTGGTAGGCCTAGGGTACACCTATGCCCTGGGTACCTAGGGTACACTGTACAGGGGCCAATAAGGTGATCCTATCCAAATGGGTTATGCACCTAAAGTACATAGTAGTAATTTAGAGAGAGAACAGCAGGGCTGTGGGTCTGATTAGCAGGCCCACAGCCACATCTAAGTCGTAAACCAGTAAAGCAAAAGCAAAAAGTGGGGGTGAACATAGAAAGCAGACCCTACTCTCCTACACAACCCCCCCCCAAACTTAGGGACATTAAACTAACCTTGACCAGTTGAGTCTTCATGTTCTAAGTGGAAATATCTGGAGAGTCCATCTGCATTGGCATGGTCAGTCCCAGGTCTATGTTCCACTGTGAAGTCCATCCCCTGTAGGGAAATGGACCACCTAAGAAGTTTGGGATTTTCACCCTTCATCTGATTTAGCCACAAGAGGGGCTTATGGTCTGTCTGAATCTTGAAGTGAGTGCCAAACAAGTATGGCCTCAGCTTCTTCAGGGCCCAAACCACAGCAAAGGCCTCCCTCTCAATAGCTGACCAACGTTTCTCTCTAAGGGTCAGCCTTCTACTTATAAAAGCAATGGGCTGGTCTTGACCATCTACATTCAGTTGTGAAAGAACAGCTCCCACACCTAACTCAGAAGCATCTGTCTGGACAATGAACTCTTTGGAGTAGTCTGGACTTTTCAGAATAGGTGCACTGCACATGGCCTGCTTCAGGTCATCAAATGCTTTTTGACAGCTTGCTGTCCACTGAACTTTCTTTGGCATCTTCTTGGAGGTCAAGTCATTAAGTGGTGTCACTATGGACCCATAGTTCTTAACAAACTTTCTGTAGTACCCAGACAGGCCCAAGAAAGCTCTGACCTGAGTCTGGGTAGTTGGAGGAGCCCAGTCCTTTATGGTCTGGATCTTGCTCTCCAGTGGTTGAACCTGACCCCCACCAACTAGGTGGCCCAGGTATACAACCTTGCTCTGCCCTATCTGGCACTTAGTGGCCTTGATAGTGAGGCCTGCCTTTTGCAGGGCCTCTAAAACATTCCTCAGGTGGACCAGGTGATCCTCCCAGGTGGAGCTAAAGACAGCAATATCATCAAGATAAGCTGCACAATAATCATCCAACCCAGTAAGGACTTGATTCACCAGCCTTTGGAAAGTGGCAGGTGCATTCTTCAAACCAAAGGGCATTACCACAAATTGATAATGTCCTCCTGGGGTCGAGAAAGCAGTTTTGGCCTTTGCACTCTCAGCTAGTCTGATTTGCCAGTAGCCTGCTGTTAGGTCAAATGTGCTCAAAAACTTAGCAGCTGCCAGTCTGTCAATGAGCTCATCTGCCCTAGGTATTGGGTGGGCATCTGTCCTAGTGACAGCATTGAGACCTCTGTAATCCACGCAAAACCTCATCTCTCTCTTACCATCTTGGGTGTGAGGTTTTGGCACAAGGACTACAGGACTAGCCCAAGGGCTCTCTGAAGGTTCAATGACTCCCAGCTCCAACATCTTTTGTACCTCAACTTTTATGCTGTCCCTGACATGGTCAGGTTGCCTGTAGATTTTACTCTTCACAGGCAGACTGTCACCAGTGTCCACCTCATGGGTGCACCAGTTTGTCTGACTTGGGGTCAGAGAGAACATATGTCTGTAGGCCTGCAGAACTTGTCTGCAGTCCTGTTGCTGATGGACAGTGAGGCTGTCAGAAAAGACCACACCATCAACTGAGCCATCATCAGGGTTCTGAGTCAACAGGTCTGGGAGAGGGTCACTCTCTTCCTCCTGCCCCTCATCTGTAGCCATGAGTAGCCCCATGTCTGCCCTGTCAACATATGCCTTCAATCTGTTGACATGAAGCACCCTGTGGGGGCTTCTGGGAGTCCCAAGGTCCACCAAGTAGGTGACTTCTCCCTTTTTCTCAACAATAGTGTGGGGTCCAGACCATTTGTCTTGGAGTGCTGCTGGGGCCACTGGCTCCAACACCCACACTTTCTGTCCTGGCTGGTAAACAGTCAGTACAGCCTTTTGGTCATGCCAAGCTTTTTGGAGTTCTTGGCTTGCCTCAAGGTTTTTAGAAGCCTTCTTCATATACTCTGCCATCCTGGAGCGGAGACCAAGTACATAATCCACTATGTCTAGTTTGGGTTGTCTGAGAGGTCTCTCCCATCCTTCCTTCACCAAACACAGGGGTCCTCTTACAGGATGCCCAACCAAAAGCTCAAAAGGGCTGTAGCCAACCCCCTTTTTGGGACCTCTCTGTAAGCAAACAGAAGGCAGGGTAAAAGGATGTCCCATCTTCGCCTAAGCTTGTCTGGTAATCCTTTTATCATTCCCTTTAGGGTCTTGTTGAATCTCTCAACAAGCCCATTGCACTGTGGGTGATAGGGTGTGGTGAACTTATAGTTAACACCACACTCCTTCCACATTGCAGTCAAGTATCCTGACATAAAGTTGGCACCTCTGTCAGAAATGACCTCCTTTGGAAAGCCCACTCTGGAGAATACTCCAAGCAGGGCTCTTGCCACAACAGGAGCTGTTGTGGTCCTCAGGGGAATTGCTTCTGGGTACCTGGTGGCATGGTCCACTATCACCAGTATGAATCTGTGCCCAGATGCTGTTTGTGGGTCCATTGGTCCTACAATATCTATGCCCACTCTTTCAAAGGGGACCCCCACCACAGGTAGTGGTATGAGGGGGGCCTTTGTGGTGCCACCTGATTTGCCACTGGCTTGGCAGGTGACACAGGAGCGACAAAACTCCTTAGTATCTTCTGACATATGGGGCCAGTGAAAGTGAGGGACAAGCCTGTCCCAAGTCTTGTTCTGGCCTAAATGTCCTGCAAGGGGAATATCATGGGCCAAGGTTAGAAGGAAGCCTCTGAACTTCAGTGGTATGACCAACCTCCTGGATGCACCAGGCTTGGGGTCTCTAGCCTCTGAGTACAGTAGCCCTTCATCCCAATACACTCTATGGGTACCTTGAGCATTCCCTGCAGCCTCAGCAGCAGCCAGCTGTCTGAGGGGTTCAAGAGAGGGGCAGTCTAATTGAGCCTGCCTCAGATCTGCCCTTGAAGGTCCCCCTGTCCCAAGAAACTCAACCTGATCAGGTTCAAGTTCTTCTAGGACAGTTCCTTCAGGGCTCTCAGAATCATCCTCCTGGGAGGGCTGATCCACCACCTGAGGCAGGGGGGAAGGCACAGCCTTAACCCTACTGCTCTTTCTCTTGGATTGTGACTGGTCCATAGTTTCAGGATCCAGCACTTGTTCAGTGTTGCACTTTTTGGCCTGTGACCTGGTCACAGCAAGGACATGTGCATCTATCCCCAGCATTTCTGCATGGGTCCTATACTCCACTTCAGACCAAACTGAAGTTTCAAGATCATTGCCCAGTAAACACTCTACAGGAAGGTCTGAACTAACAACAACTTTCTTGAGGCCAGTTACCCCTCCCCAGGAGAAGTTAACAATAGCCACACTATGGGAGGTAGTGGCATTGCTAGCGTTGGTCACTAGGTAATTCTCACCTAGTATGATCTGTCCAGGGTCCACAAAAGCAGGTGTCACCATTGTGACACTAGCCCCAGTGTCCCTGTAGGCCTGAGCCATTCTTTGGTTGATAAAAGGTGTCTGTCTGTACTTGCCCAGGTTACTGGGGCCTACAGTAGAGGACAAAGCTAAGTCCCCATCACAGATCAGGACAGCCTGAGTAGGTACTCTGACTAGGCCAGAATCCTCCTCAGTTCCCAGGGTTAACCCTACTACACCCTTTTGCTGGGAACCACCACTTACAGCTGAACTAGGGGGTACAGTTGCCTTGGGGGCAATGGTGGCTGGGGGCTTATCCTTTTTGGTGCACTCACTAAACCAATGTGAGGTAGACTTACAATAGTTGCACCATGGTTTCTTTTGGCCTTCTTTCTTCTTATCCTTTTTGGAACCACCCTCCCCCTGAGCCTTTTGGGGGCCTGGTGAAGACTTCTGGTCTTTTTGTTTCTGCTCATTACCCTTCTGGTCTGCCTTTTTCTGATCACCGCCCTGGTTCTGGGTTTTCTGCTTAACTCTAGTCCTGACCCATCTATCTGCCTTCTTTCCCAATTCTTGGGGAGAAGTCAGATCAGAATCAATCAGGTGTTGATGCAATAGCTGGTTTTGACAGTTGTTAAGTATTTGTTCTCTCATGATCAAATTATACAATCCTGAATAGTCCTTAACCTTACTTCCCAATAGCCAGCCTTCCAGAGCCTTAGTGGCACAATCTACAAAGTCAGTCCAGTCCTGAGTCTGTGTCTTCTGGGTATCCCTGAACAACAACCTGTATTGTTCAGTGGTTAGGCCAAACCCATCAATCAGAGCACTCTTCAGGACAGTGTAATTATCTGCATCCTCATCACTAACTGTGAGGAGCTTGTCTCTTCCTTTCTCAGAGAAGGAGAGCCACAAGATAGCTGCCCACTGACTTTGGGGTACCTGCTGTACTTTGCAAGCTCTCTCCAAAGCAGTTATCCATTTGTGGATGTCATCCCCACACTTGTAGGGAGGGACAATCTTGCTCAGGTTTCTATTGTCATAGTGCCTGTCTCTATCTCTAGGAATGTTGCTGCCACCAGTGGGTTCTAACCCACTTAACTTTTGTTCTCTAGCCAGAGCAAGCTTTTCTTTGGCAAGGGCAAGTTCTTCCCTCTGAATCCTCAGATTAGCCTCCCTCATTCTGGCTGCATGCTCCTTTCTCTCAGGTGAAGTCATTCCCCTGTGAGAGGAAGCATTAGAGATGTTAGAGACATGGGAGTGGATGGATTCCCCTGAAGGGGATCTGTCCTTCCTGTTTCTCTGTGAATGTCTACTTGTGGGTCTGTATGGGGGGACCCCATGCAAACTCCCATGTAAACTTAAGTTAGCCTGGCTAAGTCTCCTTACTTGGCTCTGGCTGTCTACCTCCCCATCTGAAGCCCCATCTGACTCCTCTGTGGTGGGTAGACCCTCCTCTGTGCCTAGGGCACCTTCCTGTGATGCCCTCTGAGCATCATACTCCTCTAGGAGTTGTCTTAACTGAAGGAGGGTAGGGTTTGCACCCTGTTTTATTCCTCTGGAGGTACACAATTGTCTCATCTCCTGGAATGTTAAGGTATCATACCCAGAGGGGGTCTTCTGCAGACCTGCCCCTCCTGAGAGAGCATCTACTTGATCTCCTCCCAGAGGCATGATCTAGTGAGGGTGTGGTGTGTGCACCTACCTACACTAGTTGTATCTACTAAACCTTTCTAGTAGTTGTAGTCAGGGTGTGTTATTCCCTTCAACCTACAACTACAAAGTCCAGTAGGACTTAAGTATAATAATCTATGTTATATGTACCTAGACAATATCTGTGTGATCTTTCAATTTAGTATCTCAAGATTACAATGGTATTACAACAGCAAGCTCAGATCCCAACCGCTGCTCACCAATGTGAGAAGTTGGCCTGATGTATGATGTCACTAGTTATAGTGTACACCTTATATCAGTCCAAATACCCTTATGGTGATTGGTTGTAAAGTCAACCTTATAGACCAGCTATCCTAGTGGTAGCATGGACAAGAGCAGTCTTAGGCTAAACTCTGAATGGCATGTGAAGCCAGCTGTGATACCATATATAATCCCTTGAATACCAAATGAAAGGACACCACAACAGATATATATATAAAATAAAGTGTATTTATTCTAAGCAAACCCTCAGCACTCTTTATGAGTTTAGAGGTAAGTACAACACAGTCTTATTAATGCATACAGTAAGTCACACAGGTAAGTAATACAGTTAGGCCCTAGGGGCCACGCAAACCATATACTAAGTAAGTGGTATAAGAACCACTGTCACGGAAATAGAATAGGCCTAGGCCTAGGGAATCGCTGGGGCTACACTACACTAGCGTTAGTTAGGAAGTGGGAGGCCCACGGGATTCGTGTGCAGAGTGGAAACACTCACGCGTAATGCGTAAAAGTCAATAGCAATGTTACAGTTTAGAAATAGATAGATTTAGGACACTTCCGGAGTAGCTAGGAAGTTGAGACTTGAAAACTAGACACTAGGATAGTCACTATCCTGATGAGCACCGGAGTACCCAAGTTACCTAGCCCACAGGCTGCGGGTGCATAGGGGTGAAGATGCGTCGTTTTCGTCGTCGACTCCTATGGATGCCTGAAGAAAGATGCTGACAGGCAGTCAGTGAAGAGTGTCCGGTGGATCCCAAGGCTGGGATCAAGAAGAGAAGAAACCTGCAAGCAGAGGGGACAGAGTCAAGGTCACTAGCCAGTGACCACGTGGAACCAGGAAGGAACCAGGCGATGTCGTGAAGAGTTGCAGGTGAAGGTGAAGCTTGTCGCTGCAGCCAGGAGGACCAGGAAGCGTCGAGGACGACCAGGAGGCGAGCTGTCCCACGAAGGCTCTTGCTGTCGGCGGCGTCGAAGTTGGACTAGGACTCACCAAGCCTTGGCAAGCGGAACCCACGAAGAACAAGGGACTTGCTTCTGGTGCAGACCAGGAAGGTCTGGGGTGCTTCTTCTTTGCAGAGAAGCGGGAGCCAGTCTGGAGGAGCCAAACCAGCGCAGAAGATTTCAGGGAGCGTCGTCACAGAGGCCACTAGCCAGCGGGCAAGCAACCGGACAGACGCGGCAAGCAGGAAAATGCTGAAGGGCCCCACGCAGGACTCGTGGAGTGTGGGGGGCTGGTCTTCGGTGCAGATGGTGCTTGGGGTTGGGGCTTCTCAATCCCCGGTGCACAACTTCGAGGGTACCTCAGAAGCTGCGCTGTAAGTTACTAGCCACTTTTCCCAGGTAGCCGGTCCCACGTCGCTCGTCGCCTCCACGGATCTCAGCTCTGCTGCAGATGTGGATGAGGGTCGGAGAAGTCTGGAAATCAAGGCTCTGGTCGGGCTCTGCAGTCGGTTCCTCGTCGAACGTTTCACAAAGCAAAGGGTAGTCACTTGATGGTGCCTGTTTGCACAGGGTAGCCACTCCTTGGCTACAAGGGAGATTCTTCAGTCTTCTTCTTTCGTCGAATGTCGAAGGTCCAGAGTTTCTGTTCAGTTTTGCAGGTTCAGGATAATCTAAAGTCTTGAGGCCCAACTCCCACTCTTATACTAATCTGGGGGGCTGGGATACCTGCTAGGTCACGCCTTATGGGTGGGACCTGGGAGGGGGTGGTTACACCCACTTCCCTTTGTCCAGTTTCGCGCCAGAGCTGGGGCTGGAGTGCCCCAGCGCCGGTTTGAACTGGACTATGCAAGGAACACCTTGTGTGCCCCAGGCATGTCTCATTCCTTTCAGCCCACCCTGCCCCAATACACTAAAGGCTGTCTGGGGAGGTGCTAGCACCTCCCCAAGCAGGAAACCTATTGTCCAGGCCTCCCTGGCTGGGATCACTCCCAGCAGCAGGAGGTCAGACTTGTGTCGTGGCAGCAGCATCCATTTTGTGATGCTGAGGCTTTGGTTAGAGGCTAACAGTTGAAGTATGATTTTAACATGTCTTTCCCTCTAGAAGGGGGGAATAATATTCTCATGTCCAGAAATGGCATGGGGGTATTATTCCCGAGTGTTAGACACCTTACACGACATGTTTTGATAAAGCCCAACCATAGTTACCATAACCGTCTAAGATTATAAGGCACTTTAAGAGTATATGGTAGGCTATATCATAGAACAGCTATAAGGACAAGGTTCCGAAAGCTGCAGACAGGCTCAGCTCATGCTAGAGCACCATCTCACATGTTACCAAGCACTCTGCCTCCAGGATTGTCAAGGCCTGCCATAGGAGTGACTGATAGGTACACATGTGTCTATATGTAAGTTAGGTATAGGAATACTACACCTAAGCAAGGGGTGATTACACGACCTTGCCCCAGCTGAGTGATCAGCCAGTTGTGTCAAAAATGGAAGGCCAGGCCAGGGGTGGCACAATACATGCTGCAGCCCCTGGTAGGCCTAGGGTACACCTATGCCCTGGGTACCTAGGGTACACTGTACAGGGGCCAATAAGGTGATCCTATCCAAATGGGTTATGCACCTAAAGTACATAGTAGTAATTTAGAGAGAGAACAGCAGGGCTGTGGGTCTGATTAGCAGGCCCACAGCCACATCTAAGTCGTAAACCAGTAAAGCAAAAGCAAAAAGTGGGGGTGAACATAGAAAGCAGACCCTACTCTCCTACAGTAACCTATCACCCGAGGGGTCAAAGCTACACTAATAAAAATGTAATCGATAGTAGAGTGCATTCCCCTGCCTTTAAAGGTAGGGATGTCATCACTATCATGCGTTATATTAGGATAGAATAGGCCATGGTACGCCAAGGTGCTCTCCAAAAAACCGCCTTCAATGAATGTTCAAAATGCATCTCTAAACGATTAACCGGGCCTAAGCTGTCCAAAACGTAACAATTTGATTGGCAGCGATGTACATTAAAATCACCTAAAACAATAACCGAATAAGAGGTAGTTTGTTTCCCACTATACAATTCAAGGAAACAATTCAGACTAACCAGATGTTCAATTGTGCTGATGTTATAAAATTAATTCTAAAAATTAACAATAAGCAAATTTGGTGCATTAGGAAAAGTGATCTGTACTGCTAGACAATTCGGTGAACCTGAGTCCAATTTACAGTGATTGCCTGCAACTTTCAAAGAGATCAAGGTCAATAAACCACCCTTAGCCCTTCCAGTTACTGAAGCTTTAGCTGATTCCGACTAGGTGGTATAACCATCCATCCAGAAATTAATCTCAGTTTCCCAGGTTTCCTGTAGCCCAATCATGTCAAACTCACTTAAGAAATCTTTCCACCTACCATCATCTGACTTATTTTTAAGTCCTGCTATGTTCCAGCTTAATATCTTAGAACACTGTCCCAGATTATTCTTTTGCCCCTGGGTTGTTTAACTCAAACAGATCATGTTATTATCTTCAACTCCGTTGTGCCCTTCAAAGGACAAACAGGGGTCTAGTCAGTTATTATTGTCCAGCTGACTTAATGGAGCAAATCTATTTGGAGTCGCAAACCTACTCTCTTTAGTTCTGTTGTCTGCAATGGTGGTCCCTTTTAGATAGCCTCGGGTTTGGTCAATAGTGTTGACACTGAGGGACTGGCCAGCATTATATGCAGTTTGAACAAAGGATCTAAATGGCCCTTTTCCTGCCATGTGTCTTTGTAGCCCCTTGCTGTCTCTGCTCCAGACACCCGTATCTGGGGGATATAAAAAGCCCAGGGGTAACCTGCCATCATCGGGGATCGTAATCTGGGATGTTTGTAAGCTCCTGCCATCCTCAGCTTTGCCTGATCTGTTACCCACGATATTTGTATTATGAACCTGACTCCCTCCCACACTGGGTTCATCAAGTTTGGACTCTATTTTAATTAACCTATCCATCACACGATCTAAACCAGATTTAACAAACTTAAATAAGTCCTCCTTGAGTGAACCAATAAGCATGTCAATATGTGAGAGAACCGAGTCCACGTTCACTTTAGTCGAATTAAAGGATGACAGTTCCTCTGTAGGCCGGTGATCAGCGTGTTGATAGCTCCTTTATGGCGGGGCCCGTTTTTAAACATTTTTTCCTTCTTTTTTACCAAAGACTACGGCCCCATCTCTTGGTAGTTCCGGGCTCCCCTTGGCCTCCAATTGACCTTTAGGACGAGACGTAGAAGCAGTGTCATTGTCTCTAGTGATGTTATTTACAGTCACGTCTATTATTTGGCTGGGGACAGGGTCTAGACATAGAGCATCCTCGGTGGCAATGACAACCGTTCCATCAGACCCCAACCGGGCCTCCACGTCCTGAATCTCATTGGTTATGGCCCACACGGTTGTAGTCAAATAAGAGATAATGGAGGCACTGTTGCGTGGTATCTTTGCCTTAGATTTAGTAGAGACTGCAGAGCATAAGTCTTTTCGCTTACCCATGATGGTGTCTCGATGAAAGAGAGTTGGCCCGGTCCGGTCTGAGTCGGTCGCTGGCGGCCGCAGACGGGCCTGCCCTTGGCCCGGGCTTCGCCCGGCGCGCTCCTGCGCGTCCCGCGAAGCGGGTGCCGCGAGCTGTTTTAAGCACCCCCTCGGCGCGCAGCAGCAGCGTCAGCACCTCCAGGTGCGAAGTCGGGGGCCTTCTGGGGGTTGGAGTCCCTTTCCAATGGCACAGGTAAAATGAAGTTTATGGCGAGTTGTTTTAAGCACCCCCTCGGCGCGCAGCAGCAGCGTCAGCGCCTCCAGGCGCGAAATCGGGGACTTCTGGGGGTTGGAGTCCCCTTCGAATGGCACAGGTAAAATGAAGTTTACGGCAAAGCAGCTCCCAGTCAAGTCTGGAGAGATGGCTTCTTTGGCCGTTCTGTACTCCGTGACTTTCTGGTGTAATCTGTTCGCAGACCCACCACCGGGGTTGGTATTGCTGGGGTATCTATTCTAAGGTAAGGAATCGATCACTAACGTGTCTCTTTCAGATGCACAAGTTACTACTTGTGTAACGATATATCTGTAAGAGACATTAGTTAGTGATAGATTCCTTACCGCCCCACCCATCCTCCCCGTTCTGCGAACTGATTCTAGGGTTAAGGTCATCTCTTTCAGGGCCCTAGTTTCATGGCACCAGTGATCAGTTTCTTGCATGGCTCTGCGTTCCTGGTTCTGGAAAGTCGTGTACAGAACTGACGTCAGCGCACATGGGTGGCGCCTAAGTAGTCTCCGTGACGTCATCTCGGCGCATACGACGCCAGCGACGGACGCGGAGCCACACAACGCCACCTACCGAGGCGCAGGGGTACTGCTGACGAAAAAACTTTCCGGAGCCAGTCTGACGCCTGGGGATATTCTAAGGTAAGGAATCTATCACTAACTAATGTCTCTTACAGATATATCGTTACACAAGTAGTAACTTGTGCTTCAATTTTATTTATTGAAAGGGGGTTGTCTATGCTTAATGCTTGTTGTCATCAGCATAGTTTTTGAATGCCACATTTAGGAGTTGGGGTAGTCTAAAGTTGAATTATTCCCTGTACCGGCAACCATTGCAACTCCTTTAAGGTGGAAGAAGAGATGGTCTCTCCTGGCAAGCACTGAAATTGTCCTGCCTGTGGAATTTTGCAATGCCTGCAGTTTAGGATTTGAAGGATCTTACAAGTAAAGTTTGTTATCTAACGCAGCTTTCATCCTAGTCCAAAGATTGCTGCTCTATAGCTTTCCTCTAATAGTGGTCTAATTCTGTGTAGAAGGCTAATGTGGTAGCTGATGAGTGCCAAAACTACATCTGTATTGCTCTCAAGTGACATTTTCTACTAAAAAATCACCCCTAACTTTTTGACTTTGGCCTTGACAAAGGTTTTACATTCATCACTGTTAAACCTTTAATTGTTTATTTTCAATATTGTTTCAAGAACATTATGGTTGAGACCTCATGTTCTTCCGGCCTTGAATCCTCCTTAAAAATGTATGTTCCTGTTAACACAGCATCCCCCGATAGCACAAACACATATGTGTTGTCCTTACCATATTTTTGGAATGCCACATTAGTTCTTCCCATTACATTATGCAGAGGTTTAACATAAAATTAATACCCTCCCAGTGAGTTTACGAAATGCATTTGTGAATTCTTTGCATGCTACTCAGTGGGTGTACTTGGAAGGAAGAGTGGGAGTTTGTGGTGTGGCCTTTAGGGGAGGTAATTTGATGATGTGCATGATGACCAAGCTGTGCTCTTATCATGTTTGTGTTCTTCCGCCAATTATATGATCCTGAGTTCTGTGACTTTCATGCCCTCTTAGTGATGGAAGTGGTTCGGTCTTAAGAAGGCTGGTGAATTTGATGAGTGGCTGAGGTGGGGCTCGTCAGCTGCCTCCAAGTTGTGGATCTTTGTTAGCCTCAAACAATTAAAAATACAAAAACACTCGAAAAAGGGAGCCAAGGCCCATTTCAACACACTCAAAGGCAATTTAAATCTGCTCCTTATAGACAACCCTGCTTGGAATTTATCAAATGTCCCAAAGGCCTGAGAATAACAGCCACTTCCACAGATACTTTTTTACGTTTGAGTCAGTCGATCTTTGAAAAGCAAGGAGCACTTACCCAAGAAATCCTAGCCTCTGTCTGGCCTGTATTGCAAGGACCCACCATCAATCATAGACTAACCTAATTTGTAGCTTTTTGTATTTGGAAGCCCTGCTGTGCAGCCATATGGTTTCACTTGCTGGAGATCTTTGCGGAACGTTCTGGTATTCATGCAAGTTTGTGCTACTCATTTTGACTAGTCATATATGTGCCCTTTTGAACTAAAAGTACTATATGTACAGATAAACAGCTCTTGTTATCTATGTTGTTGGTTGTGCTGTTTTCTGGATTGATCATTCAAAATATCAGAGGCGCTTTGATGTTTTATAGAATCACAATATAATCCCCTATATCCAGGATGGCGACTTGCATAATTTTTTTAAAATGTAATCACTTGTTTTTGTTTGAATAAATCCTGTTTTTATATTTTAGGCTTTGTATAATCGTTTGGTCCCACTGATAAATGGTGTGAGGGAGTTTTCACCGATTCAGATTGCCCGTTTAAAAGTGAGTAATTCTTCCTCAACATATATGTTGACTCATTTTATTTTAATTGTTCATGCAACACCATCCATCATAAACATAAATACAAAGTCTATTTGGTTGATTATCTATTTTATCTGCAAAACGTGTGCATCCAAACGATTAATCATCCTGCTAATTAATTTTTAGGGTAAAATCGAATGTATTTTTGTCTTAAAGTTAGGTTTGATTGTCATTTTGTAGAATTTTAAAATGGGTCTTGGGTGTTCTTTTCTCTTCTAGGGTTTTGACCCCTAAAACTGTTCTCCCTAAGAAATTCATTTTTGGCCCCATGTTCTTTAGATGCCTGCTATATACACAAATGAATATCAGACATTCCCAGCATGCTCTATGACCAGAGTTAATCTATTTGCAAGCGGTTTGCTCTTTTGTAATAATTGGACGGATATGCCTTGGAATAAATTTCCAGTATGTGGGCCAGAGTCTAATTGGCATGTGCTGTCTCACTGAATATTTAGACAAACATGTAGACTGGGCAGAGAGGATTAAAAATGGTCCAGCACACTACCTCTCAAATAACATAATTAAAACCACTGGTGTACATTTCTAAAGAGATCCACACTATCAATTTTGATAGGTAAACCTAATGGAGGTCCCAAACAGCATTAAATATTTAGGAGCAAGATCCTTCACCCACCAATTGGTGGCATGCTTCATCATCAGGCTTTTGCTTCTCGGGCTGGTACTGCAATGCCAGGCGGGCCGTTCAAGAGAGCTCTTTGCTGGAGATGTTTTGTTTCGAAATCATATGTCGAAATAGTAGATAATAAATATATCAGTCCCAGGATGCAATCACCACATTGCTGGATGATAAAAATCATCGTAAACCAGAAGTAATCAATCTTAATCCGCTTTCATCTTTATTAGAAGTTTTATTGTCCATTCAGTCGAATAGGTGAAACATGATAACTCCAATGTGCAAATGCATGTATAAGGCCACAGCCTTTAATACAGCATGGGGTCAGGCATTACTCACCTTTTCCCTCCCATTCCTATTGTGATGCCGCAGTGGAACTTGAATCTGGTTCTTACCTATTTGATGTGCACTCCCTTTGAGCCGCTGCACAACTGTCCTCTTCGTTTATTGACTTTGAAGACTGCTTTCCTGGTTGCCATCACCGCCGCTAGGCGCGTGAGTGAGCTCCAGGCTCTTTCCCGTAAGCCTCCTTTTCTGTCTGTTCATCTGGACAAAGTTGTGCTCCGCACTCGTCCTTCCTTTTTGCCAAAGGTTCTTACATCCTACTATATATGGCAATCTATCACCTTGCCTACTTTCTTCCCGACTCCGCACCCTTCCGGAGAGGAAGAGAGGCTCCACCATGTGGACTCAAAACGTGCACACTCATTTTACCTGAATCTCACACAACAGTTCTGGGTGGATGACCAGCTCTTTGTTGGCTACGTAGGCCCCCTGCAAGACATCTGTCGGGCAGCCACGTGGGCCTTGCTGCACACTTTTACTAAGCATTATTGCCTTGACAGACAAGTCCATAGAGACGGCTTCTTTGGCTGTTCTTTTCCCCGTGACTTTCTGGTGTGATCTTGGTTCACAGACCCACCACCAGGGTTGGTATTGCTGGAGTATCTATTCTAAGGTGAAGAATCTATCACAAACGTGTCTCTTTCAGATGCACAAGTTACTTACCTTCGGTAACAATATATCTGTAAGAGACATTAGTTAGTGATAGATTCCTTACTGCTCCACCCATCCTCCCCGTTCTGCGAACTGATTTCTAGGGTTAAGGTCATCCCTTTCAGGGCCCTAGTTTCAATGCAACAGTGGTCAGTATCTTGCATGGCTCTGCGTTCCTGGCGCGGAAAGTTGTGTACAGAACTGACAGCGCGCGGGGGCGGCGTCTAAGTAGCTGCCGCGACGTCATCCCGGCTATCACGACACCTACGACTGATGCGCAGCCGCACGACGCCACCTTCCGACGCGCAGGGTTACCGCTGACAAACTTTCCGTATCCAGTCTGACGCCTGGGGGTAATTCTAAGGTAAAGAAATTATCGCTAACTAATGTCTCTTACAGATCTATCCTTACCGATGGTAAGTAACTTGTGCTTCTCGTTGCGCACACCAATCGACTCCTGTGCGCCACCACTGGATCGAGCGGGTGTAGGTTGCCTTCCCAAGCTGGCCACATCCCTTTTGGCCACTGGACATGCCACCCCAATAAAGGCTTGTTTAGCACACAGACCTCCAAGTTCCTCCACGAGTCCCAGTAGTACAGTACAGGGGGTCAACTTGATGGAGCATGCCAATACCGTTGGCTTCTCCTGGCCCACCCCCTCACAAAGGGAACATTTTGCTGGGCAGACCCAAGTCATGTGAAAGAAATCAGCGGTGGGAAGTGCGCAGCATGTGCATGCAGCCTGGGCAGTAGATCATATATACTGTGTGATGCATTATAAGCTGCTTGTAAGTAATTTACCTGGATCATGCACAAGCGAGTGTAGATTGCCAATTCCCTAGGGGCGAGGCAGGCCTCCCTCCAATCGTCTTCATCTAATGCTCCCATTTCTGTCGAAGAAAATCAAAACCATTGGAGGCATGGATAATCCGTAAACAGCAGATCCTGGATATTGCTCCCTTCCCCAGGTGTCCCAGGAAAAGCTTGGCTATATTCAGGGAGTTGAGATTTCGGGGAGAGATGCGACCTTAAGGCATGCTGTAGCTGAAGGATGCGGAAAAACTGTGTGTTGACCAGTTCACAGTGGTCTTTCAGCTCCTGGAAGGAAATAAGGATGTTTCCCTTGTAAACATCCCCCAAGTATGTAATCACAATGTGGTCCCACTGAGTGAAGCCCCCAAGGGTGGAAAGATATTGAAGCTGCGTACCCTGCTATGGGGGGGGGGGGTTATATCCATCAGGCGGCGGTCCCACCCGATAAGGGGCAAGGCTGCAATACAGCAAAGATTTGACACTAGCGTACAGGATGGCATTGTCTGGGGCAGCCGAGCTCCGTAAAGGAGGCAGATGAGTCCCTCAAAGCCCACCAGGTGGTGCTCAAAGCAGTAGGCGGTGTCATCCTAACCCCAAGTAAACCAATCATTAGTAGGTAGCCATTGTGCCACCAGGTGGTACACATACATGTTGGACACCCCAAGACCCCTGTCAAAGGATGATTTGAACCCCAAGTGGAATGCCACTCTGGGATGTTTACAGCCCTTATAAAGTCTGTAAGTTTAGAAGTCAGGGACTGGAATCACCTGCGGGGAATAGCATATGGGAAGTTCATCCCAATCAAGAGCTAGGGGTAAAAGTTGGAAATTGAGGGTCCCGGCCAAGTCAAGTCAAATATACTTTTATTGGATTTCGTAAAAAATCATGAGTGGAAAAACCACCATTGGAAGAGAATACAGTAAATGTACATTTTAAAAACTTGTGATAAAGGAAACGACAAGAAGATCATTCTACGAGCAGTTGACAGTGATTGAGATAAAAAGGTTAAAACTTGCTGTGAGAGCAGTAAAACAGAAAAATATATAGACTGTTTGTACTAGGGCAGCTTAAGTTAATTCACTTTTTATTGTCCAGTTCTTTTGCCACAATTTTCCGGAGGTTTATGGCTCTACAAGACAGTTTGATAGATGACCCTCCGAGACATTGGATGACCGCGGCTCTGCAGGTTCTTATTTGTTCCTTCTTTAAGACTTCCCGAAGGACACTTTTCGGATTTCTAATAGGAAGGGGCAGATACAAATTAGGTGCAATGATAACTCCACCCCTTGTCCACAAAGGCGGCATTCCTTGGATTACCAGGAATATTTCCATTTCGGAGTCAGGTCCTTCGTTGGGAATGACCCTAGCCGCAGCAGCATTAAATAATGCTTTTTCTGGTAGGAAAAATTATCAAACAAGTATGGTTGAGGTTTCAACATCTGATATCCTTGAATCACTGCCCATGCATGATGTTTTTTTGAGAAGCCAGTTTTATCTGTCAGTAAAGAAATCCGTTTGATTGCTTTATTCACTAAGAATTTGAAGGTGGAGTAAGTTGTAAGGGTGAGCCAGGCCTCCTCCAGTTGTTATGCAGAGAGGGAATCCTTCAGAACTTTGGTAGTTGAATTGTTTAGCCTGGCTTGGTTTTTGATTTCTACCCAACAATGATGGGCAAGAGTGTTCACTTCAGCATCCTCCAGAGTACTTAACTAGTGCACCATGTCTGTCAGGAATCCGATTTTTTAGGCAATATTCTAATTGGATTTGAGCTTGTGAAATGTGTCTAGGGATTGAAACCAGTCTCTTGAACAAAGTGGATTTTGCTGTGTTTAGAACTGTAGTGTCCTTGAGATTCAATATTTCTGAGCCATATGATATTGAGGGTAGAAATTTAGCAGCGATGACTTTTAACTGGTGCCCAGTGGAGCAGCCTTTGAGCTTATTTTTTAGTATTTTAAATGCGAACTGCAGTTGTTTCGCTTTCAAGTCTGGGAGATGGAACTTGTGGATCCCAAAATATTTGAATGTGTTCTACTGGAGGGGGAAATTGGGGCACCATCATCGACTCCGGCATACCCCCCTCACTTCCACCAATTTGAATTTACTCGTATTGACCTGGAGTCCAGAGGCTTCACCATAGATATGAAGAATCTCCAGGCAACAGGGTCCAGAGACCTCGGGGGTCACTGAAGAACAGGAGAATGTCATCAGCGTATAACGCTATCCGGTCTTCAATTTCACTTCCAGCTCCTCATCTGTGCATTACATCGTATAAGGCATGCCAATGGTTCTATAGCTAGGGCAAATAATAGTGGGGAGAAAGGGCAACCCTGGCTCGTGCCCATTTGGATTGGGAAGTGGCGGACAAAATACCATTCGCCTGGACCTGAGCTGTGGGACTATTATAAAGGAGATGGCCCGTCCTGCGTAAAGTTTTCCCCAAGCCAGCTCGCAGAACGACTGCGTCCATAAAGTTCCAGGAGACTAACAAAGGCCATAGAGAACTCTATAAGGAGGATGGCCAAGGCACCGTCCAGAGCTTGTGCCTGAGAGAGCCATTTGCACTCTGCGAATGCAATGACGTGTGCTTCTGCCTGGCATAAACCCACATTGGCCCAGGTGGACGAGATGGGAGAGTGCTGGCCAGTCAGGTCGCCAAAACTTTTACATAGATCTTTTATCTGTATTAATAGTCAATATCAGGTGGTAAGAGGAGCACCGGTCTGGGGAGAGGCCCTCTTTAGGAAGAACTACGATAGTGGCACAATCTAGGTCTGGGGTAAACCATCCCTGTTGTAGCACCGTTTTATAGAAGTTTTAATAAGTGTAGGGTTAACATGTCACGGAAATTCTTGTAGTATTCAATGGTATATTTATAAGGGTCCGAAGGTTTTCCCCGATTGAAGACTGGTTATAACCAAATCCATCTCTTGCTTGGTCAATGGTTGGTCTAGTTCTTGGGATAAAGAGTGTGGGACGGAGGGCATCGGAATGTCCCAAAGAATGGGGTTCTCCATCTCGCCGAAGGGGCTGGGCTTTGGGCATAGAGATATTGGTAGAATGTCACGAAGGCCTGGGCAGTTCTTCGTGGAGGCAGCCAACTGAATCCCGAATGGCAGGCACCACACTAGGGGAGACATTGTGTGTCACTAACCAATATAGCAGTTTACCGGATTTATCACCAGACTCAAATTATTTGGGTGGAAGCCCTCCAGCACTGCTTTGCCTCCTTAAGGGAGACCTGCCGTAGTTCGGTTCATGCTAGTGCCAGGAGGTGCCTAGTCTCTTCAGTGTCGGAATGCCGAAAGCGGCATTTCAGATGGAGTATTTGGCTTTCAAGGTCCACCACCGTGCTTGTTGCCGAGACTCATCGTCTCACATAGGCCTTTAAGAGTTACCTCATGGAGGGTTTGCTTGACACCCAGAGCATTGTTGCCGATGACAGAGCCCTCATTAATTCTAAAGGAGGCTTGCAGCTCCTCTTTCATGAACGAGGCGAATTCAGGACCCTTAAGGTGCCATGCACTGACCCTGTAAACGTGGTGTAGATTTTGGGGTTGGGTGTTCCATTCCATCAGAAGGGGAGTGTGATCAGATATACCCAGTGGGAGTATCCGGATAGATTGAAGAGAGGAGATCTGCTGCCGGCAACCACATTAAGTCAATCTTGATCCCTTGTTGAGGGCAGCGTATTGAATTGTGTAAGCCTGCTGCGCTGGGTGCCAGGAGCACCATGCGTCACATAAGCCCATTGAGACAGCCCAGGTCGACCGGTACGCTGAGCGAGTGCACCGGCTTGGATAGGAAGCAGTCGAGGTGTCCTGCTTAGGGTCAGGAACTCCATTAAAGTCCCCACCAACCAGGGTGGTCCCCGGAGGCAGAGCAATGATCAGGGACCGAAGTGACTGGAATGTGGGCTGCAGCAGCGGAGGAGGGACATAGCAAGAGATTAAATTGTAGTGCCTGGCGGCCAATACGTCCCTCATTCCCCATAGATCTCCCTTGGGGGTCTTCATGGATCTTGGTTACTGTCAGCGGGAGAGATTTGTGCCTTAGTAGGGACACTCCCCTGGAACCTCTAGTGAAGTCCGAGTGAAAGACTCTATCATAATCAAATTGGCAGAGGAAGGGACAGTGCGAGCCCAGTAAATGGGTTTCCTGCAAGAGGATTAATGCCGGCTTGTATCTCATGATATAACGTAGTACCACAGATCTCTTGGTACGGTCCAGAAGACCATTAGTATTCCAAGAGATTATCGTCCATAACTGCTAGGCCAGGTCTTCGCTGCACTCGAAACATGCATCCTGTGACCGGTGTCAGATCTGTGACTTGGGATGAATGTTTGATTTGTTTAGCATTCCGCCATCATCTTTTCTTTTTGCTGTTGTCGCCGTGAGTGGGAAGGGTATGCCCAGACTTGGTCCCGTGCTAATTGTGCCACTTGATTCAAGCTAGCCTGGCTGATGATGGGTGTAAACCGAAACAGGTCCCAGGATGCTTGTTTCCGGTCCAGGGAGGACCTAGCCTGGCAGTTCTGGCTGAACTGTTCCCATGAAGAGCAGGGTCAATACTGATTTGCATATGACTGGGTCCAAACTTGGGTGGCGTGGTGAGCAAAAGAACAATGGATTAAGCCCAAATCTGTGACTGGGGTAAATGTTTGATCTGTTCCGCATGCTGTCTATCATCTGTTGTTTTTTTGCTTTCATATAGAGAATGAGGCTTAAGGCTAAGTTCTTTTATAAGGTCCTGGAACTCCAAGGTGACTTTCAGTATCCTAATATAAAGCAGGGGATTACTTTATTCGTATAATACATGATCACCTTTCCCACAAAACACTTTATTTTGTGGTTTGCAGGAAAGGTGTTAATGTGACTAATTATTATTGCTTTTTACTAGGAAAGAGATAGTACGTTTACAAACATGAAGAATATCTAGTGCAAAATGTAACACGCACAAAAAGCACTTGGATAGTTGTTGCAAAAAGATATTCGTATCTGTTCAATAAAAGTCATATTTAGAAAAAGAATTATAACTTGTAATGTGTCGAAACATAGAGATGTTATTTCTATTACCTAAAGCATGCAAAAAAATAAATATGTCACCATTAAAATCTTCTTGCTTCTGACCACTGTTCAGCTAGATAAACAGACTAGAAGAAATATAAGCCATGTTCGGTGTGTTTTATTGTTTTTTTGTTTTAACTGCAGCTTTTAGTTACAGTTTATGGACCGTGTCTCGCCTTTAACATTGGCTGCTTGCTCTGGCGGCCAGCATTGACTCATCCAAATTAATCTCCAATAGATTATTATATGAGAGGCTAAATTATTTCTTTAGTACAGGTGGCTAGGTGCATCAAGTCTCCTGTAAAAGCAACTTAGAGACTGGTTTTTACACAGGGATGGCAGATCCTCATGTTTGTGCACATATATATGCCATGCTAATAAATATTAGTGGTTTCCCTATAGTGTGTTAATTAGAGCTACAGTGCTAATAAACGCACTTACATTCATTTATTGTTGCAGTACAAAGGTCTAATTCCATGTTATTACCATAGTGCAGTATAACGGCCGTGAAAAAACAATGCGGATTGTGTCATGAATTGCAATTTACAATAACTTTAGTGGCATTTCAGAGAAAATCTGGGGGCGTTCTGCCTTCACTAAGGCAAGTGACTTCTCTTCTGAGCTTGTCTTCCATATTCCTGATTCCTCCTGCTCACCTCCATATAAGACCATTACAGAAGTCTCTCTAGCCTCAATGGCCCAAATATCGTTGAGCTGGGACTACAGAAGGCAGATATCCTTCCATGACAATTGTCTGGTGGGCAAAGATGGAAAACCTGATGCAAAACTAATCTTTAGTCTCTCTTCTGTACCAGTAAGTAGTGATGCTGAATGTTTCCTTCTGGGGCTAGGAATCTCATGTGACCAGTCTTTGCACCATGTTGCTGATTTCCTCAAAGAATTGCTCTGCCACAAACACGTCCAGCGGTTGAGGTTGGCTCATCAGGTTTTGGAGCAGAAGTCTAACGGACTTCAAGTTAGTTAACATATTGCTTATAACATCATGGGTAATATCAGCATGGCAGGATCAAATGTTCTATGTTTAAATGAACTGGCATTCTACCCTGCCAGTTCATTAAGCGATTCATTGACAATATGTGGAGAGGGTGCGTGTACATTACGAAGACACTATATTAATGATACACAAATCACGAAGGTCGCATCTTTTTTAATTTAAAAAGTTTTATATAGCGTGAACTAGACCCTGGAAGGATATCAGAGCGCTTTACCAATGTTACAGCAAATAGATAGCGTGATAAACTAGGAACAAAAATATAAGTAGATAGCAGGGAAAACATAAATGAGTATGTGCATTGTTATCCTACCAGGGTATTCTCCTCCCTTCTAGCGGTTCGTTCCTGGATTAAGAACTTTGAAGACAAAAGGCTAAAGATGGCATGGTCGTTTGAGGGTATTTTTAGGTTTGCTTCCAAGTTGGGTTGTAATTTATAGAGTCAAAGGTATATCGGCAGCCTCCTATGGCAGCGGGCTATGGTGCACACAAATCGCACTACTCTCCAAACCCAAGAGAATATTTTCCTTTGGCAATTACTCAACGTTCCCCAATCCACATCGGCAGATACAGTACATAGGAAGACCTACTATAGACGAAACCTGTACAATTGTGGCACTCTATTTGATGTAAAGAGGAGACCTGATTTACAAAAGCAATCATATTAGATTGTCTAAGACTGGATAAGGTGATGAGAATTTCATTGCTCTCGTTTACTTTCAGAAAGCTGGCCCAGCTCAGTGGCACCTTGTCCGTAGCTAGTCCAGACAGAATATTGATTTTTAGCAAGAGGGAAGTAACGCTTATGCTACTTAACAAAAAGTTTGTTAGATGTGCTAAAATCCTCCTTAGGCCCTCTGTGGCTATTTGTGACACCAAACAAAGGGCTATAGCAGCACTTGCTAACCACAACCAACATCCAACTGCACTGTCTTGACGCAATTGCACCCGGGCACAGCCTATTGGTGGCCTTTTCTAAAATGAATGAATGGTCGCAGGTGACAGTCAAATGCCCGTGTGATGGAAGATCACCTCAATCGACTTTGCACTTTATTTTATTTTGCAGCTTTTACACTGATATTAGGAAATGGTATCTTAAACCCCTATGTTCGAGGCATATGAGCTGCAGATTGTACACTTAGCATAGGTCGCCATCTGGTGTTGGGCCCGGATGTTTGCAGTTTGTTTTTCTTCTTGGACAGTCTTTGGAAGTCACGAGTTTGGTGACTCCTCCTTCGGTCCGTACTGCGCATGGGCTTCGGCTCCATCCTCAGATTGTTTTTTTCCGCCATCGGGCTCGGATGTGATACTTCGTGCTCCGGCTTCGAACTTCTACGGTTCCAGCCTCGACGGAAAATCCTCGATTCTTCGAGTTCCTTCATCATCTTCATCTCTCGAAGCGGCACTTTTCTCCATCCCGTACATCGACACCGGCCTTCGGGCCCTCCGCGACTCCGGTCCCGGCCGATGGAAAGGACTCCGTTCAAAAAGTGCCCAAAATGTGGGTCTAAATTTCCCCACACCGACCTCCATCAGGTGTGTAACCTTTGCCTCTCTCCGGAACACGAGGCTAGAGACTGCCCCGCCTGCAAGTCTTTTCGATCGAAGAAGACCATCCGAGATCGAAGAGCTCGACGCACCATGGCGCACTCATCCTCGGCAGCTCCACCGGACATCTTCGGAGACGACGCCGAAGCTTCGGGGCAAACACACACCGAGCAGGAGGAAGACGTCGTCAGCGCTTCCGAGGCCGACGACTCAGACGTGGAGGACGTTACACCAGCGCAGCCGGCCGTGAGTACTATGCCCCCTCCCACCCCCGCGCCGAAAACCAAAGAGACTCAGGTTACTCCCTCGCCTGCCGGCCTGGGCAAAACCAAAACCAAAACTTCGATCACCCCACCTTCGGGCCCGGTGTCGAAGCACCCAAAGTCTCATGGCAGCTCGGGATCGAGCCAGCCGACACCCGGTGCCGAAAAACAGCATCCGGCACCGAAGACTGCAAAATCCAGCTCGACTCCGAAACCACCGGTGCCGAAGCCTGGACACTCGGTGCCGACCAAACACAAACACAAATCTGTCGGCACCGACGCTCCGGCGCCGAAACATCATTCGACGCCGAAACACCCGGAGATCTCAAAAAAGCATGGCGCACACAGACCATCGAAACCCCCGGTTCCGAAATCACCGGTGCCGACAGACGACTCGACACCGTTGGCTCTGTTTACACCAGACCCTTTACAAAAGACTTTGTCCAAAGATCCAAAGACTGGGCTTTTGACTTTAACTACCAAGAAAAGACGCCTTGATGCTCCGGCTCCCCCTCCTCCACACAAAAGGAAGGACTCTGCTACTTCTCCCCTCAGAGTGCCCTCCCCACCACCGCCTCCCCTACCCACTCCACCTCCTCCACCGCCTCCACCTCACAGGTCTCCGCCACCTTTACCTCACTACGATCCGGCCCCATCCCCAGATCCGGATGATGGGGATCCGGACAATTACCCGGCGGACGCCCCAATGGATCCCACTCCACCAGGGACCCCAGATCCATGGGAGGATTACAATAACCCTGATATACCCAATGTACCTCAGGACGACCTATACCCATCAAGGCCGTCTCCTCCAGAGGACTCCTTAGGGTTTCATCATTTAGTGCAGAGAGCAGCACACTACCATGGGGTGGACATGCACAGTGAACCAGTAGAAGAAGACTTCCTACTGGATACATTTGATATACAAGACAAATCTACTTCCATTTTACCCATGCTTAAGGGTGTCACCAAGCACGCTACAGAGGTGTTCAAAGACCCTGTCAGAGCCAGAGTACTGAACCCTAGAATAGAGAAGAAGTACAAGGCGGCACCCACAGACCCTGCTTACATCAAGGGCCCTGCTCCCCTAGATTCCCTAGTTGTCTCCACAGCTAGAAAGCGGGCTAACTCCCAATCCTCAGGGGATGCCCCACCGCCAGACAAAGAATCTAAACTTCTGGACGCGTCTGGTAAACGCACCGCCTCCCAAGCTGCAAACATGTGGCGCATTGCAAACACACAAGCACTGCTTGCGCGATATGATAGAGCACACTATGACGAACTAGAGGCTCTTATGCAGCACCTTCCAGAAAAATACAAGCACAAGGCTCATGACCTCATACAGGAGGGTAAACTAATCACAAACACCTCCATTAAGTGTGCCCTCGATGCAGCCGACACTGCTTCTAGGGCCATAAATACCAGTGTCCTGCTTCGTCGCCACGCCTGGCTCAGGATCTCAGGGTTCAAACCTGAAGTCCAGGCATCCATACTCAATCACCCCTTTGACCAGGAAACACTCTTTGGGCCAAAGGTAGACGAAGCGCTCAAAGATGAAGAAAGACACAGACACAGCAAAGTCTATGGGGGCACTCCAAACACAAGCCTCCAAACGTTCCTTTCGACGCTCGTCCTTTCGTGGCACAGGTAGAGGCTCCTCCACCGATAACGCCTCTACCTCCTACAAGTCCCCTCCTCAAAATACCTTTTCAAAGGGCAATCAGAGAGGTGCTTACAGGGGTAACAACAATAAGGGCAGGGGCAAAACCAACAACACCCGTTCTGCCACCCCCCCCGCACAATGACTCCCCTCCGCTCCCCCCAGACCATTCCACTCCGGTCGGGGGCAGACTACAAAACTTTATCCACGTATGGGAGTCCATAACATCGGACAAATGGGTGACCCAAATTATTCGGTCAGGGTACTGTCTAGAGCTAACATCTACCCCACCCAATATCCCACCAAGGCACCGTCCAATGTCTCAAGAACATTCAACACTGCTCAAACAAGAGGTACTTTCACTCCTGCAAAAACATGCTATAGAGCAGGTCCCCGTCAACCAACGAAATCTAGGGGTCTACTCTCTATATTTCTTAATACCAAAGAGAGACGAGACCCTCAGACCCATTCTGGACCTCCGGCCTCTAAATGCCTACATACACTCAGACCATTTTCACATGGTCACTCTACAACAAGTCCTCCCACTCCTCTGCCAGGGAGACTTTCTCACAACCTTGGATCTGAAAGACGCATACTTTCACATTCCAATACACCCCTCTCACAGGAAATACCTCAGGTTCGTGGTGGACGGGCAACATTACCAATTCACGGTTCTCCCCTTCGGGGTCACCACCGCACCACAGGTGTTTACCAAATGCCTAGCAGTAGTAGCAGCACACCTCAGACGTCAACATATTCACGTCTTCCCTTACCTAGACGACTGGCTGATAAAAGCCGCGTCCTACCACCAATGTGTGCAGCATACAAACAGCACCATCCAACTGCTCCACCAGCTAGGCTTCACGGTGAACTACCAAAAGTCCCACCTCATACCATCTCACACAAAGCAATACCTCGGGGCCACTATAGACACCTCCAAGGGTATTGCCTATCCAAACTCAGCCAGAATCACAAGCATTCAAGCCTTACGCAAAACATTCCTTCCTCAGCACTCTCTTCCAGCAAGAGTGTTTATGAAGCTCATAGGAATGATGGCGTCTTGCATTTTCATAGTGCCCCATGCAAGACTCCACATGCGTCCACTTCAAGAGTGCCTAGCACAACAGTGGAATCAGGCCCAGGGTCAGCTGACGGATCTGGTGTTGGTGGACGGCCGCACACATCACTCTCTGCAGTGGTGGAACACCACAAACCTTTCCAAAGGGCGGCCGTTCCTGGACCCGGTTCCTCAAGTGACTCTAACAGCGGACGCATCGCTCTCCGGCTGGGGAGCGCACCATCTACACCTCACCATGCAAGGTCTATGGACGCCACAGCAAAAATCGCTCCACATCAACCATCTGGAGCTCTTGGCGATCTTTCTAGCCCTAAAATCTTTCCAAAAACAGATTTCGGGCAAAGCAGTCCTCATTCGCACAGACAATATGACTGCAATGTATTATATCCAAAAACAGGGGGGGACACACTCTCCCCAGCTCTCCCGCTTAGCCCAGAGCATATGGAGATGGGCAATTCCTCAAAACATCTTTCTCCTGGCACAGCACGTTCCAGGCGTACAAAACACCATGGCAGATCTGCTCAGCAGACAAACGCAACAAATACACGAATGGGAACTGCATCCACAAGTTCTTCACCCATTCTTCCAACAGTGGGGGCATCCTCAGATAGACCTCTTCGCCACCCACGAAAACAAAAAATGCCCAAGCTTCGCCGCCAGATACCCACACCCATTGTCCAAGGGCAATGCGATATGGATGAACTGGTCAGGCAGATTTGCATACGCCTTTCCACCTCTCCCACTAATTCCATTAGTGGTCAGGAAGCTACAACAGCACTCCCTCACACTCATTCTGGTAGCTCCGACGTGGGCCAGGCAGCCGTGGTACACCACGCTACTACAACTGTCAGTGGTACCACATCAAAAACTGCATCTATCCCCATGCCTCCTAACCCAGAACCATGGAGAAATCAGGCACCCGGACCCAGCTCAGCTCAACCTGGCGATCTGGCTCCTGAAATCCTAGAATTCGGATACCTTAACCTTCCCCCTGATTGTATGAACATCATCATGGAAGCCAAACGTCCTACCACTAGAGCATGCTATGCCGCAAAGTGGAAAAGATTTGTAATTTACTGCCGTAACAATACAATCAACCCTCTAGATGCATCCATACAGCACATCATATGCTATCTGCTCCATCTTCACAGGTGTAACCTGGCATATTCATCCATACGCCTACACCTAGCAGCGATCACTGCTTATCTACAAAACAGGCAGCATTTATCACTCTTCAGAGTGCCCGCTATTAAAGCCTTCATGGAAGGCCTTAAATGAGTAATTCCTCCCAGGGCACCACCTTCCCCTGTATGGAATCTAAATTTAGTTCTTACACGACTAATGGGTCCGCCCTTCGAACCAATGCACAAATGTGAGCTACAGTTTCTCACCTGGAAAACAGCTTTCCTTGTAGCTATCACTTCCCTTAGAAGGGTTGGTGAAATACAAGCGTTCACCATACAGGAACCCTACATACAAATGCATCACAGCAAGGTCATACTTCGCACAAATCCGAAGTTTCTGCCCAAAGTCATTTCCCCCTTCCACCTCAATCAATCAGTGGAATTACCTGTCTTCTTCTCGCAACCCCAATCTGTTGCAGAAAGGGCCTTACACACACTTGATGTAAAAAGGGCGTTACTATACTACATACAAAGAACGCAACCCTTCAGGAAGACTAAACAATTGTTCGTTTCCTTCTCTCCACCACATAAAGGCAACCCCATTTCAAAATCAGGGATAGCTAGGTGGATTGTAAAATGCATACAAATTTGCTATCAAAAGGCAAAGAGAACATTATCTGTTCCCCCTAAAGCCCACTCTACAAGAAAGTTAGGGGCTTCTATGGCTTTTCTAGGGAATATACCCTTAGATGACATCTGCAAGGCAGCCACATGGTCTACACCGCACACCTTCACAAAACACTACTGTGTAGATGTGCATTCCAAGCAGCAAGCTAGGGTGGGCCAGGCTGTACTAAAGACACTTTTTCAAACAGCTGCAACGGATACCGGTGGTCGCCGCTAAGGTTGGGTACTGCTATATAATCTATGCTAAGTGTACAATCTGCAGCTCATATGCCTCGAACGGAATATGCTACTTACCAGTATGCATCTGTTCTTGGCATGTGGAGCTGCAGAGTTGTACACGCCCACCCGCCTCCCCGGCTACCTGTATCCGTTCCAGTACATCTTATTTAGATACAACACATGGGTTTCTCACTGTTATTACTACGCTCCATCATTTCCCTGTTGGCGAAAAACAATCTGAGGATGGAGCCGAAGCCCATGCGCAGTACGGACCGAAGGAGGAGTCGCCAAACTCGTGACTTCCAAAGACTGTCCAAGAAGAAAAACAAACTGCAAACATCCGGGCCCAACACCAGATGGCGACCTATGCTAAGTGTACAACTCTGCAGCTCTACATGCCAAGAACAGATGCATACTGGTAAGTAGCATATTCCTTTTTTAATCTGTTTTTATTGATTTTGAAAATGTTCAGTGTTGTAATATCACACTGTACACATTAATTTTACATACATTATAAATTGAAGCACATTAAAATAGTTTGTGTATACAGTAGTTGAAATATCCTTGAACACAAGAACACAACAGCATCTTCAAAATGACCTGCCTGGGGGAAGAGTGTTGCCCATGTTGGGAGTTTAGGGTAAGTTTCTTAGTTTTGTTGTTGGTATTAGTATGACTGCATATCAAATGCAAACATCTCCTCAGTGTTACGCATGTCGCTGGGGGCGTGCTTTGGCTGTTTCTAGTCCAGGTGCAACCTGCATGATCCTGCCGGCGCTTCCTACGTGTATGTGTTTAACAGATTGGACTTTTGAGAAAAAGAGAAAATAAAAAGGGGGGAATAAAGGATGAACAAGAACTAGTGATATGTAAGAAGTTCTCTGCAACAAGTTAATAAGTGTTTTCGCTAAGCTAACCTGTCGTGTGCTACGGACCATATATGGGTACATATCCGGTATGTACTGCATGGTATGTTATAGACTGCGCCAGTGAGAGGTATATTTTGCTCTGTACTATTAGTTGTTCGCCTATTTTTTGGGGGGTGATGTAGTATGCCTGAACCAGCCGTGCACTTTTATTCGTCTTGGCTGCGCTGTTGACTCTGAGCGGGAGATTCGTCCCCATTGGGTATAAGAAGTGTATCCCAGCTACGTGCTATTGAGATTTTACAGAGTCCAAGTGTCTCTTCCCTGCGAAGAGCTACTCCTTTGGCTTTTGCCCAGGTGTGCATTGAGTGCTTCCACATTGTGAACGTGGGTGGAGAGGGGGCTTTCCATTTCTTAGTGATGAGCCTCTTTGCTTCCACTATTCCTAGATCCAAAAACCGGGAGGTGACCTTGTGATTTCGGGTCCTATGGTATAGGTGTAAGATGCATGTGGGCCATTCTAGGGGAATGTCCCTGGCTGTGCAGCGGGTTAGGTCATCTTCCACTACTTTCCAGTATTCATTTAGCGCTGGACAGCTCCAAAGCATGTGCATTAAGTCCGCATCTCTAAGCTTACATCTAGGGCATCTTAAATCCCTATTTATTCCAAATAACATCAGGAAGCATCAGGAAGGCTTTTTGATTTTAATGTTCCTTGGGAGACTCCTTGGGAGACTCAAACGCGTGTTTACAAGTTGCCTCTTTCATATGGAGAGCAACTCTTATCAAGAAACAGATGAGTATTATATAGTACCTTTTTTAGTTCAGGTGACTTATGGATTCATGTAGTTCTATGTACAAGAGTACAGTTAGGAAGGAACATCAAAAAATAGAGTCCATGAAATCTTTCCTTCAGGTTACAGTAACCTTTTATTTTTTTATTTTTTTCAAATTTGCTGATTCTTCAACGAGTTGCTTCAATCAACAATACAAAATCGATTTGTAGCTCAGTTGCATTTTCTATAGATCAACAGCCTTTCTGCCTACGCGTTTCGTCCTTCCCTTAGGAGTTCATCGGGGCTTGTTTTTTTTAGAGAAAAATTCTCTTCTTTTTCTAAACATCGAATACTTTGTCATAAATTTGCAGCACACAACCAGATATCTTGAATTCCATCAATTCTTATTTCTCATAATTTCTTCAATACTCCTCTTTTCACTATGTTCAAAAGATAATAACTTAAAAATAATCAATTATTATTTTTCTGAAATCCTTCAGTCCTCCTCCTTTCACTAAGTTAAAAAATCTTTCACTCTATCAATCTTATTTCACAGCGATCCTCTCTCCTGCCGCTGGCCCGATAAATCCCAATTGATTATTTTCAAGTGAAGTGTAACCTCGAGCTATCCCAGAGTGCTCAATTCTACCCACTCTCAAGAAGGGAGAACCCCTTTCTCGGTCTTGAAAGCTTGGCAGCCCACCCCTCGGGTGTTATACACGCCCACAGACAAAACCGTTTGGCCACTGGTTTCCGCTCTGCCCTCGTTGACAGCCTACCAACACAAGAGGGCACCCCCACACACCCATGAACCTGCTACTTGCCCTTCAAAGGCTGCTTCCCCTTTAAAGGGCTCCTTTTGGGCCAAAACACACATCTCCCCGCGAGGGCAGAATGCTAATTTGTGGCCAGCCTTATCAAATGGCCACTGGAAGACTTGGGCAACAGAGTAGCAACTTTCTAGGAGTTGCATTTGGCAAGAAGGTCCATTAATTTCGACTTGGGCTTCAAGCCAGGCTTACTGTAACAAGTTGTCTGATACCTTGAAATAAGAACTTTGGCAGTCCCATTCAGAAGTTAGCACCGCTGAGTTATCAGTGTGTAACTCCATTTGCCAATGGGGGCACCAGGCTCTCCTGTGGTAAAAATGACAACTGCTGATTTCTGCTGATGTAACAGGTTAAACACATGTTCCACTTTCCTATTATGCTGCTTCATGCCTAAGGACTCAATAGGCCTGCTGTAGAGGTGATTTACAGATATTAGAACGGGATTATGGACTTTGCCATTGATTAAGAATGCCAAAGGCAAGTTTGCCATTTAAAACTGCCCATCTGAAAGAAACACGTTAGATTCCTCACCTTAGAATATCCCCAGGTGTCAGGCTGGATCCGGAAAGATTTTTCGTCAGCAATTCCCTTGCGCGTCGCTAGGTGTCGTCTGCGGCTCCGCGTCCGTCGTCTGCGTCGTGATCGCCGGGATGAAGTCGTCGAAGTACTTAGACGCCGCCCTCGCGCGCTGACGTCAGTTCTAATTTTTCCGCGCCAGTAAGCGCCGATCCGGGAAGAGCATACCCTTTTAGTCACTTTTTGACTAAACTTTTTTTTTTTTTTACTCTTTTGGGTTCTCTTGTCGACATAGACTCTGGTGCCGGTAGGGATGCCTGGCTTCAAGGCTTGTAACTCCTGTCACCGACTGATGTCGGTCATGGACCACCACCGCCGGTGCCTCTATTGCCTTGGAACCGACCACGACGCCGAGTCGTGCCTCGACTGACGGGCCTTGACTTCGAAAGCTAGGCGGGAGCGGTCCTGCAAGCTACTAGAGTACTGGCAGTCGGCTCTGGGCCGCTCAAGGTCCCGGTCGAGGAGGAGGTTAAGGGACCGGTCGTGGAGCTGCAGCTCCCACCGCTCATCGGGGTCCAAGTCTTCGAAATCCGGTAAGTCGAAGCACAGCAAGAAGTCGAAGAAGCGACATCGCTCTTCTGACTTCCCTTGCCGGTCGCGCGACTCGGCTGAGTGTTCGGGTGGTGCCGCAGGGGTCCCGTCCGTCCCCATACCCTCCGGTCCCTGGGACTAACGCGACTCCGGCGGAGGTCAGTGCCTTTCTCATGGCCATGAGGAACCTGGCTCTGCCGTCGACGCCTTGACTGGGAGGCCTAGCGAGCCGTCGACTCCGGTCCCGACGCCGCAGGTCCCCGGAGGATCCAGGCCTGGATCCCAGTCGGCGCCGGTCGACCTCACCACCCATCCGCCGGGGCCGACTCCTCCGGTGCCACTCCTGGCGCCGTCCCCTGACGACGCCGTTCCCCAGTTTAGTCCCGGTCCGTGCCTGGCGTCGGAGCGGCACCGTCCGGCGCCGCACCTGACGCTGATGGGTGACCATTTCATCTTCCGCCCGGCTCCGATCATTCCACCTGTATACCAGGAATCGGATGACGGTGACGACTGGGAGAGGTCTGAGGACCCTCTGGCCCGGCAGGGCTGGTTATCCTAGGACTGGGCAGACGAGCTGGGGGATGCCAGTGGTCTTGATACCTCCCCTGACACTGGCTTCATCTCTCCTCCGACCGTGGCTTCGGAGGAAGGTGCTGCATTTTCTGTGGTTCTGCGCAAGGCGGCGAAGCCCTTGGGCTAGAACTGCCTGCTGTGGCCGTGAGGACGAACCTCCTTACCGAAGTGCTTCAACGTCAGCAAGCTCCTTGGAGCCTCTGCTGCAGTTCAATGAAACACTCATTGACGTTCTGAAGGGCACCTGGTCCAAGCCCTCCACAGTTCCTCCTGTGGACCAGAACGTGGCCCAGCGCCACCGCCCTGCACCGGGCGACCCCCAGTTTTCTGTCCCAACACCCCATGCCCGAGAGCCTGGTTATCCAGGCCTCTACCTCCCAGACCTCCTTCCCTGTCCGCTCCCCCCGGCTAGAACAGTTTGTGAAGAAGCTGTTCTCCTTTCTTAGTTTGGGGTTGCGGTCTATCAACACCACGTATCTTTTGGACCATTAATCTCACTCCCTGTGGGTTACGGTGGAGAACGTGCTGCCCCAGTGCCCGGAGGAGGCCCGGACACTACTCACTCAGGCTCTTGTCGATGGGGTTGGATGCGGCACGGCATGCAATCCGATGTGGACTGGACACAACGGACTCGCTGGGCAGGGCAATGTCGACCACGGTGGCGCTTCGTCGCCACGCTTGGCTGCGGTCCACGAGTTTTTCCGGGGATGTCCAGAGCACCCTCATGGACATGCCCTTCAATGTCGGTCGCATTTTTGGCAACAAAGCGGATAGTGCGCTGGAGCGCTTTAAGGACTCCAGAGCTAGGGACAAGTCCTTGGGCCTTTCGGCCCCGCGCCCGCAAACTTCCGCTTTACGTCCCTTTCGTGGCCCTTCACGTCCAACTAGCCACAGGCCGCAGAACCAACCTCCACGCCGTCGCGGACGTGGATTCCGCCGAGGCGGTACAGGGGGACAACATGCCGGTCCTTCCACATCTACCCCAGCAGCATCCGCCTCAAAGTCTTCCTAGTCCGAGCTTTCAGGCCCATTCAACGCCAGTGGGAGGCAGAGTTCCCATTCAACTGCTCCACTGGCGCAGCATCACATCGGACAGGTGGGTGCTGCAAATCGTCCGAAGGGGCTACTCCCTCCCCTTCGAGGCGACCCCTCCAGCCATGCCACCGGATTTCGGGGGATCACTTGCAACTTCTCTAGGAGGAAGTTGTGGCCCTCTTGGCCAGGGGGGCCATCGAGCGCGTTCCTGGTCCAGAAGTAGGTTGTGGTTGTTATTCCCACTTCTTTCTGGTTTCCAAGAAGGGCAAAGGGGGACTACGCCCTATCTTGGACCTCAGGAGCGTCAACACCTTCCTCCGGAAGGAGAAGTTCAAGATGCTCACTGTAGCTCTGGTTCTGGCTGTCCTAGACCCTGGAGACTGGATGGTAGCGTTGGACTTTCAGGACGCTTATTTCCACATCCCTGTCCTGCCGGCCCACCGGCGTTACCTGCGGTTCACGGTGGGTCAGGAGCATTTTCAGTTTACCATGCTCTCCTTCGGCCTCACCAGTGCCCCTCGGGTGTTCACGAAAGTGATGGCGGTGGTCTCAGCTCATCTGCGCAGATTGGGGGTTCCAGTCTTCCCCTATCTCGACGACTGGTTGTTGAAGGCGGGCTCGCCCCAGGCAGTTGTCTCCCACCTCCAGACTACGACCGACCACCTGCATTCGCTGGGGTTCACCATCAACGTGCCGAAGTCGCATCTGAGTCCCTCCCAGCAGCTCCTCTTCATCGGAGTGGTTCTGGACTCGGTGCAGTTCTGGGCCTATCCTCCGGAACAGCGGGTCCGGGATATTCAGGCTCTGATTCCCATCTTTCGGCCTCTATCCCGGGTCTCGGTCAGGTTGGTGCTGCGGCTTCTGGGGCTGATGGCCTCCTGCATCCTGTTGGTGCATCACGCCAGATGGCGGATGCGGGCTCTGAAGTGGGACCTGAAGTTTCAGTGGGCCCAACATCGAGGCAACCTATCTGACCACGACCTGATCTCGGAGGGCACTGCGAGGCAGTTGCAGTGGTGGCTCACGGCATTTCTTCCCTCTGTCCGGGGAAGGGTAGTACAGGTGTTCACGGACAACACCACCGCCATGTGGTATTGCAACAAACAAGGTGGGGTGGGGTCGCAGACCCTTTGTCAGGAGGCTCTGCGCCTCTGGACATGGCTGGAACATCAGGGCATCACCCTGGTGGTTCAACATCTGGCGGGCTCTCTGATCGCCAGAGCAGACGAACTCAGCCGCCGGTGCATGATGGATCACGAATGGCGTCTACACTCGGACGTTGCGCAAGGCCTATTTAGGCAGTGGGGAGAGCCTTGGTTAGATCTATTCGCCACCAAAGAGAAGGCGCAGTGTTAGCAGTTCTGCGTGTTGGAGTTTCGAAGGCGGCAATCGCTCTGGGACGCCTTTAGTCGCGAGTGGAATTGCGGTCTGTTGTACGCCTTTCCGCCTATACCACTTCTGCCCAGAGTGCTCAAGAAGACCAGGAACGACCGGGCCCAAGTCATCTTGGTGGCTCCGGATTGGGCACGAAGGTTCTGGTATCCCGAGCTACTCAGTCTGTTGATCGATCCCCCGATACGACTGCCTCTTCAGGAGGACCTTCTGTCGCAGCAGCAGGTGACGGTGCTCCATCCGAACCTGTCCAGCCTCCACCTCCATGCGTGGAGATTAAGCGGCAGCAGTTGATGCCATTTGACTTGCCTCCTGAAGTCTGTAATGTTATTCTGGCAGCCAGGCGTCCCTCCACAAAATCGGTATACGCCTGCAGGTGGAACAAATTTGTGGCATGGTGCACAGCAAAGGCCGTGGATCCCCTTTCCGCCCCTCTTTCTGAGGTTCTCTTTCTTCTTTCCTTGGCCCAGCAGGGCTCTGCTCTGGGCACCCTCAAGGGGTATATTTCAGCTATTTCTGCTTTCTTGCGGATTCCTGATCAGCCTTCTCTTTTCAAATCCCCTGTTTCTCGATATTCTTTAAGGGCATTACTCACATGTTTCCTCCTGTCCCTTTCGTAATGCCTCAGTGGGATTTGAACCTTGTTTTGACCTTTCTGATGTGCACTCCCTTTGAGCCACTTCATAACTGTCCCCTACGTCTTCTCACTCTTAAGACTGCTTTCCTGGTTGCCATCACCTCTGCTAGAAGGGTGAGTGAGCTCCAGGCTCTCTTCTAAGCCTCCTTTCCTTTCTGTCCATCCGGACAAAGTTGTTCTCAGGACTCGTCCGTCCTTTCTCCCTAAGGTGGTAACTGCCTTTCACAACGGACAGTGTGTTACTCTGCCCACCTTCTTTCCGCCTCCGCATCCTTCGAAAGAGAAAGAGAGGCTCCACCGTCTGGACCCAAAGCGGGCGCTGTCTTTCTATCTGTACCGCACCACACAGATCACCTCCTGGAAGCCATCACATCTAAAAGTTCCTCTAATTCCAAAGAGATTTTCCTTGGCGATTTCAACCTGCATTGGAACGACCCCGATGATCCTTACGTCAACACCATCAAAGACCTCCTAACTGACCAAGCCCTGACTCAAGCCTGCTCTCTATCAACTCACTCAAAAGGAGCCACCCTTGACTGGAATCTTCAGTCAAGCTCATCTCCATAGACCCTTGTGACTGGTCCGACCACCACGTCATCTCCTTCATCTTAGCTGGATCACTCAAGACAAAGACACCACAACCGGTGATTCCCAAACGTTGGATTAGGGACACCAAAAACCTTGACCTTGTGAAGCTGGAGGCTCGCTGCAAACTTGTCCTCTGCCCGCCTTCGAACATAATTACAGTCAATGACCTCTATGAACACTACTCTGCGTCTATATCGAACATTCTAGACGACCTTGCCCCCCTGAAACTAAAAACACAAATCAAAGAAAGAAACCCCTGGTTCTCCGCTTCCCTCAACTCAGAGAGGAGATCCCTACGACAATCTGAATGAATCTGGAGACAGTACCCGTCTACTGAGCACCTTAAACTTCTCCGGCAGGCAAACACCTACAACAAGCACATCCTCAACTCAAAAAAAGAATACTTCAGATCTGAATTGGGGAATGCCACGAATAGACCCCGCAAGCTCTTTGAACTGGTTAAACACCAATCAAACAAGCTGGCCAAAACTCCTAAAGAATCCCCGAAGTCTCTTATATCCTCAGATGAATTCTCCTCCTTCGCTGAGAAAATCGCCTCTCTAGGAATTTAACTCAGTACCGCCTCTTGCTCTCAACCCCCTCATGACCAACCCCCTTCTTCTGCACTACCCTCTCAGACCTCACCTAAAAATGAAGCTTGCTGGACTGACTTCGAATACTATGACGAAGACTCCATTGCTAAAATCCTCTCTTCCTTAAACACAAACAACCACTTCAATGACCCGCTACCATCCAACTGCCTTGCTGCTGCCTTCCATGCCATTGTTCCTTGCTGGACTGCGACAATCAAAGCCTCTCTCCAGCAGGGATCGATTCCTGACCCCTTGAAAGCTGGCCAAGTCCTCCCTATTCTAAAAAAAAACAACGCTTGATCCTGCCTCACCAGACAATTTCAGACCCATCGCCAATATACCTTTGTTAGCCAAAGTGTTAGAGAAATGCGTACAACACCAACTAAGTCAACACATCAACAACTTCCACCTACTCGATGACTTCCAATTGGGATTCAGACCGGGGAGCAGCACGGAAACAACTATGCTCCACATTATGGACGACGCCCTCCAAGCCCTTGACCAAGGCAAAACATGCTTCCTAATCCTTTTAGATCTATCTTCCACCTTCGATACGGTCAATCACGAAAAACTACTCGAACGCCTTAAACTCAGGATGGGTTTGGATGGCATTGTCCTAGAATGGTTCAGGTCCTTCCTCTATAACCGAACTCAGATTCCTCATTGACGGCAACCTATCAGCTCCCCCCCCGGGGTCATGGTTGGAGTCCCCCGAGGCTCAACCCTGTCCCCTACCTCCTACCATATGTACGCGGACAACACCCAAATTTTTATCAGTATCTCATCACTCGAGGAGGTCCTCGCCCTGAACGAAACCCTGAAACTAACTGTCCAGTGGCTTGCCACTAACCAACTAAAACTCAACGCTAAGAAAACTGAATTTCTCCTGATCTCCCCCCCTAGAGTCGACCCGGAGATTCAGGTGTGGATCAAGGCCATCACAGCCTTAAATTGCCTGCCGACCATTGTGGACTCTGCCAAGTCACTGGGCATATTTCTCGACTTCAACCTGAACATGCGAGACCACATTAATTCAATGGCCAAATCAGCCAGATTCCACCTGAGCTACCTTTGGAAACTAAAACCCTTCATCGATGCTCCTGACTTAAATATGGCAGTCCAAGCTCTAGTCATCTCCAGACTGGAATTTGGATGTTCCACCCTCACAGGATTACCCAAGATCTCCTTGGCACCTCTAAAAGCCTGTCTCAACGCGGCAGCCAGACTACTCACAGGCACCAGGAAATTCGACCACATCTCTCCACACTTGAAAGCTCTAAACTGGCTCCCTCTAGAGGCCAGAATACAGCTGAAACTGGCCTGCATTACTCACAAGGCCCTATACACAAACTCCCCTGCATACCTAACACAGAAACTTGTGTTATTGGGAGGAAAAGGGAACTCCCGATCCACTAAAAATCTCCTGTTCCGACCCGCCCATTTTCGTAAAAAAAAGAACCTACAATAGGGCATTCTCCGGGGCAGCACCAAGAATTTGGAACTCCTTCCCGCCCGACTTCAGAAGAATCCCCTCTCTAGCACACTTCAAGAAGGAGGCCAAAACCTTCCTCATGGGTAAATTCCTGATCTAAGACCCCTTCTCAGCCACTATGACATGCTGGCTGTATCCAAGACTATTGCTTCTAACACAGCTCTACAACCTGACACCATCGAGAACCTGTGGGGCTATGGTTTCCACCAACCCTATCCTGAACTGTAACCTCACATTTGTGTCCCCTTTGCCCCTATGCCCCCTTCAACCCTCCCCCCTATATATTTCTGCTCATGAGACTTTGCTGTTTTTATACTGTTTTCCTTTGTTAACCTTGTAAAGTGCTCTGATACCCTCATGGGTCATGTTCGTGCTCTATAAAACATTTAAAATAAAATAAATAGTTCCGGGTGGACGACCAACTCTTTGTTTGCTACGTGAGTGCTAAGAAGGGGCGGGCGGTGCACAAACAAACCATCTCTCGGTGGGTTGTTTTGTGTATCAAGGCCTGTTACTCTTTAGCTAAAAAGGAACCTCCTGTAGGGCTTAAGGCCCATTCAACTCGGGTCACAGCGGCGACCACTGCCCTGGGCCGGGGAGTCCCCTTGCAGGACATCTGTCAGGCAGCAATGTGGGCCTCGCTGCACACGTTTGCCAAACACTATTGCCTGGACAGCCAAGCCCGGAGAGACGGCTTCTTTGGCCGTTCTGTTCTCTAGGACTTTCTGGTGTGATCTTGGTTCGCAGGCCCGCCACCGGGGTTGGTATTGCTGGGGTATCTATTCTAAGGTGAGGAATCTAACGTGTTTCTTTCAGATGAACAAGTTACTTACCGTCGGTAACGATATATCTGTAAGAAACATTAGTTAGTTAGATTCCTCACCGCCCCACCCATCCTCCCCGTTCTGCGAACCGATATCTAGGGTTGAGGTCATCCCTTTCAGGGCCCTAGCATTTTTTGGCACCATTGTCGGTCTCTTGCATGGTTCTGCGTTCCTGGCGCAGAAAGCTATGTACAAGAACTGACGTCCGCGCGCAAGGGCGGCGTCTAAGTACTCCGACGTCATCCCGGCGATCACGACGCCGACAACGGACGCGGAGCCGCAGATGACGCCTAGCGACGCGCAAAGGTATTGCTGACAAAAAATCTTTCCGGATCCAGCTTGACGCCTGGAGATATTCTAAGGTGAGGAATCCAACTAACTAATGTTTCTTACAGATATATTGTTACCGGAGGTAAGTAACTTGTTCTTCAAGTCCGCAGTGGCATGCTGGGAGTACTGTTTTACCTTATCCCACTCCGGCTGGCAGAACGAGGGCTGCAGTCCCTGAGGAGACACTAACATACAGGCCCTGGTACCATATATTAGGGATTTACAAGTAAGTTTGGCTATGACGATTGAATTGCTTGTTTTCCTCTTGTAAAATGCATTTATCTTTTATGGCCTTTTTTTGGACGAATAAAGTTAATTGATAGCTTGATTAATTGATTGGATCGATTGATTGATCTTGAACACTGGAACCAGTGTAGAGTCCTGGGGTCTGTTCTACACATCCTGTGAGTCTTGGCAAATCACATCTCGTAGTGTTTAAAAAATAATTATAATAATAATCTGACCTTGTGCAATGTTATCTGGTGCTCATGAAAAGTGCTCCACCTATGGGATATGCTTGGGCTATATTAAAACTGCAAACAATATAAAACCTATAAAACATTTAGATGCGGATGGACAAAATGACCAGCATTTTTTTTTCACCTCAAGAATCTGGGTGTAGCGGAGTGACATGGATGCGAGTTGGGTAACTTAGAAGCCAAATAGAAAGGTGTATTTTCACATACTTAGTAAGCAGTAGGAATGTGTAACGCATTCCCCTCTAGGACCCTGACAAATAGCAGTAGATGGCTATTTTTTTTGGGGGGGGGGGGGGGGTGAGAGGGGTGTGTTGTATCATAAATATCGATATGGCAAAATTGATATCCTGGTTTTACTGATATTTTGTTATGGTTTCCAGAAACTCTACGCATTGTCTATTGAATGTAAGCGAATTCAACTGTGGGCACGTGGCCTACAAAGGAGTAACTCCAAATCAACCATGCAAAGCCACAGGGGCCAGCTGTGTGCAGTGACGTTTTCCTAGTAGATACATTGTGTGTTGGCCTCCTTGCTTACTGAGCGGCTGGGCCGCACGTGCAGATCTGTGTGCTCTCGAAAAAGAATGTTATTTTCCACTTTGGCTTTTTATTTTCTATTAGTCCACTAAAAAGAATCAAAAACGAGAAGTGTACTCAAAAGATGGTACAAATGTATTGGCCGAGCATTGGTTTTTTATCATCACGAAGCAGGGGCAAATAAAAGCCGCCTCTGCTCTACTCTTGCTGTGGAGTTAGTTAAATGCTCGGCAGATTTTCTTGAATGAAGACAAAGTCTCAAGGGACGATAACTTTTCTCTCCTACTATAATGTTACATTAATTGGTCTGACAGAAGTTTATATGTTGATGATTAGTAGCTACACGTATGCATGCCAACACAAACCGTAATCTGGCCGAAATACTTGGGTTATTTTCCATGTAATCGAGTGTGCTGTCTCACATTGTTTACATTCGCCAGTGTGTCATGGCGGGTGTGGAGAGCTTTCACTGACCGCCTTTCCACTCCCCGACGCCTGCCTCCCCCTAGGGGAGAACATTTATAGTTTGACCCCACAGGATATGATTTACGGCTTTCTGAGCCAGGTGCTTTTAGAGTGTAAATGTTTGGAAAGAAAATACTCTGTGGAAGTGTGAGTGCGTAACGTGCTTAGGCGGAGATTTCAACTAATTCTGTTTTTCTCTTTTACCCCGAACACCCACCATCCAGAGACTGGGAATAAATACATCTGACCCAGCCACCCTGACAACAGATGAAATCAGTGCTTTTGTACGACTTGATATCGACCCCTCGACTATAACCTGGCAGAGAGGTAAGGATTGGACAGACTCGTGGGATCATTTTCATTTTAACCACTTTATTTTTATTTTTGGCTCTTCAGACTCTTATAACAACTCATATCACATTGCGCATTAATAAGCGTAATCAGCTAAGAGGTGATCTAAAACAAACAACATCTTAGCCTAATAATCAGTTTCTTGTGTGGGAGGGGACAGTGCAAGTCGATTGCTTCGTTAAATTCAAGAATTGTAGGTAGGGGTCATCTTTGCCAGTTTTGATTGTCTTATTTTGGGGTGCAAAGAGAGCCGCTGAATCAAACACTGGACGGGTTCTTCCATAATCAATAAATGGATCCCACACCCTTTCCAATTTATCCTGTAAAATGTGGACAGTTGCTTTTGTCTTCTTAGTAATAAAAACATTCCACAATTTACTACACCATATACTCACCGGTGGTGCTGTGTTCTATTTCCATTGGTGGTCTATTGCGAACCTTGAGGCCAATAGCATGTGTCTGTAATTTCCCCGTAGGTGTTTTAAGTGGGTGGGATCCGTCATCTCCTGAATCAACCAGCAAGTCGATCAAGGGACAAGGCATTAAAGTGATGACTGTTTTGCCTTTAATTGTCGACATGACGGTTAGTCAAGTAGGACAGCTAAAAATTTGCCCGGGACATCAGAATAAAAGAGACATCAAAACATGTTGCAACAACTGATGCATGTTTTGATGCCTCTATAACTTTGAGAAGTTTTTTGATTAGTCACAGTGACCGGTTACGTACGATACAGTTAGCATTGAGAGTGAGGTTATGCAAACCTGGGATTTTGGTTAAGTTATTTTTGAAGTTTTGTGCATCTGTTCCAAATTGTGTAAAAAAGGTTGTTAATAGTCTTTGAGTCTAGACGTCCTCTTCTGCAGAGGCGGTGGATTTGTTAGGATTTCCGCAAAGATTGACAAAGGCAGTGTGTGGGTGGCACATCATAAGTCTGAATATCTAATTCTGAAATGACATCTTTTTATCCTATTCCTGGAAGACACAGCACGGACTATCACTCATTTTGGTCTTTTTTGTCTCCCTGGCCTTCTCTAGTCTTGGACACAAATGACCGATTCCTTCGTAAAATTACCATTGGGCAAGCAGGTACAGAGAAGGGATTTTCACGACAGGTATGTGCCATTGCAGAAATTAGTAATATCTTTTGCTAAATTCCCATCCTTCAATAGTGTGTGCTTTTGCTGTTTGACAGCATTGTACTTGTTATATTTTGTGGTTAATCACTGTGGAAAAAAATATACATATGTCTTCAATTGAGAGGTATATAGTATATGTTTAAACTTGATAAATTCACATGGGTAGGTAATGCTTGGTTAAAGTTTTCTACATCCAGAAAACAATTAAAATAGTCCATCTACGTTTTCTTCAGCACAGTTTTGTGGGCGGACGATATTTAGAAAGAATGTATTCTGGACATGTGCTATTTGTGGTCATGAGACTGAAAGGTATAGTCTCAGGAGTGTGGTAAAGTATTTTTCGCAGTAAAAGGGTAAACTCGTTGGACAGTAGTCTATCGGAGAAAGAGTAAATAAAAGGGTAAAAACTGAGTGAATTCCCAGAGGCCTGAGCTGGAATCAGGTGATAAATTCTACTGTACAAGCATGGAGAAAGTTAGATACCCGGCAAAACCAAAGGGGATGATGGACTGAGTGTTGAACATTGCAAGCACTCACCCCCAGTCAACTGCTCTGGGTTTAATCCATCATTCTTTAGCTCACTCCTCCACCCCAGTTCAGACATGGCCATATGCAAATCAGTCTGACCCTGTGCCTCATGGGAACATTCCAGCCCGAACTGCCAAGCCATATCTTCCCTGGACCGGAAACAAGCATCCTGGGACCGGTTTCTGGCTAATCAGCCGTCATTAGCCAGGCTAGCTTGAATCCAGTGGCAAAGTGAGCAAGGGACCCACATCTGGGCATACCCTGCCAACTTAGGGTGAACAAAGCAAAACCAAAGGGGATGATGGACGGAGTATTTGTGAACGAAGAGTAGGTGTGTTTAATATAGCCATTGAAAAGTACTTGTCATATAGGTGGTATGAAAGCACATTGCAATGAATTGGGTATTCCCTAAAAGATTATTGAATCTGTTGGCCTATGTAAAATGTGATTTTTATGGTCATTAATGGATGCAATTTATTTATGCTTTGGGCTATAAAACACTGGCCCAACAGTTCCGCACACGGATTTGGACACTTGAGAACCAAGTGGGAGCAGGATGTGGGCCCCTAGAAAATGTGGGTTCGGAAGAAGCGTTGCTTTACCCAGCAGAAGGTGGCAATAAAAGCCAGTTTCAGACTAGTGCACATCGAAGTGCCCAAGAAAAATGAATGCGTCCTCGTGTAATGCAACTGGTGCTATGTAAATCGCTCTGATACCCGATTCTGGTCATTTTGCGCTATATAAAACTCTGTAAAAATTAAAAAAAAAATCTTCCCAGAGTTAATTTTGCATATGCATGATTGCTTTTATGACGGTGCTTTGAGGTGTCAAATAAAAGAACTCAACTCTGATCATCTCTGTGCTGCTGAACTGATATTTGTGAATTGTACCATTTGAAATGTCCTGTCGCTATCCACATCACCAGGCATAGCTACTCACTATAGTTAAATAAAAATTGAACTGTCCAAATTAAAGGAGAGTACCTGATTAGCAACAGATCAATATTTTACTGCTAAAATACAGATAGTTCAAAAACAACAGGAATACAAGGACTGACTCTACCACAAGGCTTTGGGGCCTTACTAAATGCACACATCTGATGCTTTTTTGGTTGAGCATTACAACAAACCGTTTTTTTAACATTGTATTGGCATTTCTTAATCAGTTATCCCATCCTTTCTAGGTAGGTTTGTAGTCATTACATTGTGAACGTGTAAAAAATATATATAATCAACTGAAGTGCAACTAAATTGTCTCAATCAGCAATCACGCTATTTAGCACAGCTCCTTAGTGTAACTGCTCTTGTAGCGATAACTTACTCTTTTATAAGTCTTGCCCTTGAAGTTCAGATTATGCTTCATCTCTTCAGCCATCCTCCTTGTAAATCACGTAGAAGACCACCTACATCCTCTATCTCAACCCTATTTCCCACCAGACTCCCAAACACCGGTTTGTGTTGTATTACAAACCACCTTCCTAGTTTATCTTAACTACAATCTTTTCAGCTTTCAAGGTAGTAGTTGATAGTGCGTGGTAAATCATTCAGATCTGAAGTTTCCCAAGCTAGCACTATATCTCTGCTTCGACCCATTTTACTGTCTCAGCTGGTGGTGGCACTGCCTATTTCCAGCATCTAGATATCTAGCAGTTGGCTAATAACAGCGACAAACTACTACATTGTTTTCAAACCCTGATCGTTTTGGGATGTGGTTTGCCTCACCACCAAGCAGGTCTCCGGGTCGTATAGGTGGGTCCTACCCATCACTTTAGGCAGCATTGTTGTGATGAATCACCAGTAGTCATCTAGCTTCCAGCTTGATCATACAATGTGAAAAAACGCTGCTCCCTCCTCATTGCATCTAAGACAAGGGTTGGGAATGTTTGAGTCAGTGCAGTGCAGCCTCTCTGAAGTCAAGTATATCTGATGCAAGTCTATAAATTTATAACTGTAAACCAGTAACCATTTTAGTGCCCCTTCTGCGGGATTTATCTTTTTTTTTTTTTTTTTTTTTTTTTTTTGTCCCATGTCTGGTGTATTTTATAAGTTTGTTTATTATATGTGAGGGTCTGCCCCACTAAGTAGCCCATACTCTTCTCTCCGTTCTTCAAACATTTTAAATGTTCTGGCTCCTACAGGTGACCTAATCAAATAATGCCTATTTCTGATCATACAGCTGTCCTTACTGTGCACCCTGTAGCATAGAGGCTCCAAAAACTCCATAGTGGAATATATGGGGCATATGCTACAGCTAATCTGGCTGTTAAAAGCCCGGAAGGCAAAATGCCAAAATGGAATTTCATATATAGGCTTTTCCCCATTGGCGGGGGGATCTCGTCGAGCTAATCCTCGAGTTGAGGGACAGGTTTCTAGGTCAGGAACAAGAGTGATAAGGAGCTAAGATTAGTTGAATGGTACCACTTGTCCACTATGTAGTTCCAGTAAGCTGTTTTCAAGATGGTCTTAGAATTAAAGGGGGAGATGTAAAAGGGCTGCAGACTCAGTTTTGCAAACCAGTCCTTTGGATGACTGAACCACTTAGTCTTGTTGCCTACATCTAGGCTCCAAATTTCAAGGACATTCCTTCTGTACAAATCCAGTTCTTGATTGGACAAGAGTCTGATCCACTAAAGAAGAGGTCATAAGGCAGCAAGGTAATCTATGCTTTTGTGAGCAGTATCACAGATATTAAGGTGAGTGGAAGAAGACTAGGGGAGTTTGAGCAAGGCTTTGAAGAACTTATGCTCTTTTGAATTGATTTTGATTTGGAATTTGAATGTCCCCATGGCCCCGCGCCATAAAGCACTGCAGTTTGAGTTTGGCTCTCTAAACCTTCAAAGCTGGGGTGATCGCCTAAAACTGGGAAGTCTTGTGCATATTTAAGATGCCAGCCGCAGTGTGGGGAATAATCAGGCTGCTTTTAAAACTCTGGGGTGCCCAAGAAAGGGAGCTGGTGGTCCTGACCCCAAAATAGTCAAAGGTTGCGACCGACTGCAAGAGGGTCGGGCCAAGAGTAAGCTGGTACCTTGAATTTCTATGGGCTCTAAAGGCCAGGAGCTTAAGTCTGCTGCAAGTTAATTTCCAGACCTGGACGCACAAAAGTCCTCAAACTTGTTAGTGGTGATAACATGCTCAGAGTTCTAAGCCAGCAAAAATATAGGATACAGCAAAAGGGTGAAAACTCTAAGGTGACCATGTAGAAAAGGTGGGTTTCCTACATCACAACCCCCCTCAAAAAGTACCTGCTCCAGAGTGACCTACAAATTCATTGTCCGCATACAATAGAATTTGAGTTTCATCATAACAGTCTGATTCCTCTACATCTTGAGTTCCTCCGAATCTGGTATTCCAAAGATCTGTTGGGTGTGCAAAGAGCAGAGTTGACAATGGACACCACTTCCTTTCTGTATAAACCAACCATCCAGGATAACTTTGCCAGTCGCATTCTGGCTGTGAGGTTAGTGTATTGTAATTAGTCATCCTAAAAATTTCACAAAATAGCCTCTGTATTGGGAGGAGTAAAGTCTCAATCAGTTGTGTTAAATCCATTTTCCATGGCAATCGCTATGACAACAAATTAACGATCATCAGCATCCCCTAGGCTGTCCATAATGTGGAACTGTCACCTGAGATTATAAGATGTGTACTCTTTGGGCACAAAACCCAACTCGTCTGGGTGTTCCAGAGATGCTGTTACCTTAAGACTGCAAGTAGCCAATTTTTTATTCAATACTTTATTATCTGTATTTAGTACATTCAGGGGTGATATATCCGATCCAACACCACCCAGGCAGGTTTCGGGTGTCCTACAGTCAGACCCTACATAGTGCTTTTAGGCATACTCCCTACTTCTTAGGATGCAGAGTTTTGGGATTAGTTCCTGTACCGAGTATTTTGCCTGCGTTCAATGAGACTATGGCAGCATTCATTTCTACTGTCATGAGTGGTGTGTCCAGTATTTAAAGCTTGTGGGTAAGAGTCACAGCAGCTGACCTTCCTTCACAAAGACCTGGACCTTACATTAAAAGCAGGAAGGGTCTGCCACAGATTGCTGCTCATAATCCCCAAAAAAATAATTGATGGCTGTTAGAGTGTTGTTCTGCTTGGGTTTTCGGATCAGATAGAACCCGCTCATCAGAGCCTCTCTAACCCAGCCAGAACGTTTCCCTCTCCCTAGGGCCTATTCACAACAAGTAACCAGCGATATATATATCTATATATATATACCACCTAAGGACAGGGAATTCCTACTATATATATATATATATATATATATATATATATATATATATATATATGTGTATATATGTATATATATATCTAGACCTCTTATAATACAAGTGGCGGCCTCGCGATCCCAGACGGACCCAGGACTTCCTACCCAGACGGCAGCCTTAGCCTCGCGGTCCCAGACGGACCCAGGACTTCCTACCCAGACGGCAGCATTAGCCTCGCGGTCCCAGACGGACCCAGGACTTCCTACCCAGACGGCAGCCTTAGCCTCGCGGTCCCAGACGGACCCAGGACTTCCTACCCAGACGGCAGCCTTAGCCTCGCGGTCCCAGACGGACCCAGGACTTCCTACCCAGACGGCAGCCTCAGCCTCGCGGTCCCAGACGGACCCAGGACTTCCTACCCAGACGGCAGCCTTAGCCTCGCGGTCCCAGACGGACCCAGGACTTCCTACCCAGACGGCAGCCTCAGCCTCGCGGTCCCAGACGGACCCAGGACTTCCTACCCAGGCGGCAGCCTTAGCCTCGCGGTCCCAGACGGACCCAGGACTTCCTACCCAGACGGCAGCCTCAGCCTCGCGGTCCCAGACGGACCCAGGACTTCCTACCCAGACGGCAGCCTTAGCCTCGCGGTCCCAGACGGACCCAGGACTTCCTACCCAGGCGGCAGCCTCAGCCTCGCGGTCCCAGACGGACCCAGGACTTCCTACCCAGGCGGCAGCCTTAGCCTCGCGGTCCCAGACGGACCCAGGACTTCCTACCCAGACGGCAGCCTCAGTACAAGTTCATCCTATGATTACCATAACATACAACAGGGGAATCAGTTTTACTATTTATCAGATCACACAAGAACTGCCAGTTTGAGCACAACCTGTTCTCTGGTTCGAGGGGCTCCTCTCTCCCTTATTCAGTTACCACTTACCTGATCAGGGTTAACATCTGTTCATGTCAAGTCACAGCTGACTAGAAGAATAGGCTACCCTCTTATACAAGAACACGCAGCACATGTTGATTCACTACAAACTGGATACTTTATTATTCATTATATACGCAATCACATAACATTACTGTGTAACACATAACCTGCAAAGAAAAGTGAAAGATTAGGTTGTACACTCTAATAAGAAAGGGGTCGACATCACCTTAGTCGTATGTAGCCTGCACTCAATGGTCATCTAGGTTCCCTTCTCGTCTGTGCCTCGGCTCGCCTGGAGGTCACACCTCCGTAGTCACGGCTCCCTTCTCCGAGTCACTGGGACCTCTTCCTCATCGGCTACTCTCTCCTCTCTGGCAATTCTGCTAGAAGAGTATCTGTCTCTCGGTTTTTTCTCCGTCTTCAAGTTTGTCATCTGTCTTCCCTGGAATAAGTAGTAGCTTTACTGCTAACGGCTAGATGCCGCCTACGGACTGAAGTAAGTGCCACGTAACTGCCTCAGCCTTTTACTAATATAGAGGTGCATTTCCTCATGGAAAATTCCGGCCCGTAACCTGCCGCCCACCAAATTCTTGTACCTCCCCGTACCAAGGACACTTTCCCAGCCGGCCGGCCTGATGTAGTGTCTTCGGCATGAAGAAAAATACAATCCTTCGATAAGGGCCGGTCTGAACCGGTTCTCTCCAAGCGAATAACACCTCATAACTAAAACATCCCCTTTAACCTAGAAGCATCTCAAGCTGCCGGAGCAGAAAGAAAGATGGAGTCTCTCCCGTTTGAGGCCTACCAGGCCTGAATTCAGCACGGCTCCATGAAATACCCTCACTACAGGGCAGGTTATCCCTAATACTAACGAATCTATCCCCTAGGATATGTGTGCAAGCCCTAATCTATGGGGAAGAACACAGGATCATGTCGAAGTGCCTAGTAAATAGACTTCATTCACTACTCTAACCCTTAGGCTTGAATGGTAAGAGACTGAAGTCACCCTAATCACCCGTCAACACAATAGGGCCGGGAAAATCGAGCAGTACATTTCACCCTTGACTTCAGTCTATTATACATTCATTAAACAGAACTAACATCTGTGGAAGAATAATATGAAACAAAGCTAACTGATCTATGTCTAGTACCAAATTAGCAAAATTGAAGTAGTGAAGGAATACACTGAATAAAGCAACAGATAGAAATCAAAATAGCGATGGTAATCAGAATACCTCCTAATATTTGACGTAACAGATACAAATCAGGTAACCAATTAAAGAGCCAGTCAAACCAGCCCTGGTCAATGTGTTTTCTAACTTCCTCCGTCAAGTCATGTAGCTTGTCAATGTGAGCGCGAATGGATTGTGTATGATCAGACAAGTTAAAACAACAAAGACCCTCAAAATAAGAACAATCGTGTCCATGTTTAAGCAAAAGATAATCAATGGCCGCTCGATTTTGCAAGATGGCTCTCCGTTCACCCTGGGCGTCTAACAGCATGTCAGACAGGACTGTAGAAGTATGATTAATGGATTTTACCATCCAGCAGGCCATTTTCTCAATAGATTTAGCATTATAAACCGCCAAAGCAGGAACACCAATAATTGAAATAGCCAGGCTAAGGTATTCAGACTTGGAATATAAATTCACAGATGAGTCACAATCCTCCTGTAACATCACTGTATCTCGGATCACACGAGAATTGGCATTCGGATGTGACGAGAACATCAGTAAACTGAGTCTCGTAATGGCACAAGGGCCACCAGAAATATTTGCGGGGACATATGGCCAGGAAGTATTACCACATGAGAAAAGCCATCCGGCAGGTAGTAACATCGTGCGATAATGACTAGGGGTAACTACCAAACTCTTGCAAGTCATATTGTTCTGGACCGAAGCACATGTTTTCGGTGTCCTTTGAAAGCACAAAGTTCGCTCATGAAGGGTGAAGGAAGTAGCACCTTTCAATTTTAGACGCAGACATTCAGAAATTGCACTAGGATTACACGTAAGGAAAAAACACATATCTCCTTGTGTGATATTATAGGTAACTATTTGGGACTGGACGGGGGGTATCTGGTCTGGTAGTTCAGTACATAAGGGGCAATACGCATGGGTGGCAAAATCGCCCAGAAGAACATTGGGGCGAGCCTTTGAAATGTTGAAAATATTAGTCAAAGTTTCCAGCGAAGCAGGGACAGCAACCAGACAGGTCGCTAAGATGTCGTGTACAGATCTCATCGGCGTCAAACAAAAGTGAGGGGCATCGGTCACCCTTTTCGCCAGTAAGGTCCAAAAGTTCGATGACGAATCCCACGCAGCGAGGGAACGCGACACTCTGGTGCGTAGCTCATCCCGGGTTGACGGGATTCCTCCTCTCTCGTCGAACCAACCCGAAAATAGTCCGACGACGACACATCCTGCAGCAACAGTCCAAAGAATGATCTGAAAGAGAATCAAATACAGGCATTATTCATTCTCGTAAGTAACATTTGTCAGCCGGGACCGCTTCCCAGCTATCTTTCCCTGGTCTCATAACTAAAATGGTGTTGTCATGACCGGTGGCGATGACCTCTGCTTGTTCAGGGGGATTCTTAGGCGACTGCACCCAAACCCTGGCCCCAGGGTTATCTGTGGAGCCAAAACCTTTCTGGCCTCGTACAGTTAGCAAAGTTGGGGCAGTGCCTTTTACCATCCCACCACTGAAGACAGGCATTATGAGTAATTGAGCCACTCGGTCAGTTCGATGGATCAGCAAGTCAGCCTCACTGCTATTCAGCAGGAGCACCTTAATCTCTCCCTGATAATCACTGTCAATGACCCCTCCAAGTACCTGAATGCCTTTTACAGCCAGCCCCGATCTAGGGGCGATTAATCCAAAATTCCCGGGTGGTATATGAACACCAACACCGGTCGCGATGATGACCCGATCTTTACCTTTTATAACGGTGTCATCCATGGCATACAAGTCTAAACCTGCCGACCCTGGGGGCGCTCTACATGGAGCCAATGCTCCGGAAGTAATTTCCCAGTACATCACAGTCTCTCTGATTTCATTTGGCTGAGCATTAACATTCGGAGGGAACAAACGCATAAGTGGAGAATCAGCATTTAGAAAAGGACGATTATTCAAAATTAATAGCGCTTGGGGCAAAAAGTCTCGCCAATTCTTATATTTGTCATCTGTCAATTTACGCAGCTGCTCCTTCAGCAGACCATTCAATCTCTCCACAAGACCCGAGGCCTGCGGATAGTATGGGATATGAAATACCCAGTCAATATTGTTTTCCACACAGAATTCCTGTACCAATCTTCCACGAAAATGGGATGCATTATCAGATTGAATTTGGAATGGCACACCATAATACATCATAATCAATTCCAATGTTTTAATGGTATTCAATTGGGTAGCTTGCTTACAGGGAAGGGCTACCAACAGGCCACTGTATGTATCAACAATAGTGCAAACATATTGACAATTCCTACTCATGGGAAGTGGACCGATGTAATCAATCTGCCAAATTTGAGCGGGCAGTTTTCCGCGATGTAAATGACCTTTAACAATTTGGGGCACTTTGCGCTGTCTGATATGCTGACAAATGGGACAATGTAAAATAACATTCTTGATCAAATCTAGGGGAATATAAATTCCTCGATCAGCAGCCCACCTGCTAGTGGCTTTCTCTCCAAAATGTCCTGCCTTCTGGTGGGCCCATTTCGCCAATCCCGCAATATCAGAATCTTGCCTGTCCACCACTGCCTCAGCAATTTTAGATTTCTCATCTGCAATGTTATGAAAAAATTTGTCAAGAGGATCTATCGGGGTGTGAGCATCCACATGGAAGATTGTAACAGTACTCTGTGGGAGCATCTCCCAAATCTCCTGCCATAATTCTTTTCCCCACAATTGTTTTGAATGCAATTCCCAATTATGGGAATGCCAAGTCGGTAACCAAACTGCCAGTCCATTGGCAGTAGACCAAGAATCGGTGAAAATATGACATGTGCCAGGTAACTCTTGTTTCAGAACTTGATAAACAGCATAAAGTTCAGCAAATTGACTGCTCTTACCTTCACCAGTTGTGCTCAGCAGTTTTTGTGTGATCGGATTATAGGACACCGCTTTCCAGTGCCGTTTCGTCCCTATGAACCTTGCTGAACCATCCGTAAACCAGACATGGTTTCTGTCCTCTGCGGACAAATCATCAAAAGGTCTACCCCACTTGACAGGAGACTCCTGTACTAAAGGTACGGAACATTCACTCTCAGTCTCAGTCGATGGCGCTCGCGCCACCTGCTCATGTAAAGATGCAACTCCTTTCTGTCCCACACGTGCCCTGTCTTGTATATACCATTTCCATTTAATCACACTCGCCTCTTGAGCATGTCCAATTCGGTGAGTTTTCGGCGAACTCATAACCCACTGCATGATAGGAATTTCAGGTCGCAAAACTATATCATGACCCAAAGTCAGTTGCTCGGTATCCACCAGAGCCCAATAACATGCAAGTAACTGTTTCTCAAAAGGTGTAAAACGCTCACCAGCATCAGGTAACTTTTTGGTCCAGAAACCCAACGGCACTCTACTCCTGCCTTGCTTCTGCCACAAACTCCAATTCGCATAAAGGCCCTGTACAGACACATTCAAATCCACCTCACCATCACGTACGGGCCATAAATCCAAAGCATGTTGAATTGCCTCTTTTGCTAGGTTGAACGCATCTTGCTGTGGTTTATCCCATTCAAATGCATTCTTTTTACGAGTGACACGGTACAAGGGGGCCAATATTTGACTCAAATGAGGAATATGCTGACGCCAAAAACCAAATAAACCAATGAAGCTTTGGGCTTCTTTCCTATTCCTCGGAACTGCAAAATCAAGAATTTTCTGTTTAACCTGAGGGATCACTTCACGGTGTCCTTCATGCCAATTAATACCCAAAAATTTTACAGCCTGGGACGGGCCTTGTAATTTATCCGGATTGATTTCCCAACCTTTCTCACGCAGGCACTCAATGACTCTGTCCAATTGGGTCTGAACTTCCTCTTGTGTTTCGCCTTGGATCAAAACATCATCAATATAATGACACATCTGAATTTGTGGATGAACCGGTACCTCAGCCAAATGCTCTGCCACCAGCCGGTGACATATCGTAGGACTATGCACATAGCCCTGAGGAAGACTTCTAAACGTCATCTGACGCCCATTCCACGTAAAATTGAACTGTTCCTGACACTCAGGGGCAATCGGAATCGAAAAGAAAGCATTAGCAATATCAATGGACGCATACCATGTACCTGGATGTTTTTGGATTCTTTCAATTAGAGTAATGACATCCGGTACCGCAACGGTCAAGGAGGGTGTGTGTTTGTTCAATTCTCGATAATCAACAGTCATACGCCAAGAATTATCACTCTTACGTACAGGCCAAACAGGATTATTCCAAGCAGAAGTAACTGGGGCTATAACACCTGCATCCACCAACTCCTGAATAGTGGTACTAATCTCCTCATGACCACCTGGAATACGATACTGCTTCTGACAAACCACTTTTGTCGCCTGAGGAACTTTTATGGGGGGCATTCGTAAACGACCAACCCGTATAGGCCTGGACGATATATAATGCGTAGTTCCAAATTGGTAACATCCATCATCTAAATGCAAAGTCATTCCTCTCAAAATATCAATTCCAATTATGAATTCCAAGAGTGGCACCACTAGTACAGAGTATTCTTTTCTAGGGATTCTACCTATTCTCATTACAATTAAAGTCTGAACGGCAGGAGTTTCCTTTCCACCTAATCCAGTAATTGTAAAAGACTGACCTGTAAACTTCTTTGATTTTCCATGAATAAGAGTGGCCTCCGCTCCTGTATCCACCAATGCTCGGGCCCTTTGGATATTACGATGTCTCCAATAAATTTCAATATCTACATAGGGTCTATTATCTCTGTGAGCCCATCTGTGTACTGGAGCTTGACCTATTTCCTAGTCATGCTTACTGCATTCTGTGTACCAGGATAAATCAGGATAAAGACTCTCACGTTTCTTAGGTATCGGTACCTCCTGTTCATATCCATTCCCAGTACGAAATGGATTCGTGTCATCTGCATTGCACTGCTGGTTTCGATCGGCCAAACTATGACGATCCTCTCTCCTCCTCAACTCAGGGGATTGATCCCTATCATCTCTACGTCTGCTGTAAACATAATCATTTTTTCCCCTCTCTCTTTCCTCTTCTCTCTCTGTCTCTCTCACGACGGGGGGACATATCACGTACATAACGTCGATCATCACGACGAACAGAGCGCCCACGGCGGTCGTCATCACCGCTACCGTCAGAACCACCACGATCACACTCAGTCATCCGAACACGCCGGGCACCCTCCTTCCGATCCAAGCCACGTTTGCGAAACAACTCCCACAAACGAGCAGTAGTCTCACCGTCCATGTCCTCCCTCCGCACACCATCGGCCAGAAGACCAGAAAAGATATCACGTCTAGTAAGTTTATTGTCACCAGGAGTACGAGTGTCAGGCCGGGACTGACGTTCAGGTTTAAACCACTCACCCAACTCACCGAGTTGGCGTACCGATTCCAGTACCGTAGATAACACGTTACCAGTCTGATTAATCAATAAAGTCATCATGACCTGCTTATAAGCAACAGGGGAAGAACGAATAATACGATTCCGCACAGAAGATGTCAACGAACCATCAAGCAACCTGTCAGCAGTACCCAGAAAAATTGCCGTTTTCATCACCTCCTCTTTGAGACGTTGTGCAGCGTCACGCAAAGTATACCACGGTTTGTCATTCACAGGCCAATCAGACTCAGTAGGATACTTTATATTACAACCCTCAGTCGCCAATTGAAGTAAAGAAATTTGACCACCACCATTATAGTTACGAAAATGATCCTGTACAGTAGAATCCGAACTCAAGGAACAAAACTTCAAACAATCGCCATTATCTAACATAATGCCAGCAGCGCCCAGTTCATAAAGGCGCACCATCCATGTGAGCAAGGTCTCACCAGCTCGCTGCCGAAATCGCTGTAAAATATCACTAATTTCCTGTTGAGTAAAGTCCTCTAAAGAGTCTAAAGAAACACCCTGCGGAGCAGCGGGAGACTGCTGCAACTTCCGACGAAAAACTGGATGCGCCGAGACCGCGGGATGAGCATCACAAGGAGCTCGACCAGTACACGTAGAGGAACAATCAGTGGAAGAAGCATCAACCCCGCTCGAAGGACGAGCGCAATCACGGGGTGCACCATCAGAGGCGCAAGAAGCAGATGTACAAGCACGGCCGGAGCGAGAGGACTCGCGCTTGACAGATTCCTCACCCGAGGAATAAGAATCACTCGAATTCCAGATATTACCATCCCATTCATCAGGATTCCAATCCAGTCCGGCTTTCGCCACGACCAGACGCACCTTTCGCGTCGAAACCCGACCGCGCCGATTCTTGTATTTATAACGAGCAATTCGCACAGCCGCCCTCTCGGCAATAGTCTGGTAAGTCTCAAGTTTATCAGCAAGCAACTTATTTTGACACCGCAACAAAGTATGAGAATTCTGAATCTCAACAAAGTGCGCTTCCACATCCGTAAGAGATATCTGTAGCTTCAACAACCTCTCATGCAGAATCCTGTACGCAGACAGAACAATCCAACCTCTGCGCCCCAAAATGGGAATCTCCTCACCCTTCGAGATGGGTGCCTTCTGTAAACAAGCAATCACATTAGCCGGCTCCGCCAGCTCCAAAGAAGAATTCCAATTCTCACTCAAACCAGTAGAATCAGCCCACTCACGGGCTAAGGCTTCATAAGGCGTTGAATCCCATCCGGGAATATCAACGGGCAACTTAAAAGTAGATTTTGACTTTCTAGAAAACATCGTGAAAAAGAAAGAAGATAAGAAAGAAAAAGAAAAAAAAAAAGAAGAAGAAAAACTATACACACAAGTATACCACAAATAATATACAAACAAAACCACGCACACGCCGAAAGCAAACACGAGACAACACGACGCACACAGGTTTCGAAAACGGTTTGTGACGCCAAATGTTCTGCTTGGGTTTTCGGATCAGATAGAACCCGCTCATCAGAGCCTCTCTAACCCAGCCAGAACGTTTCCCTCTCCCTAGGGCCTATTCACAACAAGTAACCACCGATATATATATCTATATATATATATACCACCTAAGGACAGGGAATTCCTAATATATATATATATATATATATATATATATATATCTAGACCTCTTATAATACAAGTGGCGGCCTCGCGATCCCAGACGGACCCAGGACTTCCTACCCAGACGGCAGCCTTAGCCTCGCGGTCCCAGACGGACAAAGGACTTCCTACCCAGACGGCAGCCTTAGCCTCGCGGTCCCAGACGGACCCAGGACTTCCTACCCAGACGGCAGCCTTAGCCTCGCGGTCCCAGACGGACCCAGGACTTCCTACCCAGACGGCAGCCTTAGCCTCGCGGTCCCAGACGGACCCAGGACTTCCTACCCAGACGGCAGCCTTAGCCTCGCGGTCCCAGACGGACCCAGGACTTCCTACCCAGACGGCAGCCTTAGCCTCGCGGTCCCAGACGGACCCAGGACTTCCTACCCAGACGGCAGCCTTAGCCTCGCGGTCCCAGACGGACCCAGGACTTCCTACCCAGACGGCAGCCTCAGCCTCGCGGTCCCAGACGGACCCAGGACTTCCTACCCAGACGGCAGCCTCAGCCTCGCGGTCCCAGACGGACCCAGGACTTCCTACCCAGACGGCAGCCTTAGCCTCGCGGTCCCAGACGGACCCAGGACTTCCTACCCAGACGGCAGCCTCAGCCTCGCGGTCCCAGACGGACCCAGGACTTCCTACCCAGGCGGCAGCCTTAGCCTCGCGGTCCCAGACGGACCCAGGACTTCCTACCCAGACGGCAGCCTCAGCCTCGCGGTCCCAGACGGACCCAGGACTTCCTACCCAGACGGCAGCCTTAGCCTCGCGGTCCCAGACGGACCCAGGACTTCCTACCCAGACGGCAGCCTTAGCCTCGCGGTCCCAGACGGACCCAGGACTTCCTACCCAGACGGCAGCCTCAGTCTCGCGGTCCCAGACGGACCCAGGACTTCCTACCCAGGCGGCAGCCTTAGCCTCGCGGTCCCAGACGGACCCAGGACTTCCTACCCAGACGGCAGCCTCAGTACAAGTTCATCCTATGATTACCATAACATACAACAGGGGAATCAGTTTTACTATTTATCAGATCACACAAGAACTGCCAGTTTGAGCACAACCTGTTCTCTGGTTCGAGGGGCTCCTCTCTCCCTTATTCAGTTACCACTTACCTGATCAGGGTTAACATCTGTTCATGTCAAGTCACAGCTGACTAGAAGAATAGGCTACCCTCTTATACAAGAACACGCAGCACATGTTGATTCACTACAAACTGGATACTTTATTATTCATTATATACGCAATCACATAACATTACTGTGTAACACATAACCTGCAAAGAAAAGTGAAAGATTAGGTTGTACACTCTAATAAGAAAGGGGTCGACATCACCTTAGTCGTATGTAGCCTGCACTCAATGGTCATCTAGGTTCCCTTCTCGTCTGTGCCTCGGCTCGCCTGGAGGTCACACCTCCGTAGTCACGGCTCCCTTCTCCGAGTCACTGGGACCTCTTCCTCATCGGCTACTCTCTCCTCTCTGGCAATTCTGCTAGAAGAGTATCTGTCTCTCGGTTTTTTCTCCGTCTTCAAGTTTGTCATCTGTCTTCCCTGGAATAAGTAGTAGCTTTACTGCTAACGGCTAGATGCCGCCTACGGACTGAAGTAAGTGCCACGTAACTGCCTCAGCCTTTTACTAATATAGAGGTGCATTTCCTCATGGAAAATTCCGGCCCGTAACCTGCCGCCCACCAAATTCTTGTACCTCCCCGTACCAAGGACACTTTCCCAGCCGGCCGGCCTGATGTAGTGTCTTCGGCATGAAGAAAAATACAATCCTTCGATAAGGGCCGGTCTGAACCGGTTCTCACCAAGCGAATAACACCTCATAACTAAAACATCCCCTTTAACCTAGAAGCATCTCAAGCTGCCGGAGCAGAAAGAAAGATGGAGTCTCTCCCGTTTGAGGCCTACCAGGCCTGAATTCAGCACGGCTCCATGAAATACCCTCACTACAGGGCAGGTTATCCCTAATACTAACGAATCTATCCCCTAGGATATGTGTGCAAGCCCTAATCTATGGGGAAGAACACAGGATCATGTCGAAGTGCCTAGTAAATAGACTTCATTCACTACTCTAACCCTTAGGCTTGAATGGTAAGAGACTGAAGTCACCCTAATCACCCGTCAACACAATAGGGCCGGGAAAATCGAGCAGTACAAGTGTAATGGATCATGTCATGACATCCAAGCAGTGCCGCTACTGACGACCTATCTGTTTGTTTGTTAACAATGTGGCTGTCGTGTCCCCTTCAGGGTGTATCCTGCCAGTATATTGCCTTAAGTTCATGTACCTATGTTTCTCTAGGGTCTTATCATACCTGTTCCTATTGATCAGTAATCACTTCTATGAGTTATCTTTAAATACTTGAATCTCTTGCCCCTTCATGGTCTCTTCCAACGACCTCAATTCTCTCTCCAGTATTGGTCTAACCCCATATTCAGTTTTCATGCACATCCCCCTTACCATTACTCTGAATTACACCTCCACTGTACTGACAACGTTCAACGATCCCTTATTTTCTGTGGTAAAAAAAGGATCACTGCTTTTAATGGATTAAGTTCTTGATATTAATGATATGCGCGAGCTGAGCGGGCGCACTCAACTCTTTTGGTATTAAATAATGCATTGTTTTATTCTGACTTGTGTTCCATGTGCACAGTTCAGATTGTCTGCTAGGATCCCATTAAAGCAGATTGAGCTGTTGGGATCTGAGGTGGCAGAACAATCTGTGTTGTGGGCTTGATGTGCAGAAGTAAACCTACTTTAAATATATCTTCACTCCCGGTGCATCCGTTTCATCTTGGCGACGAGTTGCTGGTGCTAATCAGCCCACCGACACTGCTCTGGATTTCGTTTATTTTTTTGTCGTCTGGTGCCGACTCTGCAGTTTTGATTGGGCACAGTGAAGACTCACACCACCAGGCTGTCTTACAGTGCTAATCTGGCACCAAGCTGCCCATCAGCATTAATTTGCCTCACAGCAGACACTCGCATTAGCAGGCTGCCCTTCGGTGCTAATTCGGCTCCAGGCTGCCCTTTCGCATTATTTGGTCCCATGGTGGCAATGCGCAAAACCAGGCAGCATGTCTCATGACTTCATTGTCAGGCGCGCTTGGTTGCCTGAGCAACATGTTATCACGCTGCACGTCACAGGCGGCCGTCTTCTTTTGGGGATAATCTAGCATTTTTAACATTGGTTTGTCTGCACAATCAGTGACAGGCACACCACAATTTAAAATTCTACGCTCCTCACAGCTTCTCAAGGCTTGCCTACATTTTCGGTGACAGGCACACCACCAGTTGGAACCGGCACGTTCAGATATTGTTTAGTTTGCCTGCAGGCTCGGTGACTGCATACCATTTGGTTAAACTTTATTATTTTAACTGTGCTTGCCTGCATTCTCGGTAATAGGCACACCATTTGTTTAAAGTTGTATAATATTTCAACTAAGCTTGCCTGCACTTTTGGTGACAGGCACATCACACACCATCTTAGTCTTCGCAGTATTGCTAATTTTTCCTTGTTTTGATGTCCTCCTATAATGTTAGTCATAACTATGCCGTGGCAAATTCTTAATTAACACTCACTCAACGTCCATGTTTTTTAAATCATCCTGGATAACCTGCAAAAAAATAGGTACATTGGTTCAGATTATTTGAGAAGCATCTTGTCACCATTAATGCCACCAGCTACAGCCCTGCTCGCAAATTTGCTTTGTTGTTTGGTAGCCTTGGTCATGCTGCACAGCAAATTGTTGACAGTTTGCCACCCATTGCTGCACCATCTGGTGATGGTCAATGGAATATATATCTGGAAGCTATTTCTAGATTACGCAAGCAATTCTCTGAAGAACCAAACATAATGCTTGAACGCCATGCGTTTTTCAAACACAGGCAGCAGGCAGAAGAAAATGTTGAGGCATATGTCTCCGCTCTGAGTCTTGGCATTCACGTGTGAGTTTGGTACTAACTTGGATAGTTACATTTGTGACCTATTTGTTTCCAATTGTGCTTCTAGTAAAGTGCAGGAAAGACTCCTAAGTTGTAGAAACCCAACACTAAATGACGTTCTTGACGTCTCCAAGAGTATTGAGAGACCTTATTTCCTCAAAAAGTTTACACTCCGATTCTGCTACTGTGAACGTCGTTTCGACCACTGAGGAGTGCAGTGCATCGGTGTGCCCCATTACTACTAAGGGAAAGCCGGTTAAAAGTTTGGGCAAGAAAAGTTTTGGTTCTTGCTATAGATGCAGATCCAAGACTCACCTTAGTAACTCTCCAAGTTGCCCTGCAATTGGCAGGAAGTGTATTCTTTGCAAAAACATTTGGTCACTTTCAAAGTGTCTGTAGGAGTGTGAAACACACAGCAAAAGTTGGAAGTGTGGATGTGGTGACTTGCTGATACTCTTAATAATGTTATTCTAACTCTGGATTGTGTTCATCAGGATTTGCCTGCTAAAGGTCTCTTGTGCGAGAGTCAGATTGATGATGTTAAGTTAATGGACATGGCAAACTCAGGGTCACCCATAACCATTTTAATAGACTCCACATTTCATGATTTTTGCGGTCTTGATCACACCCTGTGTCCCACTAATATCAATCCAAAAGCTTTTGGGGAAAAGGATATTTAGATAACTGGGTTATTGTAAAGCTAAAGTGGCATGTCTTGGCAGGGAGACTCTAACCAGAAGTCTGTTGCTATTAAGAGCAGGAACATTGTCAGGTGGCAAGACCTAGCAAGAATGGGTTTGCTGCTGGTTCTGGGTTCAGTCAATCCAGTGGTATTGTGGGAGATGCCCATCTCCTAGGTTGGTAATCCCCAGGAGTCTATTAACAGCATTTTGTCACAGGATTTGTACATAAAATCAACTTACTTCCCAACTCTCAGCCCGTTTCCCAGTAGTTTCGCCCTGTTCCCTTCAGTGCTAGAAAGGAACTAAAGAGCACTCTCAATGAGTTATTTGCTCCGGGAGTCATAGAAGCCACGGATTCTTCACAGTGGGTGGCGCCCATTGTTGTAGTGTACAAGAATACTGATGACATTATGCTATTTGCAGACTTGCGCGCTCTCAACAGTATTATCATGGTGGACTGCCACCCACTACCCAAAATAAAGGATCTACTGGCTTGTTTAGGAGGAGCATTCCACCATTGACCTTAGGTCAGCGTAGCACCAGGTTGCCCTCTCTTCTGAATCACAGGATCTGACTACATTTATGACCCCATGTGGTGTGTTCAAATACCTTACGCTTCCATTTTGTCTGGCGTCTGCCGCCAGCGAGTTCCAAATGCTTATGGATAGCTTATATAGCTGATGTGCAGGCATATCAGGCAGACATGTTGATGTATGCCAAGGATTTGGCAGAACATAACAGGATTCTTAGGAAAGTGTTATTGATCCTGTTACAGAGAGGTATGACAGTAAAACTGGAGAAGTGCAAAGTTTGTAACCAATGAGTTGGAATATCCGGGACATACTATTTCTTGTGATGGCAATAAAACCAAGGAATCTCTGATGCTAAAGCTCCTATGGACAAAGATGCGCTACGCTCTTTTCTTGGGTTGACGAAATATTACGTGTGGTTTGTTCCTGGATATGCTTTGTCTGTGGAGCCGCTCAGAATTTTGCTTAGGAAAGGGGCAAAGATTTGTATGGTCTGATGAGCAGATCACAGCTTTTGAAAGTATCAAAAGTAATTGTTACGGCACTAGCACTGAGTGCATTTTGTGAGTGACACAGGTCTCTTATTACTGTGGATGCAAGTGCTCATGATCTGGGTGTGGTGCTTAGTCAGAAGATTGTTTGGAAGTTATTAAACTGTTGCCTTTGCCTCTAGGTCCCTCAAGTCATACTAGCGCCAGTGCAGCACTATAGAACGCAAAGCTTTAGCGAGTGCTTGGGTGGTCCACAAATTTTAAACTTATTTGGGGAACAAGTTTTGAGTTGGTTACAGACCATAAACCTTTGGTACATATATTTTCCAATTGTATGCATGGTAACATGTCCTCTATGCTCGCCAGATTGGTCTCAAAGTTGCAAGAGTACAACTTTATCCTCAGCCACATTCAAGGTGGAAAGAACTTTATTGCCGATTGTTTGTCACGCATGGCACTTGATGAGAAAGAGGACACCTCTGTTATAGATGATGAGTGTGTTTCCTTGGTTGATGTTATCTCTCAGTAGACGTCTGTAATAAGTGAGCAAGACTGGATCAGTGCCTCTGATGAGGATGTTGTTTTGCGCAAGGTGATTGAGTACACTGTGCAAGGATGGCTTGAGGCAAGGAATTTGGAAGGTGATTTAAAGACATTTCCTCAGATCTCCGATGAGCTGTCTGTGGAAATTGAATTTGTTCTTAGGGGAGACCACTTTGTACCACCTTCTAGGGCACGCAACATTATTTATTTCCAGGCTCACGAAGGACCTATAGGCAGCACCAAAACATGCATGAAGATCAAGCCGCATTATTGTTGGCCTGCATGGACAGTCAAATCAATGATTAATAAGTGCCCTGAGTGTCTGTTGTCTGACAAGCATTGGAGAAGTATGTGGACTCCACTGTGTCCCACTCCGTTCCCTGAGAGGGCGTGGAAGAAGTTGGGTTTAGATTTCTCAGGCCCTTACTCCACTTTACCCAGCCACATGAGGTGCACAATTCTACTTATTGATTATCATACAAAGTGGATGTATCGTGCATTTGTGGAATCTCCTGATACACAAGTAGTCATAAAATCTTTGAACGTATCTTTGTGCTGGAAGTGTACCTGAATGTTTGGGCACAAATAATGGCAGCCACTTCCTGTCTGAACGCATGAGAAATTTCTTGTCTAGCATGGACATTAAGCACCTCAAGGTCGCCTTATAATCGCCATCTTCCAATGGACTTGTTGAGCATGCCAACAGGCTTATTAAAGAAGAGGTGCTAACGGCTCTAGCTTCGGATCAGGATGTGGCTACATTTGGTGATCTGAAAGTTTGGGGCAATAATACCTCTCCTCATTGCACCACTGAAGTCACCCCTTTTTCATTTGCTGAAAGGCAGGAATGTTCACACATGCTTGTATCCGATGAAGTTGAGCGAGAAAACACACAAATTGTGAAATGAATCCATCCAAGGATTTAGTGGCCTCTTGGGTTGGTTCACAGCAGGCTGTTGTGAAGTTGAGGTTTGATGGTGGACACAGTAAACCAATTGTAGGTGTGGCAACAGGTGATTGGGTACTGATCAAGAATCTTATTAAGACAAGGTAAAGTGGAGTCTAAGTTTTCTGCTCCCGTGCAGGTGGATAGAGTAAGCGAAGGTGCTGCACTCATTCTGGAGAAGGGTTGGTGGAACAAGAGGCAGATGCTTAAATTGCTCCAGGTCAAGTAGCTATTATGTGCAAAAGGAGAGATCTGGTCCAAAATGCAGATAAGGCACAATGGCTTCAACCTAACCTACAGCCTTCCTTGTACAAACAATTGGAGGTTAGTGAGGGAGGCATCGCATCTGAGAGCACAAGAACTGTTCCTGAGAGCACAAGTATGAGTTTGGTGGGTTCTCATGTTCGGAGAATTCCCCAAAAGTTTGATTTTGTATTCATGTAACCTGTACTTCCCCTTTTGTATAAGTAGTTATTTTGCTGTTCAGATCAAAAGGGGGAAGATGATGTAATGGATCAAGTTCTTGTTCTAAATGATGTGCGCAAGCTGAGTAGGCGTGCTCAGCTCATTTGATATTAAATAATGCATTGTTCTGACTTGTGTTCCATGTCCACAGTTCAGAATGTCTGCTAGGGTCTCATTTTAGTGGACTGAGCTCTTGGGGTCTTATCTGGCAGGACATGATGTGTTGGTGGCTTGATGTAAAGAAATAAACCTACCTTTAATATATCTCTGCTTCCAGTGCACCCATTTCACTGCTTTAAACAGGATCTCACTGTATGGATCTCTGTTGATATATATGCTAGTGCCTTATGCCATGTTGTGGTCTATATCAAGGAAACCTGCTCGGACATTGTCTTACCTAGGTATTCTATAGCCAAAGTGTGTCTGACTTTGACATGATATGAGAAACCTGTCCAATTTATTTTAGAGATTGTGGACAGGAGAATTTACAAGAACTCCCTATCATTCGCGTGAGAATCCCTTCAGGGCTCACACAGGTTCCAGTCTTCTTTCCAGGCCCTAAACTATAGTATCAACTTGATATTAGGTGCCTCAGGAAGAAGGGAGAAAGACCTATCTTGTGCAGTGTCAGCGATACAGTTAGTGTCCCCCGTAAATTAGTGGGGCCCCCAAACTAGTGAGATCTTCAGCTAGGTGTCATTTAGGAACTGAATGGGTGCTGGCTTGTAGGCCAAACAGGACTGCCACTTTTACATCCAGCCTACCCTTGAGCCAGACATATCTGCTTTTAGTGTTCACCCTATGGTCATCGCACTGGAAAGAGATCCAAACAAGAACTCCCTTCACAGTATCTGGTTAACTTTTATGTCTTCACAAATGCCTCAGCGACTTACGCTCCTCCTCCTCAAATAGGAGTCTCCTGCAACAAAGTTGTGTGAATCTCTCTGTACTTCAAGTGTGCATAAACCTTGTGTCTTTTAGCTGATGTGGCACCACAAAAAAAGATAGACAGAATGCTCAGTATTGTTAATCATTTACTCCCGTACAGAGATCTGAGCCTGAGGTGACATGGTGAGCAAAAAACATGATGGATTTAACTCAGATTTGTGAGTGGGGGTGATACGAACCACCTTAACCAGTCACGCCTAAAACTATTTGTGATATTGATTACCTCCTTGACTTGTGTTAATTCAGTTTCTTTTGTGTTGGCCATCATTTGGGTTCGTCAGGATTCTACTTCCCAACTTGTAACACAATTTTCTCTTCTATCCATTTGTTTGCTACAATAGATGCTTTTGCTTCCACTTTGCCAGAAATAGAAGCCTATTTTTTGACTCCCATGTCCTGCAGTGTCTGCTTCAGCCCAGAAGTTATTGCCAGTATCGTAAACAGCAAAGAGTATACCAGGAATATGTGGACTGTGGTGTTCTCAAATTTAATTACTCATCTGCCTTTCCTGTTGCAGTATTACATTACAATCCCTGTAATTTAACAATTTCAATGTTATTGGTTGAGATCAGGCCAGATGTTTGGGCTGTGCTCTGTTCTTTTTTTATTTTTCTGTAAAAAGTTTCTGTAGGCACCTTGAATCAAGTGTCTTCAAGTCAGGTTTTACTTTTCAGACCTTCATTCTTTTCCAGCAATCCTACTATAGGATTTTTGCTCCACGAGTGTCCCTCGGCACCCTCCATACTATGTTCCAGGAACCGCTCTTTGTCCTGCTAGTCATTAACTGGTCACAGATAAACCATTTCAGTGGTCACTTCAGGTAGTTTGGCTTCCATATGGCTAACTCTGTCTGCAGGTTTACATTGATCTGCTTGCAGTAAGTTCTGCTTGCAGTAAGTTCACCTCCGTTGTGACAGTATTGATTTTCAGTTCAACTGTGGTCCTAGCTTCCTGTATAGGAGGAAGAATGAGGTTGAACCTGTCCTTTGGCATCTGCTTGTGTCATTGCATGAAGTTCCAGTACATGCATGCAGAAGCCAAGTTGGCTGGGGCTTTTATGATCCATCGGTTGCATGCTAGTCTGTCTTAGTAGACCTCAGCTTCCCCATGATAATACTATGCCTCCTGCAACTCTTCAAGCCCAAGAGGGCACAGTTATGACCAAAGCACCTGCGGAATCAGGATGCTGCACTCTCACCAGTGTCTACAGAAGCTCTGGACCTCCACAACCATCTTCGATATTCCCAGTTGTAGCCACACTTGTTCTTGGAGAACACTCCATTCAACTTAGGCTTTCCACTGACTTATATCTCCAGCAAAGTTGGCAACCAAATAGAGCAACTGCAATCTGTTGCCCCCTCCCACTCTGGAGCACGCAAATGACCACATCACACACGGAGCTCTGTAACATATGTTTTTATTCTTGGGCATGCAACCTTTAACTGAGCACACTACGTGATAAACTTTAGTGATCGCACCCAAATACCGCCCAACTGATTACGTCACTTTGTAAGAAATCTGCAGAGGACCACGAGGGTCCTGCTGCACATGATCACACAACACTACAGCTCACCCTTTGTTAAATAAAAATTACGGACAACATTTGTACATTAGAGTTCCTCAATGAATTGTCTATGTCCTTGCACCAATTTTCCAGATCGAGTTTTACTAAGTGAAGGAGTTGTACTGGCATCGTAGATGCTTGACTTGGACACTCAGGTGTACTTGTCTCACTCATGATGTCTGGTGCCGACGAACATCGAGGCAGATGTTTGAAATGTGATGAGTCTCTCGTAATGCTGAGCAGTCACCATTTGTCCTTTACTTGTCACGACTCAATGGATTAGCATGAAATGTGGTGTCAGACTTGCGTTTCCGTTTTTGTTTGACTAGGAGCCGGCTTCATCCTTCGAAAACTGTGTCCTGAGTGCATCTGCGCTTATCTGCATAGGCCTTCATCTTGCTTTTGCACAAAGTGTCTGTGACAAAAATCTCATCAGTGTCTAATCCTGGGTCCGTGGTCCATTGTGGTAGCTTTGTCCAAATGGATCTCCCAAACAGCAAGGTGGCAGGGCTTTCACCTGTTGTTGAATGGGGAGTTGACCGATATGCATTAAGGATATAAAGCTGACTGGAGATTGATTACTTTGAGCGCAGCATGCTGAACCAAGTCCTTCAGGGTGCCCATAAATCATTCAACGACGCTATTTGTCTGTGGCCAGAGGTGTGCTTTTCTGATGCTTGACATTCAAGCGACTAAAAGTCCTTAAACTCTCTGCTATCGAAGGGTGGACTGTTGTCAAATTTGAGAATGAGGGAATACTCCACACTGCAAAAATACCATCCAGCCTCTCGATGAATTTGTGATGGGTGGTTGATAATAAATCTTTCATCAAGGTAAAACGTGCGTACTCATCAATAACTACCAAGAGATGATGAGGCCATTGTTAAACCCCTTCCCCGCTCATGATGGAACCACTCCGTCATGAGCCACGGTTGCGCTGTGCTCATGACGGAGTGGTTCCGTCATGCTACGGCCGTAGGCGGCCGCTCCGCCCACGCGACGCTAATTCCCCGCCTGTGCGGGCGATTAGCGCAGTGGGCGGAGACGTGACGGAACCACACCGTCATGAGCACAGCTCAACCGTGGCTCGTGACGGAGCGGTTCCGTCACGAGCACCGCGCCACCGCGCTGCCCCCAAACCCCCCCCCCCCCCCCAGCGCCGCGGCGGAATTCCTGCCGCGGCGAAGGGGTTAAGGGTCCAAAGAAATTGGCGGGTATTTTCTTCCACGTTTGTTTAGGAAGGTCAGGCATATTTAGCAGATGCTGTGTTGTCTTGAGAGACAAGCAGTTACACAGGTGAAATGCTTTCAGTTCTTTCTCGACTCGTTTATCAAGGCCAGGAAATTACACTCTGTCCCTGAGGGATCTCATGTTGGCTACAATGCCACAATGTCCTTCGTGTGCCAGTTCATTGACTTGTTGCCTCAGGCTCTCAGGTATAACAATTCTTGAACCTCTTAGTATAATACCTTCTTGAGTGACGGAAAGTTCTTCCTGCACATTTTTGAATTTTTGATATTCAGTGTCCTTTGACAGAGTTTTGAGTGTTTTCTCCATGATTGCGTTGCAATTATATCCTTGAGTGTGAGCATATCTCAGTCTGTGTTGGTAGCAGTGATAATGTGCTCAATGGCTAGAGCTGCAGGGGTTCTAGACTGTACTATAAAATTGATGTACGTTTCAAATGCTTTAGACTTTGCACCGTGATGCAGTAATGGCACTTGTGAGAAGTAATCTGTGGGGTTTTCGATCGTTCCCTAGCTCATGCACAATAGTGTAATCGTTCTCTTTGAATCTCAACCCGCCACCTCTAGATGCGATGGGGCATCTTAGTAGCTTTTGGATATCCGAAAATGGTGAGCAGAGCCTGGTGATCAGTGACAAAGGTGAAATGTTTTCTGTACAAATACACATGAAAATGTTCACATGCCTACAATACGCCCAGGCTCTCTTTATCTGGCTGAGAATAGGCATGTTCAGTCTGAGATAGACGTCTACAGCCATAGGCCACAATGTGTCTCTGAGCATTTGAATATTCATTGTGTGGAGCCAGAATCGTATCCAGGCCCACCCGGCTTGAGCCCACTATGATCTCAATATGTAACTTTGGATCAAAATAGGCCATTTCAGTTGCATTTTCGATTGCGTGTTTGATTTTCTAAAAACTTCGGTCACATTCAGAGGACCACTGGAAGGAAGTATTTTTCTTTGTCAACTCTTAATGGGGCACTGAGCATGGCAATGTCACAAATGCATCTGGAGAAATAGCTGGTCATGCTTAAGAAGGATCGTAGCATGGTTACATCTTGCGGGAGACAAGTGGATAACAATGCTTGCCCTTTTTTTCGGGGTAGGAGTCATTCCACCTTTAGCGAAAACATGCCCAAAGAATTGGAGTTTGGTTTTGTGAAACTCACACTTTTCGGAATTTAAATTGAGAACTGCATCAGCAAGCAGATGGCATACTTGTGTATGAGCTTTGTCATGGTCCTTTCGGGTGTCCCCAAACATTAGTGTATCATCACTGTAGGTAAAATCATGTTCTACAGGTTGAATTACTCAGCGAATTACATCCTGAAAGATTTCTGCAGCTGACAACACACCACAGCTGAGTCTTTTGTAGATGAACAAACCAACATGAGTTGAAAAAGTAGTAATGTACCTACAGCTCTCTTCGAGCTCGAGTTGATAGTATCCTTTGTTCAAATCAAGTTGGTAGAAGACTTTGGTGCCATTCAGCTGTGTAATAATGTCTATGTGTAGACCGGGATGTCTTTCTTTCTCAATTACTTTGTCGGCCTGGCGCATATCAACACAGATGTGCACTGCACCTCTACTGTGTTTTTTTGACACTTCCACTTTAGGTGAAACCCATGGCATTGGACCAGTAGAACGCTTGATGTCATGCTTTAAATGGCGCTACTCACTCCTGAAGTCTTTAAGGACAAGCTGGCCTCGAGCGCACCGAAATTAGAGTTTGATGCTCAGAAGGCAGATTAAGGAGGCAGTGGATTTTTTAACACCTCTGAAACCCTGCAAGAGAGCCTGCTTCATTCCTTCAGCAGAATGGTTCTCAGAGGAATTAGTACTGTTTAAAAAAGAGTGTAAACGCCTCGAATGCTGCTGGAGGGTGAACTATCAGACTGAGAATAAGTTAAAATATCGTGAGTTGCTTAAGTCGTATCACAAACAAATGAGGAGAACTTACCTCCTTAGAGTGCGTCACAACAGTACTGCCAGCTTCCGCAGATTACTGTAATAAAGTAGCAAGTTTTTTCCTGGGAAAAATTGAGAAAATACATGCTACCTTCCCTGTAACCAGCAGGAATTATGTATTTGTTCCTCTAAAAAAATGATACATCAGGTGAGGGAATTTTTGTCTTCCATCCACCAGTAGTAAGGGACGTTCTCCAACTCATGGCAGTAGTTAACTCGGGTTCCCCCATGGATGCTATCCCTCCAAATATGCTACTACGAGGGAGGGAAGCTATTGCACCGGTGCTCACAAACTTACCTAATATGTCCTTTGACCTGGAGCAGGTTCCAAATAACTGGAAACATGCAATGGTGGTGCCATTACTAAAAAAAAAAAACGTCTTTAGCTCCTGCCCTCCCAGAAAATCTGAGACCAGTATCTCTGCTGTCACTATTTGCTAAAATTGCAGAAAAATACTTAAATACCCAATTGACTATGTTCATGGAGGAAAAACAGGTACTCCATGAAACTCTATCTGACTTTAGAGCACTCCACAGCACCGAGTCGGCTTTACTCCTGGCGTCAGAGGCGCTAAAAATAGCAGCAGATGAGGGAAAGACAGCGGTACTGGTATTATTAGATCTGAGTGTGGCGTTCAAAACGGTCTCCCACGGCCTTGTGCTGGAGCGGCTCTGGGAGGTCTGTGTCAGAGGGAGCACTTGGGAGTGGATCAAAGACTTCCTACAGAACAGATCCTTCCAGGTTCTACAGTGTCCCTTCGATTCTGAGATATGTCCTCTGTTTCAAGGGGTACCACAGGGTCCCGCCCTCAGTCCAGTATTATTTAATGTGTATATGCACCCGCTGGCGACTATTGTATTGAAACATGGGGTGAAACTGCTGTCATACGCTGACGACACTGTTGATTATCACATTAGAGCAAAAGGATGTAGAGGCGGCACCAAAATTCAAAGCCTGCCTGAGTGATATGGCGAGCTGGATGAAGTTCAGTTGCCTGCAATTAAATGCAGGCAAAACGGAGGTCCCTTATGTGGTGGCAGGAAGAACTAGAACCAACCCCCGACTCCCAAACTGAAGATTAAAAATTTGGAAGTCTGGTTTGACGACACTTTATCATTCACAGGTCAAATATCAGCTCTGGCAGGCACTTGCTTTGGTATTCTAAGAATGATACGTAAAATATTAGATATTCTACCTCCGAATAGACTGTTTATGCTGGGATCTGGGGGTGATAGGGCTCTGTTGTTAGGCTGTGATGTCTCAGCGCAGGGACACTCCATTGGAGTAACCAAGCGCCTTATACGTTTTTAATCTAATCGGTTGGAAATTTTCCTTCACAAAAGCTAGGAAATCTTATATTCTATGTCGGGACCGAATGCTTCAGATTATGCACGTTTATAGCTAGTTGATCGCCAGTGAGGGCATTCCAGGCATCGGCTTAAAGTAGAGGGTCTTAAATGTAGAGTCTGAAGACCGATCCACAGCCCTCAGGATATCTTCCAATCATACTCTTAAAGAAGAAGCTTTCAAGACCTTAGCCCCCTTAGCCTAATATGTCCCAACGGAGGAGGTGTCAGTGCCAGCCTCCTGTAAAATCCACTTCACCCATCTGGCGATAGTAGTCACTCAGACCGGCTTCAACGATTTCTTCATGACTATAAGTAGTTGCTTTGTTCTCGGAGTACGATACTCTTTGGTCATGGACTCGTAGGCCTGAAGACATCTGACCACACACAATTTGGGGTGAGAAGGGGAAGCCTGACAATACACCACTCTGGAACTCGTTTTGGTTCTCTTAGATATAGAAAACTAAACTCCTTCCGGCGTGAATCTAGTTCTCGTACATCTGACACCCGTCTGCAGGATATCAGACACAAAAGGATCGCCAACTTACTAGATAGCTCTCTGCGAGATATTCATTATCTTGCCCTGATAACAGCAAACATAGCACCACATAAAACATCCCCGAATGAAGAGGAGCATGTTTCTGGGGGGGATAGACAACCGGATACCTCTTAGTAACCTGCATACCAGAGGATGTTTCCCAGCTGGCACCTCGTGGAACGGTAAGTAACCTGTTAAAATAGCAGATCTACAAGCATTATTTGTGTGATATGCTAGGCCATCGCCAACCAATTCCGACAAGAAATTCACAATGTGTATTACATCTGCCCCCACTGTAGAGGTGGCCCCTTAGCAAGGCCTACCGGTGCAGGGGTTCGCCCTTCTTTGCGCACTAGTCCTTGGACCAACAAATGAAGATTGGCACAGAAGCTGTAATATCAAAACAATAGTTTATTAAAACCTCATGAGTGGAACTACATCTATACAGAACCCTCAGGCAATGTATAAGGTAGTACAAGGAGTACAGAAACCATGGGCCTTTTATACCGAGTTTGTAGCTGAGTAAGCATGAGAGCTCAAAAGGAGGCGGCACAAGTATACACAAGAATAGCTATTCACATATATGGAGTAGCAGAAAATTCGTAATCAACAAAGTGGGAGGGGTGATGAAGTTGCTGACATCAGTTGAAACAGCCTGACAGTTACACACTAGGACAGGTGCATTCAGCTGCAGGTCTTTCTGAGCATGTGCAAGGCTCTGACTCAGTGCTGAAGGAGTTAACTGTAACAAATGACACAAGCAGAATACAAGGGCAGGCAATAGTAAAGCAGGAGAAAGCACATGGCTAACTAAAATGGCTGCCAAAAACAAAATGGCTTCAGCTCATGCTAACAGTGATCTCTGCCAACTTCCACACCACGGGATCGAGATCCCGTCGCAGGTTCCAGCGTGACCATCTACTCCAAGTGAAATTTTATCTCTTGACTGCAGAGTCTGCCCAAGCTTGCGTGATGAGTAGCACAGCCTGTCAAGAGAGGCCAGGGACATCCCAGCATCCCCTGTAATCTTCCTCACCATCAGATGGAGATTGCCGACTTGAACCAACTGGTGCAAGTTTCCATGATAGTCTGTCAGAAGATTAGGAGTCTGGGAAAGTGGGATTGAAAAATCCATAGAAAGTTCCAGATGAACTGGATACCAGACTTGCAAACTTCCACAGTGGTGTCACCAGGATCCCCTCCCTTCTTTGACACCTGAACAGCGCTGTAAGTCTAGCAATCGAGAATGGCGGGAACGCATACCCCCGAAAGTAGTTCAAGTCCAGAAGGAAGGCATCTGTTGCTTCCGCCCAAGGATCTGGATGCCAGCTGAAGAACAGAGGCAGTTGGCGATTGAGCCAGGAGGCAAAGAGATCTACTTGACATGGACCCCATTTGAGCTTAATCGCCTGGAATAGAACTGGATCCAGCTTCCAAGCACTGGAGTCTCTCGGATGACAAACATTCCAATCTGTCGTCTGATTCAAACGACTCTAAAGATACTCTGCAATAACCAAGATCTTGTTTGCCAGACAATGGTTCCAAAAATCCCTGGCCACATCGGCTAGCACCTTGGAGTGAGTGCCCCCCACTCCTGTGATTTATGTACCGAACTGCCAACACATTGTCAATCTTCAAGAGGATGGAACAAGAGAAACCTGTTGGCCAGCAGGCTCTGAATCGCAAACAACCCTGCCGGAAGCTCTAGACAGTTGTTTAGTGCCCCTTCGTTTGACCACAGTCCTCCGGTGGTAACCTTTCTACACCAGGCACCCCAGCCGTGATGGCTCGCCTCGGATTCTAAGATTAGGTCCGGGTTCGAACCCCAAAATGACCTGCTGTTCCAGGCCTGCATGTAGTTGAGCCTCCAGCGTATCTCCATCCATGCTTACGCTGAAAGTTTGACCCCTTAGACATAGGACAAGCCCTTCCTGAGATGCAGTGCTTTCAGGTGCTGGAGCACCCTTAAGTGTAGCGACCTGGAAAAATCGCCTGTATAGACAAAGAGGAGTTGGACAAGCCTGGCTAGTTGTCGGAGAGAAATGCGTTCCTTCTCTAACGTTCTGCCCAGTTCTCTGCGGATGAGAATCATTTTCTTGTGGGGCAGTCTGAGGAACTGAGCCACAGTGTCTATCTCAAAGCCCAGAAATATCAATTTTTGTGTGGGAGTAAACTCTGACTTCCGACAATTGATGTTGAACCCTAGGTTCTGTAGCAGAGATATTGTCAATTGGAACTGTGCTTTTAATTTGACTCGATCCTGTTGCATTAGCAGGATGTCGTCCAAATAGACAATGAGTCTAACTTCTCGCACGAAGCTGTGCAATGGGCGGATGTAAAACTGAAAGGGCGACACTTGAACTCAAAGACCTGTTCCCTCCACACGAATTGCAGGAAGCGTTGGTGTGGGGGAAAGACTGGGACAGTGAGGTACGTGTCCTTCGAGTGCATTTTGAAGAGTTAGTTGTTTGGGAGGAGGATATCCAGTGAATCCCCGGAACTTTGAAATGGCGGTATACCTCCCACCTCTTTAATTCTCACAGATTGATGACCGGTCGGAAACCCTTGTCTTGCTTTTCCACCAGAAATATATTGCTGAGAAACCCCCTGGGGTGACGGGTTGTGGGCGCGATCGCCCCTTTGTGTAACAAGTCTTGTACCGCTCGGTCGACTACATGCATGCCCTCCTGTGAAAAGACATGGGGTTTTGGGTCTTGTCCCTGCCGGGGGTTACCTTAGCACTGTGTGGGAGCTTGCGACTGTTTGCATTACCCATTCGTCCCCTGTGAGCAAAGCCTACATCCGGAGGAGCCATCATAACCTGCTGCCCACCTCTGGTAGGGAAAAGGGGGTATCGCCTGCTGTTTGGGCCCCAGGGACATTGTTGGCACCTCTGTAGGTACCTCTTCCGCCGTGGCCTCCACCGGTGCCCCAGGTAGGGTAGAAACCTCAGTACGTACTTCTTTTGGTCTTGCCAGTGCAGGGATCTTCTGGTTTGAAACTTGTGGGGGTTAGTATTATACCCGCGGCCGGAGGAGCGCCCCTACCTCTTCAGGCCCTGCCAAAAACCTTCAGGATTGACTGGTGAGCCTTATCCAGGGAGGAAAAAGTTGTCATGAATTTCATGAGCTGCTTGATGACAGGGACTCCAAATAGACCCCCATCTGCCACTGCCCCGGCCTATGTGGTGGCCAGTTCTCCTAGCTTGGGGTAGATCTTAATCAACGAAGAGCATCACAGCTCCAACGACAACACACAATTTGCATTCCCCAGGAAGCATAGCACTCACTGAGCCCTCCCAGAGAGAATGACTGGGTCAATTAGCTTGCCTGATTCGTGAGCTGCCTCGTCCAATATTTTAATGAATGGTCCTAGCACATCCAGGTTGAGGTCATGGCAGGACCTCAAGGATCAGTCCAGACCCTTCTGCGGATCTTTAATAAACTTGGTGACAAAGGTTGCCATTTTGCCATTGATTTCTGGCGTACAGGCCACCTTGCCAGCCAGGGAAGTCTCTGGCACTCCACCCTCGGCTGACCCCTGACCTTGTCCATTGTTTCTTTTATTGTAGGATGCCAATTTGGTGGCGGGAAACTAGTCAGTAGAGCAGGGAGGTACATCTCATTTAGGATCCTTGCGGTCACCAGGGTCTATTGGGACCTGGTTCATCATCACCAGAGTCTTCCCCGGTATTATCATCCGCCTCCTGAGGAGAGTAGGCATCATCTTCATCGGGGGTAAACCCAGGCTGGGAATCTGGTTCCTACAAGGTGTCCAGGCACTCTCAGGTAAGCGTTATGTAACCTTTCAAATGCATCTGCTTGAGGGGTGATAGCCCTGGTCTTGGGGCAAGATTGTGCCCTCCGTTTACCCTGCTGGGCAACCAGAGTGTCACGAGTGGGTACAGTTCCCGCACCTTCCTCTTGCGGTGGTACTACATTATGTTGGGCTGTAAGTTGCACTAGTTGCTTACTCTGGGATTGCAAGGCTGATTAAATCGGTCTCGGGAGGGAGAAGTCAATGGCATCTACCAGCTACATATGAATGGGGCGGAGAGGTTGTTCCTCATTCCCAGCACCCCAGTATTCTTAATTAGAACTTGCCATGGATGATCAGGTCCCGCAGTGCTTACAATGCAAGCCGATTTAGAATAGGGTGAAACCCTAGTTTACGTCACAGGGGACAGTCCCTAAACCTTATGCAATATTGTAGAAATGGTAACCCCCCCCCCCCCCCCCCCCCTCTTACCTTGGCCAATGCTTGTTTCTGGCAGAGGGTCAGGAATTTACAGGTTTTAATTTTTATTTGAAAAACATTCAGGCTGAGTGCACACGCCCTCTAATTATAATGGGCTAGACAATGAACTATGCTCCGTGTTAAGTACAAAGTAACTGGAGCTAGGAAACCCAACTAAGCATAGCTGTAAGGTTTCACAATGCCATGTTTGACATTTTTCATAATTTCAGTGTTATGAGTGACATTTCAACCAGTATGAGTGACACTTTCTTGCCATCAAAATTAAGCAACGAAGACGAGAGAAAACATATAAACATCACAAATTACAACCATTTGTGAAAAGAAAAAACTATACTGCTGCTTAATGCAGAAACAAGGAACTCACACTAAAACGTAGGGACACATAAATGGGGCATAAAGGTATGGGTGAATTGGCACTGATAATTACAAACACGGGGCAGATAGACGGAAACTGAAACTTAGAGAGACCGTAAACGGGGTAAAAGGCTCAAAAAATGAATGTGATTGTGTAATCTGACTTGTGGTCAGTGACACTTACCCAACACTGCATAATCGGTGTCACTGCCCCCCTCGTTGCTCGTTACAGTTTCACTCATGGCAGCACATTGTTGGCTCAGGGGTCCACTTCTGCTGTTTGCGATGCCCCCTAGCTGGGCTCTCCGCATACGCCAACCACGCGTTTGCGGAGGTTACTTGCCAGGGCTGTGTCAGTCAATGCTCGCTGATTGTCAGCAGTGAGCACCGACTGATGGTCAAGGAGTGTGGAGGACAGTCCCAGCCGCTACATGTAGCGCGGTCCAAGAGGAGAGATCTCAAGCTACTTGCACGGCTGCATTCTCACTTGGCCGCACTGAACTGCGATGGGAGGTCCGCCAAGCTGCTGAGGTGCCAGGCACCGCTCGGCGGTGGGCCCCATTGACTTCCTGCGCAGGAATCCCAATTAATGATTTTGAGTCCAGACCTCAATGCTTCCAGTCTAGTGTCTGGGAAATACAGGCTGTGGAAAGCTTTCAGCTGACCCACTCGGGCCCTGCAGCGATACACATCTTAAATGCCCTCTGGCAGGAGCGGAAAGTCCTGGTGCATGGGTACGCCATGTTCTTCCGCCTCCCTCGGCAGCTGGTTGTGTGATACCACAGAGAGAGGGTGTTCTGCTGGGTAAAGTTACCCCACTTTGTAGGTTCAGTGGCAGGTGAATGACGTTCCGGATCATCTCCTTATCATTACGGCGCTGGGCCCTGGGCTAGTCAACCCAGACAACGCATACAAACTGCAGCTCCGGGCTCCTAGCTGCGCTACCTCCAGCTGGCTCACTGTCTCCACACTTAAATGTACAGCGCACGCCCGTTTGTGTCACACTGTTGGCAGTTGCGACTGTGCAGACCTGCCAAGTACCACGCATCATCATTGGGCAATTGATCTCAGTAACTGACTCTCGTGACAGGTGTTAGATGAAACACTGTAGCCAGCCGAGCCCAGAGCGAGTTGAGCCAGCCCCCAATTTAGCCTGCAGGCTGCAAACAGTGCAGACGCGCGTTCTAATCTGAGCTTTGCTTATACTGTGGTGTACATTAGCAGCGCTCCAGCACTTGATGAGGAGGCGCTTTAAATGTGTGACAACGCATTTCAGTGCGGTGATGCAGACCACCACACTGAAATGCATTAGTGTAACGCCTGATGCATGGTACTTGGCAGGCATGACTAAGGGGGACACCGAATTATAGTAGGAGCATAATTGAAGGGCTTACTTTCTGCACACTCTTCTTCAAAATGACTCGAGATCCCTTCCAAGGGAAACGAAGCCGATGAGGCGCACGTAGGAAAGGGTTCCAAGAATGACTTCTCCGTCTGTGCACGCCTAGTGGACCCGATGTGCAGCTGCACGCTCAACCGCTGATGACCGTGCGGTTCAGAGCCATACCAGACGCCCCCTAACTATATCGGCAGGGGACCACAGTCCGCAGAGCCACTCTAATGGCTTCTATTACTAAACACCGTGGTACAGTGCGTTCAGCAAGCGGGAGGGCACCCAGAACAGTGCAAATACATAAGAAACATCACATTATCATATGAGAAACATCAGTAAGAAAAAAAACTTAACTGGCTGCTGAGCAACGAAGACAGAGGAAGTGCCTTTCCTTGGTGGATGTTGTATATAGTGGATTCTATGGTTGGTCTGTTCCAAATTCAGACTCATGGGATTTGTAGTCTTTTTTATCATGTTGATATAATGTTGGTTTTGGCTACTGAGCAATAAAATGGACTGAGCTATTACAGAATCTGAAGCCTCTGGTCTTGAGATGGATAAAGTTGGTGCTTGTACTGCAGTTTTCATATGCCTCATGGATTGCTAAGAATGTCCCTTGACTTTACAATGGCATAGAAGCAGCCCATGTGTACACCTTTTTGTTTTCGAAATCGTTAGACGTGGTATCTGAGCCAGTTCGTTGTATTTTTCTGCCAGCATGATATTGACCAATGCCCTCTGTCTATAATAAAAGTTAAAGGGCAGCCATTCAACTTTAGCGTGATCTTAAGGCTCTGTCCAAATGAATTTGGTCACTTCACGTGGCGATCTCTCTTTGACTTGTGTTCTTCTTTGCAAGCAACCAATCCTACATGTGCACGTTGTTCTGTGTCTACATAATCATTGCACATGCATCTTCACTGTCGCTTACTGAGGACGTTGAGCCTTTGGAAGATTAATTTGATGATGATCGACTTGGTTTAGTTTCTACTTGGCTCAATTGAGGATGGTGTTTCCCCTTGTGGGCGTGGCTAGAATGCTCTTTGAACTTTCTGCTGTCAATTTTCTCTTCTCGTTGTGATACACTTAGTTTCTTTTTCGCTTTACAGATGGTTATGAAATAGCTTTCTTTCCCAAAGCCTTTGCATATCTGTCCAATGGCAGGATATTTACCTTTGTGTGGAAATGAGAATCCAAATCGGAAACACAATTTATTTTTCTTCGGAGACATTGTCTTATGCGCCTCCACTTTGTGTTTCTACATAGGTTTCATAATCAACACTGGTTCATTCTGGGCTGTTTCAGCTTCCATATCAGCAGCCTGTCAATCTGCAAATTTCTTGCAACCATGATTACCTATTATAGACTGAGTGTCTCTCTCAGCATGCGTCGTCTGAACGATTCATGGAGGCAACCATCGATGACTGAGACGTATTGCTTCTTAGTCATTGAATTCACTGAACTTGCAGTGCTTGATATTTTTTTTTATGTCAATGAGTTTTAGGTTGTACAACAATTATATGCGGTTTGCACATCTGCTATAAACACTTAAGAGAGCAATCACTAGTACAGTGTTTACAAGACTCAGGCACATGGGGTACTGTCAGTTACGCTAACCAGTTGTTAATTGTATCAAAGGAGATGTACAGATAATAGCACTTAGAAAGATGTCAAATTACAATATACTATTCCAGATAATTGGTGTGCTACAACCAATAGATCCCAGTAATGAGGCTATTTCTGTGCCCACCAATAAACAGATAAACTGAGCAAAAAACTATGACAAAACATAAACAGTCCCTCCGCCCATCTTGGCCCTCTCCTTATTAAATCCATTTGACATGTATTGGACAATTAATCTCGGCACGCATAGAGGCTAAGTAACCAGATGTTATCCTGGGGCCCAGCATATGGCAGGCAGTGCACACCCCAAACAGTTCTAGCAGCCATTGAACCAATTAGTAAGCTGTGTCTTCAGTCTGCTGTGGCGGCGAGTTAGTGCCAGTGCCTGGAGCTGATTAAATGGCAGCTTCCAACTCAACCAGGATAGCATCCCAGTTGGTCGCTATGGGGTATTCGCATATCCCTAAACTGTCTTCGCTGTGCAAGGTGACCCTTTCTGCCTGATCCCAAGTCGCAAGAGATTGCATCCAAGCCGCAAGCACTGGGGACTTTGTGCGCATTCCATCGCCCAGTGATCAGGCGTTTGGCCATTATTAGCCCTAGGTCGAGGACGCGAGATGTGACCTTCTTTTTCTTGGTCCTTCAACAGAAACCTAGGATGCATACCTATGAGGTGTGCCTCGCCAAGCGCCTGTGCAGGTGGACAGCTGGTTTGTCACTCCCCACTAGTAACGCTGCAGGAATGGGCACCCCCAAAGCATATGCAGGAGGTATGCGTCTACTAGGTAACAGCGGGGCAGGCAGTGTCTGTTCGCCGTAAATATTGGTGTATTTTTGCTGGAGTAAGATCGGTTCTGTGCACAATATAGTATTGTATAAGGCAGAATCTTCCTTTGTGGGGGACATGGACTGGGCCCTTCAGCAGCGTTCCCATTCCTTGTCAGTGTAGGGGCAAGCCAGATCTTCGTCCCACCTGCGCCAGAGGGGCGTGGGCTGTGGCCCAACATGAGAGTGCAGCGAGTCCTGAAACTGATCCGGGGTCTGCCTGGTCCCATTACATGCAGGTATTGCAGAGTGAGGTGTGTTGTGAGTTCCAGGGCTATGTCACCTCCTCTACTTCCCTATGCGGTCACTAGTGAATTGTATAGAAGGAAGTGGCCCGGTGGGAGGCAGTCCTCTTCCATCAGGGACTCGTAGGCCAGGAGGCTATTATTCTGCTAAACGTCTCCTATTGTGTGGAGACCCGCCGCATGCCAGGCGGTTAGGTCCACCGCCAACGTAATAGCATATCTTCAAAGTGTGCCAAGCAGGGGGATTGCCGGGGTGTAAGGGATTGCTGTATGTGTTAGATAAAGAGTTCGGTTGTAACAGTGGTATGTCACCCCCAGCAACAAGGAGTTGGGTATTGGCGTACGTGTGCAGGGATGAAATGGGTGCAAGACTTCTAGCAGACTGCACTCCGGTGCAGCCATGGCCTTATCCGCAAGCTGTAGGCCTTACATCCATTTGGCCACCCATTGAAGTTGAGATGCAAGATATTAGTGCTCAAAATGAGGCATGGCAGGCTTCCCTGGTCTTTGAGCAGATTTCATTTCGGAAATGCAATCCGGCAGCGAGAATTGTTCAAATGAATTCCCTCATTGCCTTTTCAGGGAGCAAAAGAAATGGGCAGGAATATGGAGGGGGAGATTGGCAAAGTAATAAAGGAGAGCTGGGACGGCGACCATCTTGAGAAGCGCTATGCGCCCCATCACTGACAGTGTCAGTTTACGCCAAAAAGTAATCTGTGCTCTCAAGGAGGTAACAGCCCTTTGTAGTTTGCCATCATACAAGCCTTCAGTTGCATGGTACATCCTAATCCCCAAATAGCGGAACGTGGAGGGGGCCAGGCCGCTTTCGTCTGGTTGAATACGAGGTGGGGATCCATCAGTTTACGGGTGAAAGTAAACGAGCAGGATTTTGATCAGTTGACCTTATGGCCAGAAAGATGAGCGAAGTGATCAAGCGTTAGGGCGATCACATCTGGGATGGAGTGTAGGTTCCTAAGGTAAATGGGTAGGTCATCCGCATAGAGAGAACCAGAGTGCAGGCCATCTCCTAGTTGAATACCCCACTCTGCGCTCCCAGCACAGAGGGCAAGCACCAGCGGTTCTATGGCCAATGAGAAAAGCGGGGGCAGGAGCAGGCAGCCCTTTCGAGTTCCTCTGTGAAGCTGGAATGATTCCGATACCAGGGGGCCAGACTTGACCCTGACCAGTGGGCGAGTGTAGAGTAATTGGACCAGCTGTAAATAGCAGTCCCCAATACCATAACACACTATGGTTTCGAATAGAAAGTCCCATTCCAGCGAGTCAAAGGCTTTGGCCAAATCCAGCACCAGACAGCCCGCTCGAGACCATGATTCTGGCGCATACTTCAAGACACGTAAAAGCGTCCTAAGTTTAAGAATGTACTGCGGGATAGCACAAATCTATTCTGGTCAGGGTGAACCAGCGCAGTACTAGAGGTGCCAGCTGAGTAGCCAATATTGTTGCAAGGACTTTTAAATCTATGTTGAGCAGCGCCAAAGGCCGTTATGAACCCAGATCAATGGGGTCTCTGTCTGGTTTAGGAATGGATATGTGTAGCGCTTCGTGTAGGGAGGTGGGAAGGCATGAGGCCGTCAGCACATCTTCGTATAGGGTGAGCAACCAGTTTGCCAGGAGGTCTGCATATGCCTTATAAAATTCAACAGGTAAGCTTTCTGGGCCGGGTGTCTTGCCTGTGGCCAGGGCCCTGATCACCTCCTGTATTTCAGAAAGTGTAATTGGGTCTTCTAGCTCCGCTTTTTGGTCGGGTGCAAGGCAGGATAGGGGAATCATGGAGAAGAAAGCTTTAGTGTCTTGGGGGTGAGCAGTGAGTCTAAATTAGCGTCTAGACAGCGAGGCGTAGTGGTTGGTTAGTTGTAGATGTATGCTCTACACTGAGTGTAGAGAAGGCTGCCAGCAGCATATCTTGGTGCCATGATAGGCTGCCGGGGCTGGGCCAGTGTCCATGCATGCAGAAGGCTTGGTGGGTTTCAGTCAGAATGGGTACTGCCGAGGTAGTCGGTGTGTGCTACAGAGGGCAGTAGGTACGACATGTCAACAAATCGGTCAAGTCAAACATGTAGGTGATGTGGTGAGGAAAAGGAGTACTATTTTGTAAGTGTACTTCTTACCTCCTCTGTTTACAGAAGTGATGCTGGTGACTAATGCTCATCTTCAGCGGTTGGAAAATTACCCATTCCTAGACGACTGGCTGCTGAAGGCAAGCTTCAGTCATAGACCAGCTAGAACAATGGCAGAACTCCTAATACCATTGATTTTACCCATAAATTAGCTCAAGTCCCACCTGATTCCGTCACAGAGGCTTCCATTCATTGGGCCAATCTTGGATCCACTGAGATTCAAGGCTTTTCTTCCACCGCAGTGAGTCCAGAAATTAGTTCTATGATCATGATATTTTTGATAGACTTGTAACTGCAGATTCCTCACCTTAGAAGATTCCCCAGGCGGCATAGTGGATCTGGAGAATCATGAGCAATACCTCTGCGTGCTGATAGGTGGTGTATATCAGCTCGGCGTCAGAAGTCCTGTTGCTGTGCCCTTATATGCATGACCCTGGCATGCTGACATCAATTGTTCCTTTCTTTCCAAGCAAACCGTGCAGATCTGGAGAGCTATCTCCGTCGGTTTTTGACCATCATTTTCTTCTTTGTAGGCTCTTTTTGAGCAGTGTGCTATGACATGTCCCCTACTAAACCTACAGAGTTTAAGCCTTGTGGGGAATGCCACGGACTGATGTCTGTCTCTGATCCCCACTTGGACTTCCTCTGGTTCTTGGAGTTGAGGCACGACCCCAAGGCTTGCACCAAGTTGATACACCCTAAGAAGCTCAAGGTGGTGTGGTTGAATAAGGCTCCGCGCCACATCTGTTCCCAAAGTCTATCTCTGGGCAGTTCCCCAGCCATTCCTGCAGATGATAGTCATCCTGTGCCAAGATTTCCTTCTCCAATTTGGGTAAGTTGAAGCACAAGAAAAAAGTTGAAGCATTCTTCGGCTTCCCTGATTAGACATTGTGCTTCGAGGCCCTGCTTCTGCACTCCACCTGAGGAGCTAGTGTCCGGGCCCTCTCTATCTACCCCGAATTCCCTAGAGCCGGAGGGATGCCCACCCAGTTGAAGGAATTCTATGACGCCATGCATGCCATCTTCGGGCCACAGACTCCCTCTAGCACATCTTCAAGCCCAACGGAGCAGCGAGATGCCCTAGCTGGGTTAACGCTGGCGAGTCTGCTCCTGATGACAGCTGGACCCTTTGATCATCTCTGGATTGGAGTTGATGCAGTCAAAATTGCCTACACCCACAATGGCCCCCTTCCCCCAGGGCTACCCAGATGCCGCCAAAGGCACTCAACATACACACGGGCACCGTCCAGGCCCTACCAACCCCTGGACTTGCCTTCCTTAAACAAGCCCTTTATTTCGGCACATGGAGATGAGGAAGAGGGTTATGACCCCTTCAGAAGGACCTTGACCAAGATACACTGGAATGAGGAGCTGGGTGAGGCCAGTGGCTTGAACATCTCCCTAGACTCTGTCATGCTTTCCCTTCTGGGTCCTGATTCGGAGGAGGGCACATCTTTTGCCACCGTGATGTACATGTCAGCAGAGGTCATTTACAACTACTTGCCTTTGAGTTCAAAACTAACGTCTTGATGGAGGTGCTTCACCGGAAGTGAGCTCGGGCGAGCCCTTGCTCCCCTTTAATAAGGCCCATGCTGGTATTTTGCTGGTGGCCTGGGCTAAATCTTGCGTCATCTTGTGCATCACATGATTGCTTGTTATCACCCCGCCCCAGGAGACCCAGAATTCCACTCCCAGCATCCTTCCCCTGAGACCCTGGTGGTGCAGGCCTCAACAGCCAAGATCAACCCTACGTATTCCCTTCCACTCCACCGGGCAGGGAATCCAAGAGGCTGGATACCTATAGGAAGAGGATTTTCTCTTCTGCCTGCTTGACCTTTTGGTCAGTGAATACCGCTTGCCTCTGGGGTTGATATTCCCATGCTTCATGGTACTCGGATGCAAAGCTGCTCCCCTGCTCCCTGAAGAGGGTCGTGCCTTCCTCAACCAAGCCCTGGTGGATGGTCGGGAAACAGCCAAGTTCGCCATCAGGTGTGGATTGGACATCACGGACTCCCTAGGCAGGCCGTGACCTCTACAGTTGCGCACCGCCTGCATGCCTGATTGCAGTACACTGGATTTTCAGGGGATGTTCAAGCGTCCCTCATTGACATGCCATTCGATGACTCACACTTGACAGAGCAGGTATGGCGCTTAAGCGGTTTCAGAAAACCCGAGCCACCACCAGGTCACTGGGCTTCTCTCTGGCAACCCACTTGCAGCAGCAGTCTTTTGGCCCCTTCCGTGACCGTGGTCGGGGCACCTATGGGTGCTGGCAATATCAGCCTTACTGCCAGCCAAGCAGGATGCCCAGCCTTGTCGTTGCTGGGATCGAGGATCCTAGAAAAGACGCAGTAACCACACCCAGCATGCTCTACAGTCCCCCTCCACACCACACAGTCATCCTGTTGGCAGCAGGTTTTGGCATGATGTGCCCCAACAGAGCAACATAACTTCCGTCAAGTGGGTGCTCCATATTGTGCAGAAGGATTATACTCTTTCATTTGTAGAAACTCCTCAGCCTTTGCCCCCAGAACAGCTGACTGAAGACCGTCTCTCCTTGTTCATCAGGACGTGCAGGCTCTGTTGGTCAAAGGAGCTATTGAGAGGGTGTCTCTGCCAGAGATAGTGTGTGGTTGCTATTACCACTACTTCCTGGTGCCAAAAAGGGATGGAGGCCTCTACCCCAATCTAGATTTGCGCCCTCAACACCTTTTGGAGAAAAGAGAAAATCAAGATTTTCTCTTTGGTTTGGTTCTGTCTGCCCTCTATCCTGGAGACTGGATGGTAGCGTTGAACGCATACTTCCGCTTCATTGTCCTGCAGGCCCACAGGCGATACCTGCGACTCATGGTGGGCCACAAACATTTCCAGTATGCTGTGCTCCCCTTTGGCCTTACCAGTGCCCCTCCGGTGTTCACAAAAGTGATGGCGGTGGTTGCAGCACATCTTCGGAAGTTTTAGTCTTCCTCTTGCTTGATGACTGTTTGCTGAAGGCACGTTTACCCCAGGCAGTTGTCACTCATCTCCAGACTACGGCGAACCTTTTACACTTGCTGGGTTTCACCATCAACATGCGTAAGTCACACCTGACTCCTTCTCAGATGCTCCCTTTCATTGTAGCTATTCTGGATACAGTGCAGTTCTTTGCCTACCCTCTGGAGCAGAGTGTCCAGAACATTTGGGCTCTGAGCCTGATGTTTCAGCCTCAGTCCTGGTATTTGGTGAGAATGACTGAGGCTGCTGGGTCTGGTGGCCTCCTGCATTCTGCTGATGCAGCACTCTTGATGGCATATGAGGGCTCTGCAGTGAAATCTGAAGTCCCAGTGGGAACAATATCAGGAAAATCTTTCCGACCTGGTCCAGATTTCGAAGGAGACTGCAAAAGATCTGCAGTGGTGGCTAACGACCATGATTGCGTTAACAGCAGATGTATTTCCTTTCCCGCACTCAGAATTGACACTTGTGACTTATGCATCATTTCTGGGTTGAGGTAGCCACCTGAGAGTGGTGGAGATCAGAAGACTCTGGTCTCCGGCGGAAGCTTAGCTTCACATACATCTTCTAGAGCTGAGGGTTATCAGTTTGGCATTGCAAGCCTTCCTTCCATCCATCAAAGGATAGCCAGTCCAGGCGTTTAGACACCACCACCACCATCATGTGGGTATTGCATCAAACGGGGGGTGGTGGTGGTTGTGGACCCTGTGCCAGGAGACTGCATGTCTGGGCTTGGCTGGAGTGCTAAAACATCTTCATGTCGTACAGCACGGGCAGGGTCCCTGAACGCTGGGGCACTCAAACTTAGCAATCTGATAGAGACTACTAGCCGCAGATTCCTTTACGTAGAATTATCCCCAGGCGTGAGACTGGACCCGGAAAATGTTCTTGTCCCAGCATTTCTGCGCGCTGCGGGTGGCACCATGCGACTCCGCCCTGACGTCCTCCGCGGGCGTGAGGTCACATAATCCCCACCCCGGCGCGCTGCCGTCAGGTTCCTTTTTTTCCGCATGCCAAGCGGATCCGGATTGTGTCCTTGGCCTGTTTTCAGGCCTTCTTTTCACGCTTTGCGTTTTCTTTGGGAACGGTGTGCGAATGCCTTCGGGCTTTAAGACGTGCTTGTCTTGCGCGCTCCAGATGTCGGCAATGGACCCTCACCCCATTTGTATGTGGTGTTTGGGTGAGCACCATGACTCGACGGACTGCGAGGCTTGTCAGCAGATGAAGCCGAAGTCCCGACGGGAGCGCCGGATTAAACTCCTTTTGGCCCGCATGTCCCTGTCGGCGTTGTCACCGTGCCCGTCAACCCGCAGAAGGGTTCAAGAACTGCCACTTCAGTCTCCGACATCGTCCCTCTCCGAGGCCGCAAGGGCGTCGCTTGCCTGTGGGCAAGTGTTGCACCTTGTCCCCGAGGCCCGGTACCCGCCCTGTGGGGAGCGCGGGTTCTCCGCGGATCGTGCGTCGCCACCCAACCCGCCGTTCCCCGGTGTGGGGGTGACCAGAGTCCAAATGAAGGCCTATGCTACGGCCCTGCAGGCCTCCTTGGCTCCTCCTCCTCTTCCTGGGACGTCCGTGGAACCCTTGCCATGTGCGGGGCCTTCTGCGGAGTCGCCGGTGGCTCCGGCGCCGACTGGTTCGGTTTCAGGTTTTGAAGATGTGGTGCTGTCGGGGTGCGACCCTACGGCGTCCCCTCCTTCGGCCCACGGCTCCTCTGTCTCACTGCAAACCCCTGTGGGGGTCCCTGTGGTGTCGCGGGAGGTTGCCGGGACTCGTGGCTCGTCCTCGAGTCCTCCTCGGTCCTCTGGGCAGGCGGCGGCCTTGTCCGAGGCAGAGCTGACGCCGCTCAGGTGCCGGCAGCTGTCGGCCCCGAAGGTGCCACAGGGGCTGGCTAGGGGCCGGGGTGCGTCCCCAGGTCTCCCTCGTCTCTCCACGCAGGCGGCTGCCTCGTCAGTCAAGTCGGCGCCTTTTCTGCGCCGTTCTTTAGCCGCCCCGGCTCTAACCCCGCCCTGTTCTCCCACTGCGCAGGTGGTGGTGGAGGTCGTCTCGACGTCGCGCTGGCGCCAGTAGTGGACTCCACGGCGTCGTGATTGCGTCGGGTCGTTGATTAGTCTTCGGAGTCCTCATCTTCTCCAGATGTTCGGCAGCTTTTTGTCTCTTCTTCCCCGGAGACGGGACGCCGCATCGTGGTGTTTTCCCCGGCGTCTTCCAAAGAGGGCTCTTCGCCATCCCCGCACCCACAGTCTTCCCTAGAGACGCCACGGGTTCCCCACTCGTCTGTCAACCTTCCCCCATTTCGAGCTTGGCCTTTTCTTCCTCCGGTTGGGCTGGAGGACTGTTGGTTTAGCTTACAGCCGTCACCCCTGGAGGAATTGCTCTCCCCACCGCGTTGCCCTACGGAGGGGAGTGCTGCCTTCTCCCGGGCTGTCTCCACAGCCGCGGGGATTCTGCGCATGGGCAATCCGGCTGCCCATTTCCCCGCGGATCATTTGCTTGAGGTTCTCCATCAGGGCTGTGGTGGAAGGGAGCTGCTTCTTCCCTTCGAAGCTTCGCTCCATAATTCTCTCTTGGGGGCCTGGGGGCGTCCTGCCATGGGGCACCCGGTGCCCGAGCCACTTCTGCACCGCCATCGTCCTGCTCCGCATGATCCTGTCTGCCTTTCCTTCCACCCTTCTACCAGGGGCCCTCTTCTGCAGACTGCCTTTCCCTCCTTGCCATCGATGTTGTCTCCTCCGTCACGGGAGGCCCGGTGGTTGGATTCATGGGGGCGTAACATCTTTGCCTCCTCCAGTGCTGCCTTGCGGGCGCTCAACACGCTTTTTGTGTTGGCCAGAGCCACTTCCAGCTTGTGGGATTCCGCAGTCCCTTCTGTCTTGTGCTTCTCAGGAGGGTGCCTGTGCTGATCTGCGGCACCATGTGTTGGATGGCCGGGAGCTGGCCGCGTTCATTCCCGCGCTCGGCTCTTGGTCGCACTATGGCTTCTTCGGTAGCCCTCCGTCTCCATGCTTGGCTGAGGGATAGTGTTTTCCCTGAGAATGTTAGAGAGCGTCTGGTTGACCTCCCTTTCGATGGCACTCTTTTGTTTCACGCCCCTGCGGATTCTGCCATTCAGCAGTTCCTTGTGGGGCTTCCTCCTCCTCCTCCTCCTCCTCCTCCTCCTCCTCCTCCTCCTCCTCCTCCCCCTCGGTAATCCTGGATGTCGGTCCTCTGCTGCGCTCTGGGAGGTCTAGTGTTAGGTAGCCCCGGTTGTGTGTTCTGTGTGGTTGGTGTACCTTCGGGGTCCTTCGGTTGGCCCTTTGGTGCTGTTGGTTGCTGGTTCAGCCCCCCCTTTTTTGACTTGTGGTTTTGGCAGTTGGTAAGCCTATGTAGGTCCTGAGATTGGGCCTTTTTGTGTCTTCTTTATTGGCTGCTTGGCAAGCCGTCTGCGGTTCTACCTGCAGGCCTTTCTGTTTGTCCTCTGCTGCGGAATTTTTTCTAAGAGGTGTTCCCGTGTTTTCTTGGGACATAGCTTACCCTATGTGGGGTACTTGTAGCTCTTATATAGCTCCGTCATGTGCTGGGGAGTTGTGGTCACCCTTTTCGGGTCCCTTGCTTTCTTTGGCGTCACGGTATATCGCGGGTGTGGTCTCTTTGACATTTATCTTGGCGCAGCTTGTGTTGCGCCCAGGTCTGTCCCTCTCCAGGTTTGCTACGTCGCTAGACAAGTCTGGCCTGCTGTCTGTGGCTTCGTGTTGTGGCGATTCCCCCCTTCTGTCCGTCGTTTCGGCCTGCTCCTCTGTCTGGTGTTCCAGAGGGACTGGCTTTCCTTGGCCTTCTTTGGCTTTCTGTGTTCTGGTAAATGGCCTGGGTCCGTCCTCCGTGTCTTTCTCTTCTGCCTGGTCCCACTTCTTTCGTGGGTCAGTGTGTGTGTTCTGGACCAGCCCCTCCCTTGGGGTGTGTCCTGGCCCTTCCTGGCCTCTGCCTTTGGCTTGCGCCTGGCTTGTTCTGGTGCACTGCTCCATGGTGTTGCCTGCTGCTGGCTGCGCATGCCTGCTTGTTCTGGTCCACCGTCATGACCTTTTGATGTGTTCCCTTGTGCCCCTACCTCTGGTTCCGCTGGAGCTTTGTGCACCTGTGCCTTTTTTCCTACGCCTGCGCTATTGGCGGTGGGGCCGTTCCTGCCTTGTCCGCTGCTTGCGGCCGAGGTGTGTTCAGCTGTTTATCACTGTGTGTGCTTCTTACGGAGGGCCCTGCCTCCGGTTCTACCTCTTCTCCCTAGGATTCGAGGTGGTTCTTTTGTTCCTTGAGGCCTTTTGGGCGCTGTCTGCCCCTGCGGGGTGTTGGTCGATTCTCCCTTAGTTGGGATTGGGATCGCCTGGCCTTCCCTTCTTGTTCCTGTGGCATGTACCCTGCTGGGGCCCTGTGTTTCTCCTGCTTGGGAGGCTCTCTCGCAGGCCCTCCTCCCTTCGGGGTATGGCTTGGGTATCTATTCTACGTTAAGGAATCTGCAGCTAGTAGTCTCTATCAGATGTACAAGTTACTTACCTCCGGTAACGATGTATCTGGTGGAGACGATTCTAGATGCAGATTGCTTCACGACCCGCCCTTCCTCCCTGTTCTGCGAGGTCCCTCAGTTTGGTTTTCTGCGCTCGCCTCCCTCTGGGTGGCTTGTCTTCTGTGGGTGTCCTCTTTGCTTTTTTCCGGACCAGCTGTCCGGTTCTGCTTGAATGTTCCATTCCCCCCCTTTTTTCTTTTGATGCATGGATGGTTGGTTTCTGTGTGCCTTTGCTTCCCCCCAGCTGGTTTCTCTCCAGTGTAGGGGCCTCCTTTTGCTCTTCTTTTTTCCCCCCTGTTGGGTTGGAGTTTCTGATCCCCTTGCGGTCTTCTGCGTTGGGGATTCTTTTGCCTGTCCTTTGGCCTCCTGCTCCTTTCAGGGGTTGCGGCCCTCCTTGACCTTGTAGTCTGGGGGTGGATTGCTGTTACTCCTCTGTTCAGGGATTGTGGACCTTCACTGTGTGGTTTGTGGTTGCAGTCTCTCTCTCTCTCTCCTTCTGTTCCGGCGCTTTCACATGCTTGTGCCTCCAGGATGGCTATTGCCTTGGCTTCCTTGGTTATTCCTCGGAGTGGTGCTTTGCTCTTTCCCTGCTGTGGCTTTGCTGCTGTGGCCTTCTGGTACTTTAGTGCCAACTGGTGCTATCGCCTTGGCTTGCACAGTTGTTCCTCACAGTGGTGCTCTGCTCTTTCTCTGCTATGGCTTCGCTGCTATAGCCTTCTGGTACCTTAGTGCCAGCTGGTGCTGTTCCTCATCCTTGTTTCTCTCTGTTTTGTTTCTCTGATTTTTTTTGCATACTGTTCCCATGCTCTCCTCCAGTTTTGTTGTGATGGCTCCGCGTTGTGGCACGGAAAAGTTCTCCGAAGCAAACTGACGTCCGCGCGCCAGGGCTTATGTGACCTCGCTGACGTCACGCCCGCAGAGGACGTCGGGGTAGAGTCGCGATTTGCCGGCCCCCGGCGCGCAGAGATGCTGGGACAAGAACATTTTCCGGGTCCAGTTTCACGCCTGGGGATGATTCTACGTTAAGGAATCTGCGGCTAGAATGGTCTCTACCAGATACATCGTTACCGGAGGTAAGTAACTTGTACAACGATGCCATGCAGATCACGAATGGCAATCCTATCTTGAGTTGGCTCAAGGTCTGTCCCTAGAATGGGAGAACCTTGGCTCAATCTGATCCTCATGACCAAGAATGCGCAGTGTCATCATTTTTGCATGTTTGAGTTTCCGAAGTGTCTCTCACTCGGAGACACATTCCACCTCAAATGAAACTCTGGATTCCTGTGCACCTTTTTGATTTATTTATTTATAAAGTTTTATATAGCGCGAACATGACCACCGAGGGTATCGGAGCGCTTTACAGATTATGCAGTAAGGTGGGTATAGGTACATATACAGAGTCAACAAAGCGAAAAGTACAACATTTTTAAAAAGTCCAGCTATCACGCCAGCAAGGCTACATACCACAGCTATGGACCCCAGGTCAAGTGGGGAAGGCGGACTGAGATAGATATTTCTTCATCAAGAGTCCTTTAACTTTCATTTTGAAGAGGACAGTGGAAGACATCACCCTGACTTCTGGGGGGAGAGCGTTCCAGATCCTCGGCGCCATGCCTGAGAAGATTCGATTGCAAGTCTTTTTTTTTCTTGAATTTTTGTGGTTTGAGAAAAAGGGTGCTGGCACTTCTGGATGCTCTTGTACCACATGAGCTCTCCAGTTTCTGGGCGAAGTGCAGCGGTTTCTTGAAGTGGATGGCTTTGTGTGCTTCATATGGGAGCCACTTCAGGGCCAGCAGGTCCGGAGAGATGTGGTTGGTATTTTTTTATTCCCGTTAATGAGCCTAGCAGCAGAATTGAGGGCCACCCTAAGAGGAGCCATTTTCCCACTGGGCAAGCCAAACAACGTTGCGTTGCCATAGTCCAGCTTCGCGATCACTAATGCTTGCACTGCAACCTTTAGGTCTTGGGCAGGGAGAAAGGGGTTGAGCTTCCTTAAGATGCTGAGCTGGAAATTCGCTCCTTTATGGAGGGAGCCAATGTGCTTTTGCATGTTCAGACTATTGTCTAATATAATACCAAGTGATGATGCTGAGTCCACAAGGTGAGGTCTACAATTGAGAGCAGTAAGCTGATTAAGCCAGTGTTCCATGACCGGGGATTGCTTGTGGGGTGAGATCAGGAAGAATTCTGTTTTTAGAGCATTAAGCTTCAGGTGGTTCTGTGTCAGCCAGCTTTGTGCTTCCAGCAGCACTGAATTGAGGGACTGAATGTCCTCAGGGGAGACAATCTTCAAATAAAGTTGGGTGTCATCAGCATACATATGATAGTGAATGCTGGATGATTTCAGAATTTCTGTTAGAGGCTCCATGAATAAGTTAGAGTGTGGAAGAGAGTTCTGAACCTTGTGGAACCCCCAGCGTAACCGGTGCAGGATGGGACAAGGATTGGTTCACCGTGAAGGTTTGAGATCTATTCAAGAGGAACGAAGAGAACCAGTTAAGCACCGGCCCAGATAACCCCATCCTGTGTTCCAGGAGGTCAATTAGGTTATCGTGTTTGACAGTATCAAATGCTGACAAATGGTCAAGAAGGATCTGTAGGCACGACTCCTGGTGATCCAGCATTCTTAGTGCATCATCGACAATATGCGTTGGAGCCAACTCTGTGCTATGGCCCGGGCGGAAACCAGATTGGTATTGGCCCAGACGTTGGAAATGGTCGATGTGGTTGCAGAGTTGGGCCAGCACACATTTCTCCAGGAGTTTCACCAGGGTGGGGGATGTTGGAGATTGGGCGAAAGTTATGCAGGTCCGTGGGATCATATTGTAAAGGAAGATACAGAGTCCATCAGTACATGTAGGATACTTCTTTAGTAATAGCTTGGTTCCAGTATAGGAGATCAGGATAGTAGGAGATAGATGGTACAAAGACAGCCCCACCAGGAGCAGGCTCCCAACAGCTCAGCCTGAGTTGACTAACTGACACTCTTAACACAGAGATACACTAAGGCATTCTATGATGTCATGGAACATTCTAGCAGAGCAGTACAGTGGAGAATAGTAAACAAGTAATTTACTACATATCAGCTGTTGGTTTCTTTAAGATCGGGGTAACTTGACCCGATTTTAGGCAGTCCGGAATATCTCCTTGCTGAAGTGATGCATTGACGATCTTAGTCCACAATGTTAGTAAGGAGGATCTCACTTCCTGGAAGAAGTTTGATGGCACAGGGTCAATATAATGATTGAAAGGTTTCAGAGTAGATAGTGATTTGCGTATAGTGCACTCACCCAGGGTTTGGAACAGACTCCAGGATGCATTCTTTTTAAGGGGGTCAGGGTCAGAGATAGCCCCGCCTAGAGAACAGAAGGAGGTCCGTAGCCTGATCAACAGGTGGTCCTGGGCAGACCGTAATTCAGTTTCGATCTTACTAGACTTAGCAGTGAAGAAGTCTGCAAATTCTTCACAATTAGGCAGTGTCCCATGACCCAGAGAAGTGGGGTTCGGATGGCTATTGGCTTGGGATTTGATGAGTTTGAACAGTTTTTTTAAACGTTTTTTTGCTTGGTCTAGTTGAGTTCTGAAAAAGGTGTCCTTTGAGCATCTGATGCGTTTTTTATAAATGCTTCTCAAGGTTCTCAGGTGGTAGAGCTGCTCAAGGGAGGGATACGACCGCCATTGCCTTTCAGCAAGCCTTAAGTTTCTTCTTACGTAATGAAGACTATCTGTAATCCAAGGTTTGGAGCGTTTAGAGGACATTCTTTTAACCCCCTTCGCTGCTATGCCTAGCCCCCCCCCCCCACGTGCTAAGCGCATTTTTTTTTTACTATATGGGGTAGTGCGCGCTTAGGCCCCTGTAACTTTTTGACCACATATGGTATCCACGCCAGATTCGCGTCCTTTTCTTCCAACATCATGGGGATTCTAAAGGTACCCAGGATTTGTGTATTCCCCTGGAGGGGTCCCTGGAATTAGCCAAAATACAGCTAAATTTTGGGGTTTTTGGGGAAAAATTGGAAAAAAGGGCTGCAAATGAATCGTCTGGGTTATTCCCTGCAAATGGTATCAAAAAAGGGCTTGTGGGGCTGAAATCACCATTTTCCCAGCTTTTAGGGAATGACAGACTTTTGTCAGAAAACCAACATTTTTTACCGTTCCGTCATGAGCATCAAAGGAGTTAATCTGTAGTGGTGCAACCGAGTCTAGTATGTTCAGCATTGCGTGGTTATAGTGGGCCATAAGGTCGTGAACATCAGACATGCTCGGAGGATGGGACAGGACGTTCTCGCAGAGAGCAGTCGGATCTTGCGGGTTGATGTTCCGTAGACATCTTTTCAGCTGTTTTGGGTTCTTAGGCTGGACTTTACATGTTCTTACCGAATCAAGAATGCGGAAGGAAATGCAGTAATGGTCTGTCCAATATCATGGGAGGATAGAGTCCAGGAGGATGGAGTTGGGCTTACCAATATTAAGATCTAAGGTAGCTCCTTTGATGTGAGTGGGGCTGTCACATATTTGGCTTAGGTTGAGGTCAAGAAGGAAGGATTTAAGGCTATTGACCACAGCATCATTTACATAGTTCCAGTGGAAGTTGAAATCTCCCAGGAAGATCTGAGTGCTATGGAAGTCTGCATGGCCGAGATAATGTGCATGATCAGTTCTGAGAAGGGAAAGTTGTCGCGTGGGGGAGGGGGGATTTAAAACGTGTGCAGTTTGCAGGAGTGATTATTGCCACCAGACACTTCAATGCATAGGTATTCACAGGACGGCAGGGGGTCAGTCTGTAGTACTTTCACTGTAAGATTGCTACAATGTAAACATGCTATGCCTCCACCTTCACCACTGGATCTGTCCGACCTAATGATATCATAACTGGGAGGTTTTAAAAGATCCAGTATAGGGGCAGCTGAGTCATTTAGCAGGGTTCCATTAGAATTACAAGGTCAAGATCCTGCACCAGGGTGAGGTCGGCAATATCCGCAGCGTGCTTAGCCGCTGATCTACAATTTGGAAGCACGCATTTGAGACTTATGTTGGTGTCGGTGCCTGCGGAGTGGTGGTGACACTTGTGAGGTTGTTCACATTTAAGGTTCTGGTGTTTGACCTAGGTGCCTGAAGGGGTCATTGGGGATGGATTCAATTTGTTGCATGTTTGCTATCGTGGGGGGGATGTGCTTGAGCATAGGAATGTAGGACAGAATGAGTATCAGTATCAGACTTCCGCTGATACCACTCCTGCCCAGAGTTTTCAGATTTGGGCCAACTGGGTCCAAGTCATCCTAGTGACTCTGTGTTGGGCGCGGCGAGTGTGGTATTCCGAACTCATGAGCATGAGAATCTGTCCTCTTGTCAGGATGCCCCTTAGATAGGATCTCCTGTCACACCAATTGGGCATGGTCCTATGACAGAACCTGCGTGCACTCCACCTTCATGCCAGGAGATTTGAGCGCAACAGTTTAGGGTTTTCGATCTCCTTCCTGAGGGCTGTAATGTATTCTTGGTACCCAGGTGTCCTTTCACCATAACTATATACACCTGCTCTTGAAAGAAGTTTGTGGCTTGGTGTTCCTCACCCCATGTGGACCACCTTTCTCCTTTTCTGTCGGAGATATACCTATGTGTTTTATCTTTAGCCATCAGTGCCTTGGCCCTAGGCACTGTTAAGTGCTAACTGTCTGCTGTTTCAGCTTTCTTGCGGTTGCAGAATCAACCCTCCCTTTTCAAGTTACCGCTTGAGACTCATTTTTTGAAAGGTTTACAGCCTTTGTTTCCCCCCTACCCTTTTTGTGATGCCCCAATGAGACCTCGATCAGGTCTTCACATACCACATGTGTTCTCCCTTTTAGCCCTTACTCGGTTACTCTTCGTAGCTCTTGACAATCAAGGCCGGATTCTTGGTGGCAGTTACATTCGCCAGGCAGGTTAGCGAGCTTCAAGCTCTGTCTGTTCATCTCGCACACACAAGTTTTTCCCCAAACAAACTGGTCCTTCTAATACTTGTCTCTTTCCTCCTGAAGATGGTCACTTCCTTTCATGTCGGCCGGAACATCACGAGGCCTAAATTTTTTTTTTTGCTCTACCTCATACTTCTATGGAGGAGACGAGGCTCCATCGCCTAGGCCCAAAGGGAGCTCTCTATTTTTACTTCGATTGCATCAAAGACCATCGGATAGAAGATCAGCTGTTCATACGGTTCACTGGAGTACGAAAGAGTAAGGCAATGCAGAAATGAACCATCTCTCGATATATTGTACTCTGCCTTCAAATCTGCTATGCCATAGTGAAGAAGCAGCCCCTGAAGGCTTGCAGGTTCATTCCACAAGTGCCAAGGCTGCTACTACTGTTTTAGCATGTGGGGTACCTGCTTTGGACATCTGCCAAGCTGCCACGTGTGCAGCTTCATGAAGTACTGCTGCGTGGACAATCTGAAAGAAACATGTTCGTGTTAGATTCCTTACCTTAGAAAATCCCCAGGCGTCAGACTGGATCTGGAAATTTTTCGCTAGCAGTACCACAGCGCGTCCGTCGCTGGCGTCGTATGCGTCGAGATGACATCACGGAGACTACTTAGGCGCCACCCATGCGCGCTGACGTCAGTTCTTTCTTTTTCCGCGCCAGTAAGCACAGATCCGGTTAGAGCACGTACCTTAGTCACTTTTTGACTATCTTTTTGAGACTTTTTGTCTCCTTTAAGTTTGAGTCTACTCTGGTGCACGTAGGGATGCCTGGTTTTAAGTCTTGTGGGACCTGCCGTCGCAATATGCCGGTGGCGGACCCCCACGACGTCTGTCTCTACTGCCTGGAGAGCGACCACGACTCCCGGTCCTGTATGGACTGTCTGGCCATGGCCCGAAGGCTTTGAGGGAGCGGTGCCGGAAGCTGCTTGATGTCCGGCACTCGTCCCCGCACCGTTCATAGTCCAGGGGCCGCTCCAGAGAACGCTCGCGGGGCCACCATCACTCCTTGGGCTCCGAATCTTCACCCTCGGATAAGAGACGACACAAAAAGAAGTCGAAGAAGCGTTGTCGCTCTCTGACGTCCCCCGTCTTTCCCCAGATGCTGACGAGGACAGAGGTTCTGCCCCTGCGGCTCCTTCGGAGCCCGGGAGTAACGTGGCCTACCCACCTTATCCGGGTCCGTCGGCGACTCCCGCATACGTGCAAGAATTTCTTGCTACCATGGACCACCTGTTTAGGCCTCGGGCTCCCGCCGGCGTGCTCTTGGGCCCTGCAGTCCCGTGTCGGGATCCTGTTGGCCGTCGGCACCGCCGGAGGCTTTGGCGCCGCACGATCCTGCGCCGCTGGCTCCGGCCACGGCACCACAAGGTCCCACGCTGCCGGCTCCAGCCCCAGCGCCACCCTCCGCTCTGCCTCCGGTGCTACAGTGGATGCCATTTGTTCCACCCCTGCCCAGGTTCCAGGAAACTTTTGTCCCTACCTGGGATCCGCATTGGGACGTTTGTTCCTTCCCCGGTCCCTGCCCTGCCGCCACAGTCTGTATCCCATACGGCTGAGGTGGAGGACGACTGGGAGGGGTCCTAGGACCCTCTTGGTAGTCAGTATGACTGAGCAGGACTGGGCGGATGAGTTAGAGGAGGCCTGCCGCCTTGATGTCTCCTCTGACCTGGGGTTTGCCTCTCCTCCGCCTACCATGGAGGAGGGCACTTCTTACACGGTGGTGCTCCGTCGGGCAGCTGAGGTCCTCAACCTTGATCTCCCTATGGTGGCCCTAAAAACTAATCTCCTCGCTGAGGTGCTCCAGATGGCGTCCACTTCGTCAGAGCCCCTGCTATTATTTAATGACGCCCTCACTGACTTCTTACTGGGCACTTGGTCACGGCCAGCCACATGGGCCCCTGTGGATAAGAACATCGCCTGGCGTCATCGCCCAGCGCTGGGTGACCCTGCCTTTCTGGCCACTCATCCTACGCCTGAGAGCCTGGTCATCCAAGCTTCGACGTCCCAGAGTGCATTTCCCACGGCTCCGCCGGATAAGGACTCTAAGAAGCTGGAGCAGTTCGGCAAGCGGTTGTTTTCTTCAGCCAGCTTAGGGCTGCGGTCGGTGAACACCGCATGCCCCTTGGGCCGCTATTTCCACGCGGTGTGAGAAGCCATTGCACAGGTGTTGCCTCAGTGTTCTGAGGAGGCCCAAGCCGTGCTATCTCAGGCTGTTGCCGAGGGTAAAGATGCAGCTAAGTTCACCATTCGGTGTGGTTTAGACACCGCGGACACACTAGGTAGAGCTATTTGTACGACTGTGGCGCTTCGTCGCCATACCTGGTTGAGATCTACCATGTTCTCGCTGGATGTACAAAGCCCACTCATGGACATGCCCTTTGATGGCACCCGCCTGTTTGGCGATAAGGCTGACAGTGCGCTTGAGAGTTTTAAGGACTCGCGGGCTACGGCCAAGTCCTTAGGTCTTTCCACGAAAGGCCCAGCCACTCCTGGTTTTCGTTCCTTTCGTGGCCACAAAAGGGGCACCCAGGCACGTTCCTTCAGCAAGCCTGTGCAGAAGCAGCTTTAGCGTGACCGCGGTTTTCGAAGGGACGGGTCTGGGAATCGGCGTGCGGTGGTCAGTCCACCTCCGCCCCCGCTGCTTCTACCTCCAAACCTTCCTAATCCGAGCTTTGAGGAGCACCCCATGCCAGTGGGTGGCAGGATCCGCCATCACCTCCCTCACTGGCACGCTATCACATCAGACAAGTGGGTGTTGCAGATCATCCACAAGGGGTTACTCCCTTCCCTTTCAGTCCACCCCTCCCGCCATGCCACCTTGGTACCACCGCATGTCGGGGGAACACTTGGCAACTCTCCTGCAGGAATTTACGACCCTCTTGGCCAAGGGGGCCATCGAGTGCGTTCCTGCGCCGGAAGTGGGGAGTGGTTGTTATTCCCACTACTTTCTGGGCCCCAAGAAGGACAAAGGGGGTCTGTGTCCTATCTTGGACCTCTGGAACGTCAACCGCTCCCTCCGGAAGGAGAAGTTCAAAATGCAGACTCATGCTCAGGTCTTGGCTGCCTTCGACCCTGGTGACTGGATGGTAGCGTTGAACTTGCAGGACGCATATTTTCACATCCCCATCCTGCCCACCGGCATTACCTGCGGTTCACAGTAGGCCCGGTGCATTTTCAGTTTGCCGTGCTCCCCTTCGGCCTTACCAGCACCCCTCGGGTGTTCACGAAAGTGATGGCGGTGGTCGCAGCTCATCTGCGCAGGTCATGGGTGTCAGTCTTCCCCCTACCTCGACGACTGGTTGTTGAAGGTGGGCTGGCCCCAGGCAGTCATCTCCCACCTTCAGACTACGGCCAACCTCCTGCATTTGCTGGGGTTCTCCATCAACGTGCCAAAGTTGCACCTGAGCCCCTCTCAGAATCTCCCCTTCATCGGCGGGGTTCTGGATTCAACGCTGTTTCGGGTCTATCCTCCCGAATAGCAGTTCTGGGATATTCAGGCTATGATTCCGATCTTTCAGCCTCTAGCCTGGGTTTCAGTAAGGATGACCCTCCAGCTCCTGGGCTTGATGGCCTCCTGCATCCTGCTAGTGCAATATGCCAGATGGCATATGCAGGCTCTGCAGTGGGCGCAGCATCAGGGCAACCTGTCCGATCATGTCCAGATCTCAGAGGGCAATGCACGACAATTGCAGTGGTGGCTTATGAATCGCAATTGGGTCAATGGCAGATCCCTCTCCCTTCCCCAACCGGAGCACACAGTGGTGACTGATTCGTCCCTCCTGGAATGGGGAGGCCACTTGGGAGAGGTGGATATCAGAGGACTCTGGTCTATGGCGGAGTCCCGGATCCATATCAACCTTCTGAAGCTTCGGGCGATCCGGCTTGCACTGAAGGCATTCCTTCCTTTTGTCCAGGGAAGTGTGGTGTAGGTGTTCATGGACAACACCACCGCCATGTGGTATTGCAACAAACGGGGTGGGGTCGTGGACCCTACGTCAGGAGGCTCTACGCCTCTGGACATGGCTGGAACATCAAGGCATTACCTTGGTGGTTCAACACCTGGCAGGTTCTCTGAACGCCAGGACGGACAAACTCAGCCGTCGGTGCTTGATGGATCACGAATGGTGTCTGAACTCGGAGGTGGCGCAAGGTCTCTTTCTGCAGTGGGGAGAGCCTTGGTTAAATCTATTCGCCACCGAAGAGAACGCGCAATGTCATCAGTTCTGCGCGTTAGAATTTCCAAGGCGGCACTCGCTAGGCGGCGCTTTTCATCGCAAGTGGAGTTGCGGTCTATTGTACGTCTTTGCACCTATACTACCTCTGCCCAGAGTGCTGAAGAAGATTCGGCGCGACCGGGCCCAAGTCATCCTTGTGGCTCCGGATTGGGCATGAAGATACTGGTATCCCGAGCAACTCAGCATGGCTATCGATACCCTGATCCAACTGCCTCTTCAGGAGGATCTTCTGTCGCAGCAGTCCTCCACCCGGACCTGTCCAGCCTCCACCTCCATGCGTGGAGATTGAGCGGCGACAGTTGACAGCTTTCGATCTTCCTCCCTAAGTCTGTGATGTCATTCTGGTAGCCCGGCGTCTCTCCACTAAGACAGTATACGCCTGCCGGTGGAACAAGTTTGTGGCATGGTGCACAGCAAAGTCTGTGGATCCCCTTTCTGTCACTCTTTCTGAGGTCCTTCTGTTCTTACTATCCCTGGCCCAGCAGGGCTCTGCTCTGGGCACTATCAAAGGTTATCTTTCGGCTATCTCCACCTTTCTAAGGCTTCCAGATCAGCCTTCTCTCTTTAAGTCTCCGGTTGTTAACCGTTTCTTGAGAGACATTACGCACATGTTTCCTCTCGTGCCTTTCATAATGCCTCAAAGGGACTTAAATCTTGTCTTGACATATCTGATGTGCGCTCCTTTTGAGGCCCTTCATACCTGTCCTTTATGTCGTCTTACTCTCAAGACGGCTTTCCTGGTAGCTATCACCTCTGCCAGAAGAGTGAGTGAGCTCCAGGCTCTTTCTTCTAAACCTCCTTTCCTTTCTGTTCAACCGGACAAGGTGGTTTTAAGGACCCGTCCTTCTTTTTTGCCAAAGGTTGTCACGCCCTTCCACATCGGGCAGACCATCACTTTGCCCACCTTCTTTCTGCCTCCTTCAAAAGAGGAAGAGAGGCTCCACCGATTGGACCCAAAACGTGAGCTTTCTTTCTATCTGAAGCGCACACAGCAGTTCTGGGTGGATGACCAGCTCTTTGTTGGCTACGTGGGCGCCAAAAAATGTCGGACCGTGCACAAACGAACCATCTCTCGTGGGTCGTTCTGTGCATCAAAGCTTGTTATTTGTTGGCTAAGAAGGCGCTGTAGAACCGGCTTTTAGAGACCCCTCCCGACTGGAGGGTCAAAGCCAGCGGTGCAGGGGACACCTAGAATCCACGGGTTCACCTTGATTACTCGTGCATTACCAAAGAGACCAGGACATCTTAGCTGTGGAGGAAAGTAAATTTAATGTATTAGCTCGAGCTAAGGACAGGGTCCCAGAATGGTACAAAGACAATTCTACGGAGACTGCTGCTTCACTCCGCAGCGCACACATAATTATAGCACTAGCCACACCCTTTACACATCCAACAAGTTCCTCATCAGTCTCAGGTGGCGTAATCGTGGTCGGAGCGCGTCGGTCTCTGATTGCACAATGTACATAGCCTCTTGTTTCAGAGCCCAGATGGCGTGGTCACGGAGCACAGCTGATGGTGTAAGAGGCTGAGTTACAAACAGTGGACAGGATGTGGCTAAGTCTCTGGCACAACCGGTGGGGGCGAGGTACACAAGCAGCTTCTGGAATCGGCACAACAGCAAGAAGCAAGGAGGATTAAGCATGAGGAGGGTTAAGCAAGTTCTAACAGGGACATAGAAAGCAATCCTTCACCAGGTTGCCGAGAGCATGGCAACACAAAATGGAGTCTCAGTGGCCATTTTAAGCATAGTTCAACAGTCCCTCCTTTTGCCATGAAGAGGCAACTTTCAGTCATCACCTAGGTCAATGTCCATCATATTCTGGACCTCCTTCGCAAGCATCATCATGGCATTCTAGTAGTGTGAATTTACTGGCTTGTGTGTTAAAGAAGTGGCACAGAGGCCACATAGCTCGGGCATACATTGAACACAGAGGCAGCAAGAAAAGAATGTGGCTGCAATGATGGCAACGCAAATCAATATCTTCCATCCCCACTGAGAGACCAGGCCCCAAAACCAACCAGTTAGGGACCATGAACCCTCATCCTGATGTATGTCGGAAACAATCTTATGGAGCTTCTGGATTGCTTGATAAACTGTCGGTGCATTATCAGGTATATATACACAGCAGCTGGTTCAGATCAATTTACAGACTCCTCCACGGTCCGCTAGGATTATATCAAGAACCATCCAGTTCTGCAAAGTCATGAGGCGGTCCGCTTGAAGTTCAGCAGAGATGTTACTGAGAGCACCGGCAGTCACGTTGATGGTGGCCTCTACCACTCTTGTAAGGTGTTGAATATTGCGACTATTGACCACAGTGCCCCAAAAGGGGAGGAACCCTTTAGCAAAGTCTCCAAATTCTACTTCAGTCGGTACTACCTGTCCCATTAACATATCGATATCTGCTAAAGTCATCACGCAAGACTGGAGGGTCTGAGTCAATTCCTTGTAAAAACCCGCTGGATTTTTACGCGGGTCAGGCAATTGGCTTTTAAGCTGGAGGACATCAGACCTTTTCCAAGGGACATGGACCCACATTTGCCTAAAACCCGCCGGTATGTCAGGCTGGTCACCCACGCCAGCAATGCGGTCCCTCCAAACAGGCTGTACCGCCTTCATTGGAAAACCCTTATTCAGCATGGCATCAGATAAAGAGTCCCTAAAGGCTACTAACGTGATCAGATCGCAGAATAGTGCGAGGCCCTGAATGTCCCCCTTTGCAACCTTATTGCGAAGGTCATAAAGATCTGGGGGTGGACCCGATTCTACCAAATCTACCCACATTTGGGTCAGTATGTCACACATCACAAAGTGTCAATCTGTTGGATGCGCATCCACTGATCCATGGTCATCCATATATCCTGAGCGGTGTACATAGTGCCATTTCCCATCCACATATGAGCCTGTTGACTCATAGCGAGTTGTTCCTGTGTATTACCTATCTGTCTATGCAAAGTACGTCGTCTGGGAGTGGGTGGTCTATGCGAAGTTACATAAGGGATATAATCACGGACCACTGATCAAGCATTTGCTAATAGCCCTGCACTGGGGTAAGGTGTCGGATGACTGTCAACAAGAAACGGATTCGTTGTAACGGGAGTTAAAGGCACATTGGGTTGGAGAGGCATGGGACTAGTGGAAGGAGCAACAAGGGAAGGGAAAGGGTGGACCTGCACCGGTACAGTGGCCTGAACAGTCGGGGCATCGGGAACGAGTGGCTAAGGAATCGGACAAACCAGGGCATGGGCAACAACTGGAGCAGCAGCGAGGGCCAATTGTGCGGGATCAAGGGCTGGGTACATGGTGGGAGCATGAGGTGGAGGGGTGTCCAACATGGAGGACATGAGAGGGTCATCCTCCTTGTCCCGGGCCTTTTCGGGGACCTTCTTAGTAAGTTAACATCCATCTATCTGCATTTGATGTAATCTATCGTGTATCACTATACCCTCTTCTATTTTCTGATCATCATGATTCTGGGCCTTCTGAATCACACTCATACGCATTGTTTTAGCTTCTCTCTTTTTGAGTTTGATTTCCTTCTGCTTGGACTCCTTGCGCCAAACCCGAAAGGAATCCAACATCGCAGGTCTAACTTTTCTTTGAAACAATTTCTCCTCCAGAATGTCTAATACAGGACGTTCAAAACGACCATGCATTGGCCATTGTAGCTCAGCATTACCCTTTGTATACTTGTGCCAGAGTGAGGAAAACACAATCAGGCCAATACCATGTTTAACATAGACTTCGTGATTAGGGGTCCCCAAGGGAGGAATCGGACAAGATTCCTCCAATACGGAGTCCTGTGCACAACAACAACACCATTTCCGAAATTTACTAAATCCAGGCATCTCTAGACAAGTATCCTGGTTCCAAACATCGAAGGGTACAATCAAACAGTTACAGCATATGACTGTACTTACCCCTTGGCTTCAGCATTTGCAAAAGTCGAACAATACCCAAAACCAAATACAATTCACCAAGGAACTGGATCACTCCCTCTGTTACCTGACCGTTAATCTTTCCTCGCACGGCAACTGTCACAATGGTCTCGATCTCCATAAATTAGGAACCGGGACTGGGGTGTCAGTCGGGACCGCAGTCGGATAGCCCATAGGAGGGAGGAATCGCGCAATCTGAGACCTCGGGCCCACAAGGACAATTTTCAGCCGATGTAGTGGCGCGCCTCCCTTGGAATTCAATCACGGACCCCTCATGACCACCAAGCTCGATGACGACCACCGAAGACGCCACACGTTTGGGCGCCAATTGTAGAACCGGCTCTTAGAGACCCCTCCCGACTGGAGGGTCAAAGCCAGCAGTGCAGGGGACACCTAGAATCTACGGGTTCACCTTGATTACTCATGCATTACCAAAGAGACCAGGACAACTTAGCTGTGGAGGACAGTACATTTAATATTAGCTCGAGCTATGGACAGGGTCCCAGAATGGTACAAAGACACTTCTACAGAGACTGCTGCTTCACTCCGCAGCGCACACATAATTATAGCACTATCTACACCCTTTACACATCCAACAAATTCCTCATCAGTCTCAGGTGGTGTAATCGTGGCCAGAGCGCGTCGGTCTCTGATTGCACAATGTACACATCCTCTTGCTTCAGCGCCCAGATGGCGTGGTCACGGAGCGCAGCTGATGGTGTAAGAGACTGAGTTACCAACAGTGAAGAGGATGTGGCGAAGTCTCTGCCACAACCGGGGGGGAGGCGAGGTACACAAGCAGCTTCTGGAATCGGCTCAACCGCAAGGAGGATTAAACAAGTTCTAACAGGGACATAGAAAGCAATCCTTCACCAGGTTGCTGAGAGCATGGCCACACGAAATGGAGTCTCAGTGGCCATTTTAAGCATAGTTCAACAGAGCCTCCTGTGCCCATTCTACCAGGGCAACGGCAGCCACTACTGCCTTGGGACGCGGCGTTCCCTTGCAGGATATTTGTCTGGCAGCTACGTGGGCCTTGCTGCACACATTTACAAAGCATTACTGCCTTGACAGTCAAATCCGGAGAGACAGCTTCTTTAGCCGTTCTGTTCTCCGTGACTTTCTGGTGTAATCTATTTGCAGACCCACCACCGGGGTTGGTATTGCTGGGGTAACTATTCTAAGGTAAGGAATCCATCACTAACGTGTCTCTTTTAGATGCACAAGTTACTACTTGTGTAACAATATATCTGTAAGAGACATTAGTTAGTGATAGATTCCTTACCGCCTGACCCATCCTCCCCGTTCTGCGAACAGATTTCTAGGGTTAAGGTCATCCCCTTTCAGGGCCCTAGTTTCATGGAACCAGTGGTCAGTTTCTTGCATGGCTCTGCACTCCTGGCGCGGGAAGTCGTGTACAGAACTGACGTCAGCACGCATGGGTGGCGCCTAAGTAGTCTCCGTGACATCATCTCGACACATACGACCCAGCGACAGACGCAGATCCACACAACGCCACCTACTGACGCGTAGGGGTACTGCTAACGAAAATACTTTCCGGATCCAGTCTGATGCCTGGGGATATTCTAAGGTAAGGAATCTCACTAACTAATGTCTCTTACAGATATATCATTACACAAGTAGTAACTTGTGCATTAGCTAGTCTCTATGAGAAAAAGCATTAACAAAGGTAAGTAACTTGTTCCTTGGGTTCAGTCCTGGGTTGCGATGAGTATGGCTGTGAGGCTGCTTTACCTCTTAGCCCTGTGCATCCTTCTTGTCATCAATGCCAGGTGGCACTTGTCGTTCCTGCAGTGGAACCTGAAATATTAGTGGGCCCAGCATCAAGGCACCTTTCCAACTCCATCCAGGTCTCAAAGGAGATGGCCCAAACTCTGCAGTGATGGCTGACACATCACTATTTGTCCTGTGACAGACCGCTTTCCCTTCCACATCCAGAGCTGACAGTGGTGATGGATGCAGCGCTGCTGGGTGGAAATGGGAGCTGAAGAGCAGAGGCCTCTAGCCTCTAGGCAAGAGTGAGCAACACATCAACCTACTCGTGCTGCAGGCCATTCTTCTGGCCCTGAAGGCTTTCTTGCCCTCTATCAAAGGTATACTGATGCAAATTCTCATGGACAAGCCCACAACCATGTGGTATTGCAACAAGCAGGGTAAAGTGGGGCCCTGGGTCCAAGCGGCTTTGTAGTTCTGGAGATGGCTGGAGCAACAAAACCTTTTTCTATTTACCAACCACCAGACAGTGTCCCTGCACCCAGAGCAGACAAAATGAGCTGATCTCACCTGGTAGGTCATAAGTCGTGTTTGCATCCAGAGGTGGCACATACCTTTTTCAATCAATGGAAACGTGCTGGCTAGATCTATTTGCCACTGTTGATCGTGCAGTGGCAATGATTTTGTGTTTTGGAGTTTCCGTGAGAGTGCTCATTGGGAGATGCATTCTGGCAGCAATGGAAAGAAGGACTCCTGTACGCCTTCCCGCTGCTACCTCTTTTTTAATTTTTTTTTATTATTGGCTTTATTAAATTTTATAATCCCACCAAAAGGAAACCCAGTGACAAAAAAGAAACTAATTACAATCCATCAATAATAAAACATAATAAAACTAAATTACAAGACAAGTAATTCAATATAAAAGAATACTACTTAAAGTTCAACTAAACGAAAAAGACAGTGACAATATACATGGAGGGACAGATCATGATTTTACTGATGCAGCTTTATGGAGGACATTAGCCTATGGAAGGTAATGATACATTTATTCTCTACACAATTGTGCACTCAGGTGGCACAGTATGTAATAGTCTAATTTCTGGCTTTCTATGTAGGTGTTATATAGACTCCAGATGTTTTTAGGGCGACTTCGTGGGGGAAGTAGTTCGCTATACAATTCTGTTTGGGTGTTACAGAACAACATATCCCTGGACCATTGTGTTAAGGAGGGGGGAGGGCCACACGCTCAATGCATTGCCATCACTCGCTTGCCTGTCAAGCTGCCCATATCAATCAGACGTCTGATATCTTTACTGAATCTTTTGGAGTAGCCCAATATGGCTAGTAGTGTGTCCGGACCCACGGTTTCTCCTACAATCTCACATAGTTTAGAAAAAATCTGTGTCCAGAAGTTAGCAACGGGAGGGCACAACGAAGCCAAATATAGAAAGCCAGCCCTCCCCCCGCACCTTTCACACCAATCAGTTTCACGCAGTCCAAATCTGTGTAACCGGACAGGGGTGTGGTAAATTCTTTTAAGGAATTTAAATTGTATAAGGCGGTGTCTGCCATTGAGTGAAATACATTTCGTAGCTTCACAGCAATATTTTCATGTATCGTCGTCCAGTGTAAGCTCCAAGTCCAGTTGCCATTCCAATCTGGCCTTTACATATCGGTTACGGCGCAGCTCCTGCGTTTTGTTGTAAATGTGTGAAACCATTTTACTTGGGGATTCAGTGCGTAACATTGTGGTGAGAGGTATTACCTCTGGTGGTTCCAACAATTCTTGGCCTAGCAGTTCTCACAACACGCTCCTGGCTCTAAATAAGTGGAATAGTGTTAAAGGGGGGACTACGGGATTGGTCGCTGTCAGTCTCGTTGCTACCTCTTATGCATTGATTTCTGAAGAAAATGAATAGAAAATTGTTGTTTAGACATCCTAATTCCCCTTGGTTGGTCCTGGAGAATATGGTACTGGGAACTCCCGGGCATTGTCATCTGTCCTGGGGTCAGGTTACATCTCTGGGAGGGGCCTCCTTTCTCAGCAATAGGGCAAAGTACATAGCCCAACTTTCACAACCTACACCTCGCAGCACGGAAATTGAACAGCAACACTTTAATGCTTGTTAGTTGTCGCTTGAAATGGTGAATATCATCCTTGTTTCAACTGCCTTACACAAAATCCATCTATGCTGGGCACTGCTACAAGTTCGCAATTTGGTGTGATGCCAGGGACACTGACCCCTTACAAACGAAACTGTCAGGCAATTTCTTGTTTGTTCTCTCTTTAACCTAGCAAGGCCTTGCAGTTGGCATTGTAAAAGGTTATTTGTCTGCCCTTTCAGCCTTTCTACGTTTAATGGGTCAGCTGTCCTTGTTTAAATCACTGTGGTGTGGTTCACTAAAGGTTTGACACACTTTACTTCTCAGACTATTTGTGATGCCTAGTGGAAACTTAACTTGGCCCTGACATTTCATTGGTGTACTTATTTCTAGCCTCTGCATAGTTGCTTACTGGGTCTCTTGATTACAAACCTCCCTTGTTGCAATTATTAGCTCGTTGTGTGAGTTACAAGAAAGGCTCTTTCAATGCACCTACCCCACATCACCACAATCTGACATCTGTGCTGCAGTAGCAGCTGGTGTGGGGGCGGATTGGCATGGTGGGGGGAAACAGACAACAATACATATTAAAAAAAATACAAAGAACTTAACTACAAAGAACTTAACTGCTGCTGACGCTTTTTTACATGTCCTCGCTGCCGCAGGCTCTGGATGTGGTCTCCTTCCTCCCGGCGCTCTCCTCGGCTGACTCTGCTGGAAAGGGAAGGACTTCGCCCTAGTACAACGTGAAACCAGCCAATCAATTGGCTGGAGCAGGCTAACCCAGAGCTCATTTTGAGGCTGGGGGCCTGCGGCTGCAATCCCTCTGCTGTTTCCGAGGCTTGGAGTTGCAGGCTCTAAAGTGCGCAGGTCAGATTGATCGGCTGCAGGCAGCCGGCCAAGCTGACCGGTGTACTGGCGGGGGGATGCATTACTAGTGTAATTGCTCTGATCAGCCCCGGCCCCTTCCATCACTCTGGACCAGCACGAGCCTGAGACACATTAATAAATTGTTATTTATTCTCATTTTTATTAATGTGTGTGCCTGCTTCACTCGCAGCCGGTGGGGCTATGCTCCTCCGCCATAATGGAGGAGCCGCCGCTTCGGTGCTGGGAATCCTTCAGGTCTTTTGACCCAAATGTTGTAACTAACTTCCAGTTAATCCTTCTACCATTATTCTTTGCAAGTTCTTATCCTTTGGTGTAAAGCGCTGTCAGTCTTCTGGCATAGAACTATTGCAAATACTCAAACAAAATAAGTAAAATAAAAATGTCTGAGAATTAGAATCCCACAACAAGCCACTGTGGTTGTCAGTTGTTGGAAGGTACAGCCTCCCATTTCTTATGCCTCTGGCAATATTTTCAGTCTCTGGATATAAGCAGGTTATGTCCTAGTAGTAAACAACTGTATGAACTGTACCACTCTGGTGGCCTTGACCTAAACAGTGACTTGTCCTTTCCCTCAGGCTCAGTTTGACATTGCTGTTGCCAGTGAAATCATGGCCATCCTCGCTCTGACCGATAGCCTGCCTGACATGAGGGAGAGGCTGGGGAAGATGGTCGTGGCCAATGACAAGAGAGGGCACCCAGTGACTGCAGAAGACTTGGTGAGTACTCCACCAGTTTGCATCAGAGTGTACATGTGCACATGCTCCAAGTGATGACATTTCATGATCCATGAGTGATGTGTATAAAATCTTTTTACAAGTTTATCATTTTTCTTTGCACATCCTTTACAGGTGTTAAATTTGGTTTCAGGTCCTTCAGGTTTGACAATGTTCTGTACTGCTTCTTTAGTATGTTGTTTCCATGCCATAAGATGTTGAACTTAAGCCGTTGTATTTCTTTCAATAGTTAGTTTTCCTAAGTCAACCTTATTGTGATGCACTGCTTCTAGATAACTTTCACATTGTCCGGCAGAGACTTATTTTTTATGTCTTTATATTTTGTTTTGGAAGAAGCTCCATGTATATTTTGTTTTCTGGTACCAGTACACTTCACGGTGATGCTTGCTCAGCACCCTGCTTACATTTTTCAACTGTTACCATTCCTCCTGCCATTCTCCTAAACCCCTCTGTTATTTTGCTCTTAGTCTACTTTTGGTGTTTGTTTCCTGTTTTTAGCTCTAGTCCTTTTTGCATACAATATATTTTTATTCTCTTGGTCACAGTGCGTCTGAAAAGTGCTTTGCATTTTTGCATTCTTTGAATACAAGTACACATTTTAATACATCACCATAAGTATTAACATTTGCACACTTTCCGTTCATAAAATAGATGTTAGTCTGTGCAAAACAAGTTTCAAGAATTAGAGTGTAGCATCAACTTGTGTGAGATGCGCATTCTTTTTCCGTCAGTACGCTACATAATATACAAATTAAAAGCAGCAGTTAAAAAGGGTAGAAATGTTCTCTCTTAAAAGACCTGTTTGCCACCAGCGTTTCCGACCAATAATTTCACTGCTTTGCAAAACTGTAAAAAGTAAATCCTGTGGTAACCGAATTTGCTGAACTCGGCCAGGATTTGAACCAGTAGCTGCAGAGACGTGCAGGTCATATCAATTAATGTTTAACTGAGTTATATCAACTTTCCTGTGTTGACTTGAGTGATCCTCTTCACATTTAAAGCAGATTTAATCTATTATATCACTCTATTGTTGCATAGGTAAAAAGAAGTGACAGGGACCGGGTATAGGGAACTAGTCCGTTTTTAGGTTGAGCCTGGGCAGAGCATGCGCTGCTCTGCGAGGCATGCTGTATTGGAGTATTGACTTCAAGTCCTGGCCACTCTCCGCCCATATTTATCATTGGCTTCTGTCATTGTCCTTCGTAAATGCTGGCTACTGATTAGTTAATAGGCTTGTTAGTCCCCCCCTTAGTACCGCCTTGTCTTCGTTTGTAACCTCCAATGGCAACTGGCCCTTTTACTTCTGTCACGACACAGTATGTCTTATTTAGTCTGTAAGCACTCTTTTTTTAATGTTTCTCCTACACGACGTGCACGCTTTCACATTTCAAGCAGCCCCGGACAATGGGGTCCGTTTCTTTGAAGTGAAATAGGTCTCGCGTTTACAAGAGTTTGCGCTATTGCCATTGTTAATGACAATAGCTTAAACTCTCGTAAATGCGAGACCTATTGCATTGCAAATGCTTGTTTTTCATTCTGAACATGTGGGTCTTTGACCTCTCAAAGAGATCAGCTACTCAGACCTCCGTTACATGTGATCTGTTGCCCAGGAGACACGGTTGTAGTCAAAAGCAGCCTTACCTGCCACTTTGGTACAACTGTGTGTTCCTAATGATGTGCACAGTTTTACGAAATGCAGCTACTGCGTGTCATAGTTAAGGGAAATAGTTTCCTTTGGCACTGAATGCTCATAATTTCAAAGGAAAACCACCCTATACCCAAGAAGGGAAGGGAAGGGAACACAAGCCCTCAGGCCTTCCAGGTCTCACCTCCTGTGAATAATTCCTGTATCACAGGCAGTGCTTAATTTGTAAAAAATGTAAGTGCCAGGGCCCTTCTCGAGAGGCCACTGCAGCCTGCACCAGCCACTGCCTCTGCCAGCTGCTAATGACAAAACCAACACAACTGCTAACCATCACACTCCTACAAATGTGACAATTCAGACTATTCCATGTTGCCCAACGCTATAATAATGGTGTGAGCAGCATGTTAGTAATTTTGAAAGGATATTGACTTATTGAAGGCTGTTGTGCTCATCTCAAATTTTGACAGACAGCGCCACTATGTGGTAGATTGTCACTAAAGCTGATGCTGATAATTGTGTTGGTGCGGAGCTTTAGAAACCAGTGGCTCAAATTAAGCACTCAACAGGTGGGGGCCCGAACCAATACCCAGATGAGTTGGGACCAACCAAAACCTTGGATTACAGGGCCACCCCCCTAAAGGCAGAAAAGAATTGACCTGAGGTACTTCACGTTTTTGTTTGAGTAAGTCATTGTCTGGCCTTATTTATTATTAACATATCTTCATTGCATTTCTAACATCATTTCACATTTTCTTTCATATTGTACATTAATTTACTTTTAGTATCATAGAATTTGGGAACTGCTATACACTGGAATCTTCTAACCAACATTGGTGAGTCTTAGTTGACCTTCCTGCTGTCCCTTACAGCACAGGGGGCTGGCGGGCCTGACCGGAAAGCCACTGGGCCCACCAGATGTAATCTTTACTAGGTTTAACTCGCCTGCGCCCTCACAAGGAGAGGAGCCATGGCAAGCAAGTCAGCGAAGCCTTCAAAGAGCCATGCTTGAGATAGCCCAGAGGGATATGCCCCCGGTAGATGGGCCTCGGCAACCGGCCAGACCTTGTTCCCCTGGCGCAAACACCAACTTTTGTCAGTTTAAGGGCAGTACAATAGAGTACCATGGAGGGCCAAGGACAATCACTGTAGTGCACATCCCTGCTCCTGCCCTAAAAACCGTAGAACCACTGCCTCGACTTAAGCTGACGTTTAAAGCCAATTGTTCAAGAATTCACTGCATCTGTCCTTGATGCAAAGGTGTCTATCTGTCTTGTGGGCAAACATGACTTTGTCGGCGCCACAGGCTCAGATGCCAAACTGACCGGCCAGGCTTCCCTCCAATCAGTCCTACTTCTTAATTGTGGGTTGGGTTCCTCTTGGGGCAGTGGCGTCCGAGCGGGGAGGAGTAAGGTCATCCTTTCCCGCTATAGAGGCGATGCTCTCCATTATCTGGATCCCCAGCACCCACCTTCCTCTTTAAGTGCTGTGCGGGCATCTTGGGCAAAATTAGACAAACCCCACTATAAAAAACTCCGAAAGTGAGGCTTTTAGCCCTTAAGAGTCACCCCTGCTGCACCCATTTGATCAAATATTGCAAGGCAGTGTTAACATTCTCAAACAGCACAGCTTTTCCCTATGTCTTATTAGAACATTGGAATGTTGGGAGCTCCATTGTAGACAGTGGAGTGCTCCAGGCTTCTACGGGCCGGTAAAGGCCTGCAGAGCAACATTCCAATGTTTTACAAAGGACTCTCGGATCTCGAGGGGATTTAAATGCCCTCGAGCTTCGAGAGGCCTTTGTTTTATTTTTTAGAACATTCATTTGTATAAGTATCAAAATAGACTGCATAGTGCATAACTCCATCTGTGTCCTTATACCTCAGTTTCTTAAAACCAAATTAGCAACCTGTAATCCATCTAAATGGTCTATGGTCAGGATCTATGCATCTTTTTATGATTCCCCGTGTCCTTTTGCTGAAGTTCAGAGATAGTCCTATGATTTTTGAGGTCCAAAATATTGCTCCTGAAATTTGACAATCCCAAGATAGTTTAAAATTTAAATAAGGATGTGTGTCCAAAATGGGGCCCTAGTAGGTGCCACCTTCTTGAGCTCTGGCGCACAAGATCACCTGCGGACGGTTATAGGTGCTCCCCCGAGCTGCCTACTCCACGGATAGGGGGGGAGAGGGGCACTTGCAGCACTGATCGTTAGCCAAGATTGTGGCTTACTGTCAGATCGGCCGAAGTTCTGACACCTTGGCAGCCATGGAGCCGCGAGCGCTCACAAGATGGTGTCCGCAGTGAGAAGCAGGTGATGGAGGCTCTCTGGCTAGGGACAATTACAAAAAGAACAAGTGATGGACGGAATGATGAACAATGTCAAACACTCACCCCCAGTACAGAGGTCTGGGCCTAAATTCATCTTCTTTTTGCTCACCACGCCATTCCAGTTTAGTCCCAGCCATATGCAAATCAGTCTTGACCCTGCTCAGAGACGACGCCAACTCATACTGACTGGCTCTATAAACTGTGGGAACCTCTTGGCATTGAAAAACTGACTGGATCGGTGGAACATAGACTCCCATAATTCTACAAAACCTGGGGCCCATGCCTTTGATTCCTGGCGTAGAACTTCATGGAGTTACCATGTCCAGCGTACCTACGAGGGCTTTGCCTCAAAGCGACGGCGCACAATATGAAATAATGCATTGCTCTGACCCATTCTTCTTGCTTGCTGCTAGAGATGGCAGTGATCAACAGGAAATACCCCCTTCCCTCCTTCCTGTTCTCTCTTTTCCCTTACCATTGGACACAATCTTCCACCCCCTGACCCGGCCTTCCTTAAGTTTAAATACCATTTCCACACTTATTCTCTTCAACGGCCGTTGAATATCGATGGGGTGGGGAGGAGCCTAGCGCGCACCCAAGATGGCCGCGTAGGTGCGAGGCTCCCGAGGACCTCCGCGACCTCCTGCATAAATCCTGACCGAATCCTGTCCTAGATGAGGGGACTGTGTTTGTGAACCCGAGTTGAGGTGACGCCCGTTTTCCGTTTTCAATTCGGACGTCGGACACCGGCGGGAGCACCGATTAAGGTTTGCGGCCTTCTCCACGCCGGCCCCCCGTACTGGAGTTGTGGGGCGATCCGGCGACAAAGTGAATAACAGCGGCGGGCAAGGCTGGGCGACTCGCGCACCCCGCACTTTCACTTTCGCTTCTGCGCCCTCCTTGCTGCCAGGCGAGGTAGGGTCGCGAAGCGGTGTGCGGTGGTGTGGCCTCGTTGGGGTGCCCTGCCGGCCCGCCGGCTGCGGTCCGTCCTGCGGAGCGGTGGTCGCCCCCCCCCCGGAGCCCTTGAACGGGATTGTCTACCCCCTTTTTGAGGAGATTGGCTCGATTTGGGACCGCGACCATGGCCACAAAACAAGATGGCGACCGGGCTAAGGTGAAGTCGACGTCGACCCGTCGTGGCGCGGCCCATCAATCCAACAATATGGACCGCTACACCCTCCAGAAGGGATCTCCAGAGGCGCTGCGTAGATCCCCTTCGGGCCCGACTGACGCTCCTGCTCTGCCCACGGACCTGACCCTCTGAGACGTCATGAGCGCCATCGCCGAGATGAAGGCCTCGGTGGACCAGCGCTTTGACACTCTGGCGCAGAAGATCGACTCGGTCCTCGTGGACGTGGGCCTCGTGAGAGCCGATCTCTCAAAAACAAATGACCGGGTCGATTCTTTGGCCCACTCTACCTCGGGCCTCACATCTGACGTGGCGGCCCTCCAACAGGAGGTGCGCAGGCTTGGCCAGGCGAGCGCCCTGATGCATCGTCGACTGGAGGATTCCGAGGGTCGGGCCCGGAGAAATAACGTCCGCATTATCGGGGTGCCGGAGGGACGCGAGGCAGAGGCAGCGGATCTGTTTGTGGAGGACTTGGTCCTCACCCATCTCCAGCCTCGGGGGCTGAGTAAATTCTTTGCAGTGGAACGTGCCCACAGGGTCCCCGGGGGTAGGCCTAAGGCCGGAGCCCCTCCGAGGCCTCTCATCGCCCGGATTTTCAATTTTCGGGACAGGGACGCTATCCTGCAGACCTCCAGGCTACAAGGGCCGGTCAGACTTGACAATATGGATATCAATTTCTATCCTGACTTTACTCCGGTGGTCCAAAAGCAGCGACTGAGTTTTCTCGGTGTCAAACGTCGCCTACGGGACCTGAATCTCAAATATGCGATGCTTTTTCCGGCTAAGCTGAGGGTGGAGGTGGATGGCCGCACGCACTTTTTTGATCGTCCCGAGGCGGCCGGGGACTGGCTGGACACTCTGCCCGGAGATCGGGGCCGGGGGGGTGGGGGGGGAGCGGTTGGTGGGGAGGGCCCGCCGGATCAGGACTGAGGGACTAATGGTAGGCCTTGCTCTGGACTGTGTTATTGTCACCATTGACTGTTAGGGTAAGTTCCCCTCCTGTGGAGGTCGTGTGGGGTCTCTTGGGGGATCTCCCTCCTCCTCTGGGGGACTAGTTAGTTTTCTTTCTATGGGGCGACAGGCACACTGCACTTTGGGGGGGCTGTTTGGGCTCATGCAGGGGTGCAGGGTGGGGGGAGTTCTGTTGGGATGGGTGGGTTGGGGTGGGGTGTGGTTCGTTTCTACCGCAAGGCAAACCCTTCATTGTATTGGAGTTTTTGAGATGCTCTCGGGGGGACAAATGATGGCTTCTGTATGTGATGGGGGGTAGGGACCTGACTTTGTTGTCCTGGAACGTTAACGGACTGGGTGATAGGATTAAGCGGGGTGTGGTCCTGCAATATCTGAAACGGATTTCGCCTGATGTGGTCTTTTTGCAGGAGACACACCTCATTGATAACTCCTATTGTGCCATGAATCGACGTGGCTATCGTTTGGTGGCCCACTCGGGCTTCACATCAGGCTCACGAGGGGTGGGCATTATGGTCAAGACCTCGCTCCCGCTAGAAATAGACGAGGTGCGCCATGATGAGAGGGGACGCTACACTGTCTTGGTGGGGAGAATGGAGGGCAAGGTAGTCGTCTTTGTCTCAGTGTACGTCCCACCGGGGTTACAGTCCACCACCTTTGCGGACCTGGGACGCCTCCTGCTTGACCTTCCGGGGGGGCTTCTGGTGGTTGGGGGGGACTTCAATGCGGTGGCTTCTGGGACTCTGGATCGCTATCCCCCTAGGGACCTCCCCCGGGCACAAGCGTGGCTGTCTGGCCTTTTGGACACGCTGGGATTGGTGGACTGTTGGCGTCTAAAGCATCCCACTCAGCTGCAATACACCTTCCGTTCGGGGGCCCATGGTAGCCTTTCGCGGCTTGATTATGTCCTTGTCCCTGCGGCCTATGCCGGGAGAGTGGGGGAGGTGCGCCATCTGGCGCGGGGTATTTCAGATCATTCCCCACTCCTGTTGCACTTTGATGTCTTCCCGAGGGGGGAGGGCAGGGTAGCTCCAATCAATGCCTGGTACCTGCGCGACCCCACTATTCGTGCTGACTTGATTAAATCCTTGCAACGGTATTTTGAGGAGAATGTGGGGTCTGTCCCGTCTGCCATTTCCCTGTGGGAGGCTTTCAAGACAGTGCTTAGAGGGGAGGCCCTCTCCTTTATTTCCCATGCCCGGAGGCGCGCACAGGAGGAGGTGACCCGGGTGGAGGCCGAAATTACTGAACTGGAGGGTGATCTGGGGAGTGGGGTGACTGACGCTGCGCTGCACGTTCTACACCTTAAGCAGGCGGCCTATAGGTCCCTCGTCACGGAGGCGGCCAGGGGCCTCAGCAGAGAGCAACAGGGGCGATTGTATGATGTGGGTGATAAGGCTGGCAAGTTGATTGCGTGGTTGGATAAGAAGGAGAGAGCTAGTCGTGTGGTCCCGCTGATTGAAAGAATGGATGGTGTACGTGTTACTGAGCCGGAAGGCATTGTCTCTTGCTTCGCGGATTATTTCCGCGAGGTATATTCCCCGGTTTCTCCCTGCCCGGAGGAGGATTCCCATGCCCTGCTGCGTGACATCGCGCTGCCCTCCCTCTCAATGGAGGACAGGGAGTTGATGGATGCCGCCCCCACCTCGGACGAAATTGCCCTCGCCATCCGCTCGGTCGCTTCTGGCAAGGCCATGGGCCCGAACGGCATTCCTATTGAGTTGTATAAATTGCGACCGGACGTACTGGCACCCCACCTCCGCGCAATGTTCCTTGCGGCTCACTCGCGGGGCTCCCTCCCGCCGGACCAGCGTCTGGCTACCATCGTGGTTATCCACAAGGAGGGCAGACCGCGGGACCGGGTTACATCCTACCGGCCTATCTCGCTCTTGAACGCGGAGCCTAAAATCCTCGCCAAGGTGCTCGCTAACCGGCTGGTCGGCGTGGTGGGCGATTTGGTCCACCAAGACCAGTCCGGCTTTATTCCCCATCGCAATACGGCCCTTAATCTGCGGCGCTTGCACGGGGTGCTCGCGCGTGTTCCGTTCGTGCGGGAGCCGGCCATCTTGGCGTCCCTGGACGCCACCATGGCGTTCGACACGCTCGAATGGCCCTACATCTGGGCGATGTTGGCGAAATTTGGATTTGGCCCGGGATTCATCAGTTGGGTCAAATTGTTGTACTCGGACCCATTGGCACAGGTGGTGGTGAATGGTCGAGTCTCGGCCCCATTCGTGCTGGGACGGGGCACGCGACAGGGTTGTCCCCTGTCGCCGCTCCTTTTTGCATTGGCCTTGGAACCCCTGGCGGAGTGGCTGCGGTGGCACCCTTCTATCCGAGGTCTCCGTTGGACCCCCGAGTATGAGGACCGCGTGTCCCTCTACGCTGACGATATCCTTTTGTACTTAGCCTCCCCGTGCAAATCACTGATTGTCCTGGTCGATGTTCTGCGCTCCTTTGGCCGTAATTCAGGCCTTGTCATCAACTGGGCTAAATCCTGTGTCTATGTGCTTTCCGGGGAGGCTCCTGTCCTCCCTCGGGGCTGTCCGATCCAGATTGCCTCGCAGGGATTTCGATACCTGGGGGTCTATATTACGCTGGACCCGGTGGCCCGCTACGAGCGAAACTTGCTTCCCCCCTCCAGCGCTTGAAGGAGGACGTCGCGCGCTGGCGGCGCTTGCCGCTTTCGCCGCTCGGCCGGGCGGCATTGTTCAAGATGATGTCATTGCCGCGCTTTTTGTACGCTCTCCAGAACACTATGGACTTGGTCCCGGCGCGCTACTTCCGTGAGGTGGAAAGCTTACAGCGCCGTCTGTTTTGGGACGGGAGGCCGCGTATAGCCCTGGCAAAATTGACGCTCCCGTGGTACGACGGAGGGATTGCCCTCCCGGATATTAAGCGGTATTACTGGGCCTCCCAGTTAGCTGCAATTAATCACGGCTTCTATGGGCCCGCCCTAAACCCGGCATTTGAAATGGACAAAATGCTCCTGCCCGGTGGCGACTACAATCGAGCGCTCTACACTAGCGTGCCCGATTCCCGCTTGACGGGACCCACGCGTGTCATGGTGCGAGTATGGCACGCGGCTAATGCAGCTATGGGATGGAAGGACCGTTTGACCCGGGCGTCACCGTTGTATGCGTCGGAGAGGCTTGGCTCTTTGTGGACCTCGAAGGGCTTCGAGAGGTGGGACATGATAGGCATCAGTACAGTGGGAGATCTCTGGACGAGGGGAGGATTCAAAACATTCGAGACGCTGCAGGCGGAGTTTCAGCTGCAGGGCAGTGAATACTTTCGCTACCTGCAGGTCCGTCACGCACTGGGTTCCGTCTTCCCAGACGTGGCCTCCATCTCGGAGTCCTCCCCCCTGGAGGATAGAGTGCTAGATGGCCACGTTCCGGACAGCACGATCTCCCTCATTTACAAGAAATTGATAAATGACCGCTCGGGCTTACTGACTGGCCTCCGCGAGGCTTGGGTTGCCGATGGGCTGGAGTTGGACGACGAGGACTGGATTTCCGCGGTGGCCTCTCCGAAGGAGGTGGCCATCCCGGCTCGCCTTCGCTTCGTCCAGCTTAAGATACTCCACCGGGTGTATATGACGGGGCCATGGCTTCTGCGTATGGGCTATGCCGAGGATGGACTGTGTAAGCGTGGGTGTGGTGCTTTGGCGACCTTTTTACACATTCTGTGGGAATGTCCGAGGGTGGAGCGATTCTGGCGTGGTGTGCATGAGGTCCTGCGAGCGGTTACACATGTCGCGCTGTTGCCTGAAGCGAGGAGATGCCTGCTGAATGTGTGGGAACCGACTGATTACTCGGTTCCGCAGACGCGATGGGTGACTCTGGGATATATGATAGCTAAACGTGACATTGCTCAGCTGTGGGGATCCCAGAGACCCCCGGCGGTGTCGGCCTGGAAAGAACATATGGATTGGTGCATGTTCCGAGAAAAGGTGGTGTATGTGGCGCGGGGTAAGCCTGGGGCATGGGTGAAGATATGGGGCCCCTGGAACGCCTACCGCGGGGGTATTTGCGAGCCGCTGTTGTTGCCTCCCGCTTCACCAGCTCCATCCCCATAGTTGACCCCCTCCCTCAGCCCTGGGCACATTGTTCTCCCAGTCCCGGATCAGTTTCCCTCCCCCTCTCTGGATTTCTTTGGATGGTTGGGGTCCCCCACTTGAGGAGCACGTGTCGTCATTTTCGATCGTGGGTTGCCTTGCGGGTGTGGTTTTATGTTGTTGTGTTGTATAAAACGAAACCGTATTGTGGGTTCAGAGTTATGTGGCCCACGTTGTTGATACCTCCTGCTTTATCGTCTATGCAAAGCCAAGTGCCTCATTGTATGTATGTCATTTGCTTCTGTCACTTTAGCAGCCGGCCGGAAGGTTGTAGGCCCATACTTGTATATATTTGAGATTGCAATAAACGGTTTCAAAAAAAAAAAGAAAAAAAAAAAAAAAAGAATATCGATGGGGTAATAGTTTTGTCTGTTTCTTTATTTTGGAAAACAATCAAATATATTTAAACCTAACATTGAAATGCCTACAGAAAAACTGGTTGTTTACATAATGTGTGGAATAGAGATGGTCCCAGAGCATATATAGAGATTGAGAAAGATCAACACAACAAATATTGCAACAATTTTAAGGCAGAACCATAGTGTTATTTAATCACACTAGGAACAGACACATAAATGCATAACGTAAATCACACTATTTACAAAAGTGCAGGGTGCCACGGGGAAGGGGAAGGAGTGAAGAATTGGGTAGGGTAGTAGGATAAGTGACATAGACAAGTTCATAGCAATGGTACAAATCAATTGTTGGGCACCTTAGTGTCGTGCCAAATATTCAAGAGTCATTCATTGACAAAATTAAATATATTGCCAGAAAGCCATATACAAGTGAAAGTTCACAGTGCTCAACGCACTATTGAGGGTACTGGCATGATGGGATGTCGACGTTTCGACCCCTCTTCAAAGGTAGGTAGATTAAATCCTTACAGGTGGGGTCTTCCTCAGGACAAAGAGGATGGTGAGCCGGGGAAGGTAGGCACCTATGCAAAGATATGGGTGGGAGTTAAAAAAAGGGGGATAATGCCAAGCGAAAATTCAACTGTAGGACTGGATAAGGATATGACTGCCATAATTACCAGAAAAAAAGAGGGCATCAAGTCAGTGACAGCTTGGCATCTGGGCACAGAAGGCTCCAAAGTTGGGTGGGAGTGAAGGTCACCTAAAAATTAATTTAGAAGCGACAGTAAGGTCAACAGTGCAGTTGACTTGAAAAGTGGGAGGTGGGTGATGACTCCAAATAAATCTAAACTCACGTGTATTGTTTTAACAAAAAAGGGAGGATCAGATTACTCCATCAAAAACACACCGCTGTGAAATCGGTATGCGGGGTGAGACGAATCACCGAGGAAACAGCCTCTAAAAACAAATGGAGAGAGCGCTCTTTTAATGAGAGAAACGATTAGTGGTCCTAACCTAGAGAAATACAAAGCAAACAGGACCAGGTAACCCACATTATCATCCGTGTACTAGGATGTCAGAAAGCGCGACTAACAGACATTATCATCCGTGTACTAGGATGTCAGAAAGCGCGACTAACAAATCCAGTAAATAGAAAAAACTGAAAAAATGTATAATTAATGAGTCAATCCAGCAAGAAAAGCTTATACCCAAAGAGTAAACAGGAGGGCGATTAATCGTGTTGTACACGAGGACTTAGTAACCGGACTGAAATTTGACTAGAGGCAAATACGGGTGAAAAACCATGACAGTAATGAATAAGGCAAAAAAATAACTGTTAGGAAAAAGGGGGACTGAACATATGGACAAGGACAAAAATCCTAGGTCAAATTAGCCAAAGTACCTTCCAAAAGGTTCCCTTACCTAGAGACGGCGTACAAGTCTGAACTCGCTCGACTCTGACGGCTAACTGAGGACGCGGAGCGGCTCCCAGATAAGGAGAACGCTGGAACCGCGTGACGTTAAACCGGGTGCAGCAGCAGGATGCTGCCAACAACGGGAGAATAGAAGAAAGACCATTTGAGTAGTTCAATTGCGTGGTTGGAAGATCGAATGTGGGTAAATAAAATCCCGGACACAATAAGTAAAATAAATAGAATAGTGTCAGATTAAATGTGTACATGAATATCGTTCAATATAATGCAAGACTAAAAGGGCCTCATCGGGGCCCGGGGGATCAAACTGATCGACGGATTGGGGTTGAAATGGTGAAACATGCACGTAGGGGATCACGCAAAAGTAATGAGAAAGGATCTCATTGATTCACAAACGTGTGTGCACGTTAGGATTGCACAACTACACAAAATAAAGAGCGTGCAGTAAAACTCGTGATCAATTAAGTAAACACATAGATACAGTAACTGTTATACAATGAATGCAAAGATTTGAAACGTCTCAAGATTGTAAAATGACACATTAAACCGGCACAGCATATTAATAAAAAAGGGAACAATGGTTGTTAAAACAGACATATGAGCTCATATCAGTCAACATTTCCAGATGAGGATGCAAGAAAAATAATTACATTGGAAAAAAAGACGTCAAATGGTCATGTCAATACATGTGAATGGATAAAAGCTTGCTGGATATGACAAAGTATGGTACCAATGGGAAAGGAACAATCAAAAAATGCATGTGCATAATACGTACAATGGTCATAAATGTCTCTTGGTCAACATCATACAGTGTCTCAGAAATAACGTTAACCACAGGTTAGATAATGGGCTGGGGAGAGCAGAGCAAAATGAACCTTGTTCATGAGCTACCGAGGGTAGCTAATTGGGCATTACTCGGGTCTTGTTCGTTCAAACCAGTTAGGATAGTGTCAAAGCGTATCATCATTTTTGACTCTCTAATGAGCAGGATAGAGGATATATTACCTCCCCGAGGTCCCAGTTCTGTCTTTTCCAAGACAATCCATTTCATTTCATCGGGGTGGTGTCCCAGTTGGTGATAGTGATCAACTAAGGGTGCACCTGTTACATTGCATCTTATTCGACTTTGGTGTTGAAGAATTCTGGCCTTGACTTTCTGCTGTGTCTGGCCAATATATAGTCGGTCACATGGACAAAGGATCCCATAGATGACGTTGCTAGAATTGCAATTAGTATGTGATTGTAATGTAATGGTCTGATGCTTGTATTCAAATTTCTTTGATTGCATAGTTGTGGGGCATGCTTTACACGACCCGCACTTGAAGTGACCTATGATTGGTGGTAAACTCCAGAGTGACCGAATCGTTGGTTCAACCGGGTCCTCAAGGAAGGAATGCACCACATGGTCCTTGATGCTCATTGCTTTCTTAAAAGCATGCATCGGTGGATCAGGTTGGTCAATCTCCGTGGATATAATGTTCCAGTGTTTATTGATGATCTTTTTCACTGCATTACTGCGAGTGGAGAATGTTGTAACACATATCATTTTGTTATTTTGACGTGATGTATTGGGATGTTTGGGAGAGAGCAGAGTGTCCCGTGGGTTGTACCAGGCCCTCTTCCGGGCCCTCTTAACCAGGCGTTTTGGGTAACCTCTTAGTATTAACCTGGCTGTTAGGTTCTCAGACTCTGTAGTGTAGTCCGTTCGTTTCGTGCAGTTCCTGCGGATCCGCAGGAACTGTCCCACTGGGAGATTGTCGCGCAGGCCGCGCGGGTGGTGGCTACTGTATCTCAGTAGAGAATTTCTTTCCGTTGGCTTCCTATATAGGGTAGTAAGAAGTTTATCATCTTCGTAGAAGATTTTTAAATCGAGGAAGGGTATCTCCTGTGTGCTGGACTGCATGGTGAACTGAATATTAGGGTCGCACTGGTTTAGCCATTGGTGGAACAAATTGAGTTGGATAGTCTCACCATTCCAAATCATCAATATATCGTCAATATATCTCTTCCACGTGTTGACATGTGCCAAAAACGGGTTGTTGGTGAGGACGAACCGCTTCTCAAAGTTATCCATATATAGGATCGCTAGATCTGGAGCGAAGGCAGCCCCCATCGCGACTCCTTTCGTTTGTACATAGTACTTTCCTTGGAAGTAAAAGAAATTCTTTTTCATAGCGATGGTCAAGAGAGCTATGATAAAATCTGTAGGTACCCTTGTTGGTGCTGGTCTTAGATCCAAAACTTCCCGCATAACTGCCAGTGCAGGCTCCTGCGGAATGCTGGTGTATAGTGAGACTATGTCACAGGTGACAAGTATCTGCTCACATGGGTTGAAAGGTTGTTGGTCAATCATTGCAATAACTTGCATGGTATCTCGAAGGTATGTTTCTGTTTGTTCTGCCAATGGTTTCAAGAAAATGTCTATGTACTTGCATAGAGGTTCCAAAAGTGATCCGCAGCCAGATACTATAGGGCGACCTGGTGGATGTAGGATATCCTTATGTATCTTTGGTAGCGTATAGATGGTAGGTAGTCGTGGATGTTGTTTTTTTTTTTTTTTTTTTTTTTTTTTTTTTTTTTTAAAAACCTTTATTCGTGCATCTTAAAAGAACAAATACGGGCCTACAACCGTCAGGCCGGCCACGATACAGTAAAGCACTGATACCCACATTACAGCCCCCGTGCATCAACGGTCAGGATTAACAACCGGTTATGAGTCACATACTGGAGATATCTTTGAAACCCGGGGAAGGAGAGGTGAAGGTTAATTTTAAGTTTTTTGATAATTTTCTCAGAGAAAAAAAAAGTCAATGAAGGATAAGAGCAAAGTAGATTCGAGTCCGCAAGATAGCTTCACCACACGGGCGAGCAGCAACATCAGTAAGAACAACAATGGGAGTAAAATCTCAATCAGTGAGGCGGTGCAGAGATATATCAGGATAGTCACATGAGCAAGTACGCACCCCTCCAGAGCCGCCCCCACTCGATCCACCCCACACCCGGACCCCGAATCGAAGAAAGTAGAGCACAGAGACATAAAAGAAAAAAGGCCCATAGAACTAATTGAGAACAGAGTATTACCCCCCCACCCTACACCAATGCGGAGGCTACGGCCTACCCCCCCCCCAGCATAGTGCCTGTCGCCCAAGGAACCCGAAATATAGAGAAGAGAGAAAGTAGGAACAGAGTAAAGAAGGGAAGAAAACAAAAAAGAAGGTGGGGAGGAGCCCACTGGACACCAGAGCGCCCCGAACCATCAGCCAGTTATGGCCCCCACACACTGAGAGCCCTCTACGCCAAAAAACGGCATGCAAAGATACCATGGCACCACAGTTTAAGCAAGGGATACAAGTCGCGACGAGTGCGCGCAAAACCTACATACAGTCCCAGTCCCAGGCCAGCCCGTCCATAAACCATAGCGATAGAAGTCAGTCTAGCCCTGGCCCGATCGCGGGCTTGGGATTAAACCAGCTCCTGCGTGAAGGCCCCGTGTCCCGAGCAGACAAAGACAAGATGGCCGCTTGTGAGAGGATGGTGAAGTAGGATCACGAAATGGCCGCCGACCATCGATTGAGGTCCCTCGTTGCACCACATAAAATCCAAACCTGGCAAGTAAGGTACAGGAGTTCCACAAAAAGGCAGCAGTGGGCCACCGCGGACGGTCCCTCGAAGCCGTTAGGTATCGCTCAGCAGGATAGCCTCGCGGACGCGGTGAGGCAGGGAACAATAAAGCAGGCAGCCATGACCAGGGGGACAAAATATCCGCGGTTGAGGTGGAGAGCGGTGGACCCTGGGCGCCGGGAGCGCTAGATGAAGGCACCAGTGTAGCACAGTCATACACCGCCGCTGCTTCCCCGCAAGCGGACAAGAGCACCGGAGGACCCACGCCCTGTGGATGACAAACAGTGCGCCCACGGCCCGCAGCCGACAGTATGGGGTCAAACCTCTCACTCAGCGCCTGCAGGCCAGCGCACATCTGTAGTTGAAAGTCCCGCAGGACAGCCAGAACGGAGCCGCATGTCAGCGGAAGCCGGGCCCCAACATCGGCAGCAATCCGGGACGGCACTGTGGAGCTGGTGTCCGGAAGAGGGAGGGCGAAGTGAGCAGCGGGCGAGACCGGAGTGTCACCCCCCAGCCGCGAGCAGGCACTCAACGCCATGTTTTGCCGCTATACGGTGCAATGGCCAGGGGGGGGGGTCGTGGCAAGGGGTCAATTCCCCTCAGGTCTACGCCGCAACAGGAAAGGCCGACAGTCGCTTATCTTCTCGCCGGTCCCCCTCGCCGCTGGCTAGGCAATAGGCAAAGGGGGCAGCAGCCTCCCACAGCTCGGTCCTCAGAGCGGGGCAGGAGACTCACCGCACCGGGGCCCACCCCACAGCTCCAGCCCGTCAGGCACAGGGTGCAGAAGGTGTCCGGCCGTCTCTCCCCGGGCTCATCAGGCAACGATCCATGGTGCGAGGCGAGATCGGGACCGCGGGGCTCAGGTTAGCGCTAGCTGGTCCGGTAACTGCGGAGCTTCCAGGAGGCAGGCAAAGGCCGTAAGGGCGCAGGGTTTCAGTGCCGAGGACAAAAGCACCCAGAACTCGGGCATCCGGGCGGGTTAAGACTCCGGGAAAGCAGCAGCGCGGTCAGCGCGTCTTCGCACACGGTGCACCTCGAGAATCGGCGAGGATGGGCATCAGGATAGTAGTCCGAGGCCCGTGGATGTTGTTGATTCAGATAGTCGTATTCCAATTTACTTAGAAAACCACAGTTTAAAGCGTCCAGAGTTATTAAATGGATTTCATCCATCAGGTCCTTCGTTGGATCAGACCTCAACAGAGAGTAACTGACACCGTCTTGTAATTGCCGTAGAATCTCCGATTTGTATGCAATCGTATCTTGCACCACTATAGCACCGCCCTTATCGGCAGACTTGATCACAATATCTTTGTTATTTCGGAGGGTTTGGAGAGCCGCTTTCTCAGACTTACTGGTATTCGGTATGGTGTGTTTGTATGTTGAAAGTAAAGTGCCAACATCGTTCAGAACCATGCTCTCGTAGGCCAAGATCCTGCTACTCATAGCATTGGCAGGTGGAAAAAACTTCGATGGAGGCCTTAATCCAGTGACCGACTTGGTTAGACTGTCTTCCTTGTTTTTAAAAAAATACCTGAGACGGATCTTACGAAAAAACCCTTGGAGTTCAGTTTTAAGGTTGAATGCGTTCGGATGGGCAGTTGGGACGAAGGACAGGCCCTTGCAAAGTACAGCCTGTTCGTCAGCGTTGAGATTATATGCAGAGATATTGACCACCGGACTGTCACTGGGCTCTACCATCTGTAGACTTTGCGCCTCGTCGATATCTCTCCGTGGTTCTCTTGCTGGAATCGAACTTGTTTCGGGGTTGTCCCTCGGCCTCTGTCCCAATTGGCGCTCGGTGGGTTCTGCTGGCCTCTCGGAGGCCCTCTTGGCCAGTTGCCACCTCGTCCTCGCGGTGGTCTCCATTGGCCTTCCCCTAAAAAAGGGAAATAACCTTGGGGGGGGTACCAGTTGTCTCTGTAGTTGTAGTCGTAACTGGGGCCAGGAGCCTCTGGATCACTGTCAGAACTAACCGTAGAATCGGAAAAAGTGGTGTAATTCCTTCTTCCTCTGAAGGCCCCTCGTCCTCTGCCAGTGAAGCGGCCAGAGGTATCCTGTTTGTAATAGTCTTCGTTGAGATAAGGATATGTGTTCTTTTTCTCATAAAACCTGATGTCCTTGGAGAGTTTATCTAATTTTTTGTTCTGCGTAGTGGTTTCAAAGTCTTTAAGTGATTTTGTGAGATTCTCAAGAGCACTTTTAGCGTTGGTCAAGGTTGAATCCCCTGCAATTTCTTGTTTGAGAGCGGCTATTTCTCTGGTCAAGGCCTGAACCTGTTCGGCCGCAGTTTCTACTCCGAGAACCATCCAATGTCGCGAAGCATTGTTAGCAATGAAACTAAAACCTTCTTTGAATTTTGGTAGATCTACAAAGATAGCAGGTTCATTTCTTATCTGTAGCCCAACTGGTATTATATTCGCCTGTAGATATTTGGTAAGTAGATGACCATGAAGTTTTGTACGAATTAATTTCTTTTCCAAGCGTTCGAGTTTAGCTATTTTGTCATTGAGTGTGAAATCAATATTGGGTGTATCGGATGACAGAAAGAGATTCCTGGGGTCCTGTAGCAGCTGGTGGATGTATTCCTCGGTATAGGAGAGGGTTTCACTCTCCACCATTTTATAGAAGGAGGAAGAATTCACAAAGAAAACCTCGCAGGTGTGCACCTGCTCATTAAAGCGTTAGAACTAAGGGCAAACCCAATAATCACTGGGACCTGGGTAACAAACAGTGGAATAGAGATGGTCCCAGAGCATATATAGAGATTGAGAAAGATCAACACAACAAATATTGCAACAATTTTAAGGCAGAACCATAGTGTTATTTAATCACACTAGGAACAGACACATAAATGCATAACGTAAATCACACTATTTACAAAAGTGCAGGGTGCCACGGGGAAGGGGAAGGAGTGAAGAATTGGGTAGGGTAGTAGGATAAGTGACATAGACAAGTTCATAGCAATGGTACAAATCAATTGTTGGGCACCTTAGTGTCGTGCCAAATATTCAAGAGTCATTCATTGACAAAATTAAATATATTGCCAGAAAGCCATATACAAGTGAAAGTTCACAGTGCTCAACGCACTATTGAGGGTACTGGCATGATGGGATGTCGACGTTTCGACCCCTCTTCAAAGGTAGGTAGATTAAATCCTTACAGGTGGGGTCTTCCTCAGGACAAAGAGGATGGTGAGCCGGGGAAGGTAGGCACCTATGCAAAGATATGGGTGGGAGTTAAAAAAAGGGGGATAATGCCAAGCGAAAATTCAACTGTAGGACTGGATAAGGATATGACTGCCATAATTACCAGAAAAAAAGAGGGCATCAAGTCAGTGACAGCTTGGCATCTGGGCACAGAAGGCTCCAAAGTTGGGTGGGAGTGAAGGTCACCTAAAAATTAATTTAGAAGCGACAGTAAGGTCAACAGTGCAGTTGACTTGAAAAGTGGGAGGTGGGTGATGACTCCAAATAAATCTAAACTCACGTGTATTGTTTTAACAAAAAAGGGAGGATCAGATTACTCCATCAAAAACACACCGCTGTGAAATCGGTATGCGGGGTGAGACGAATCACCGAGGAAACAGCCTCTAAAAACAAATGGAGAGAGCGCTCTTTTAATGAGAGAAACGATTAGTGGTCCTAACCTAGAGAAATACAAAGCAAACAGGACCAGGTAACCCACATTATCATCCGTGTACTAGGATGTCAGAAAGCGCGACTAACAGACATTATCATCCGTGTACTAGGAGTCCAGAAAGCGCGACTAACAAATCCAGTAAATAGAAAAAACTGAAAAAATGTATAATTAATGAGTCAAACCAAGGTTATTTCCCTTTTTTAGGGGAAGGCCAATGGAGACCACCACGAGGACGAGGTGGCAACTGGCCAAGAGGGCCTCCGAGAGGCCAGCAGAACCCACCGAGCGCCAATTGGGACAGAGGCCGAGGGACAACCCCGAAACAAGTTCGATTCCAGCAAGAGAACCACGGAGAGATATCGACGAGGCGCAAAGTCTACAGATGGTAGAGCCCAGTGACAGTCCGGTGGTCAATATCTCTGCATATAATCTCAACGCTGACGAACAGGCTGTACTTTGCAAGGGCCTGTCCTTCGTCCCAACTGCCCATCCGAACGCATTCAACCTTAAAACTGAACTCCAAGGGTTTTTTCGTAAGATCCGTCTCAGGTATTTTTTTAAAAACAAGGAAGACAGTCTACCCAAGTCGGTCACTGGGTTAAGGCCTCCATCGAAGTTTTTTCCACCTGCCAATGCTATGAGTAGCAGGATCTTGGCCTACGAGAGCATGGTTCTGAACGATGTTGGCACTTTACTTTCAACATACAAACACACCATACCGAATACCAGTAAGTCTGAGAAAGCGGCTCTCCAAACCCTCCGAAATAACAAAGATATTGTGATCAAGTCTGCCGATAAGGGCGGTGCTATAGTGGTGCAAGATACGATTGCATACAAATCGGAGATTCTACGGCAATTACAAGACGGTGTCAGTTACTCTCTGTTGAGGTCTGATCCAACGAAGGACCTGATGGATGAAATCCATTTAATAACTCTGGACGCTTTAAACTGTGGTTTTCTAAGTAAATTGGAATACGACTATCTGAATCAACAACATCCACGACTACCTACCATCTATACGCTACCAAAGATACATAAGGATATCCTACATCCACCAGGTCGCCCTATAGTATCTGGCTGCGGATCACTTTTGGAACCTCTATGCAAGTACATAGACATTTTCTTGAAACCATTGGCAGAACAAACAGAAACATACCTTCGAGATACCATGCAAGTTATTGCAATGATTGACCAACAACCTTTCAACCCATGTGAGCAGATACTTGTCACCTGTGACATAGTCTCACTATACACCAGCATTCCGCAGGAGCCTGCACTGGCAGTTATGCGGGAAGTTTTGGATCTAAGACCAGCACCAACAAGGGTACCTACAGATTTTATCATAGCTCTCTTGACCATCGCTATGAAAAAGAATTTCTTTTACTTCCAAGGAAAGTACTATGTACAAACGAAAGGAGTCGCGATGGGGGCTGCCTTCGCTCCAGATCTAGCGATCCTATATATGGATAACTTTGAGAAGCGGTTCGTCCTCACCAACAACCCGTTTTTGGCACATGTCAACACGTGGAAGAGATATATTGATGATTTGGAATGGTGAGACTATCCAACTCAATTTGTTCCACCAATGGCTAAACCAGTGCGACCCTAATATTCAGTTCACCATGCAGTCCAGCACACAGGAGATACCCTTCCTCGATTTAAAAATCTTCTACGAAGATGATAAACTTCTTACTACCCTATATAGGAAGCCAACGGAAAGAAATTCTCTACTGAGATACAGTAGCCACCACCCGCGCGGCCTGCGCGACAATCTCCCAGTGGGACAGTTCCTGCGGATCCGCAGGAACTGCACGAAACGAACGGACTACACTACAGAGTCTGAGAACCTAACAGCCAGGTTAATACTAAGAGGTTACCCAAAACGCCTGGTTAAGAGGGCCCGGAAGAGGGCCTGGTACAACCCACGGGACACTCTGCTCTCTCCCAAACATCCCAATACATCACGTCAAAATAACAAAATGATATGTGTTACAACATTCTCCACTCGCTGTAATGCAGTGAAAAAGATCATCAATAAACACTGGAACATTATATCCACGGAGATTGACCAACCTGATCCACCGATGCATTCTTTTAAGAAAGCAATGAGCATCAAGGACCATGTGGTGCATTCCTTCCTTGAGGACCCGGTTGAACCAACGATTCGGTCACTCTGGAGTTTACCACCAATCATAGGTCACTTCAAGTGCGGGTCGTGTAAAGCATGCCCCACAACTATGCAATCAAAGAAATTTGAATACAAGCATCAGACCATTACATTACAATCACATACTAATTGCAATTCTAGCAACGTCATCTATGGGATCCTTTGTCCATGTGACCGACTATATATTGGCCAGACACAGCAGAAAGTCAAGGCCAGAATTCTTCAACACCAAAGTCGAATAAGATGCAATGTAACAGGTGCACCCTTAGTTGATCACTATCACCAACTGGGACACCACCCCGATGAAATGAAATGGATTGTCTTGGAAAAGACAGAACTGGGACCTCGGGGAGGTAATATATCCTCTATCCTGCTCATTAGAGAGTCAAAAATGATGATACGCTTTGACACTATCCTAACTGGTTTGAACGAACAAGACCCGAGTAATGCCCAATTAGCTACCCTCGGTAGCTCATGAACAAGGTTCATTTTGCTCTGCTCTCCCCAGCCCATTATCTAACCTGTGGTTAACGTTATTTCTGAGACACTGTATGATGTTGACCAAGAGACATTTATGACCATTGTACGTATTATGCACATGCATTTTTTGATTGTTCCTTTCCCATTGGTACCATACTTTGTCATATCCAGCAAGCTTTTATCCATTCACATGTATTGACATGACCATTTGACGTCTTTTTTTCCAATGTAATTATTTTTCTTGCATCCTCATCTGGAAATGTTGACTGATATGAGCTCATATGTCTGTTTTAACAACCATTGTTCCCTTTTTTATTAATATGCTGTGCCGGTTTAATGTGTCATTTTACAATCTTGAGACGTTTCAAATCTTTGCATTCATTGTATAACAGTTACTGTATCTATGTGTTTACTTAATTGATCACGAGTTTTACTGCACGCTCTTTATTTTGTGTAGTTGTGCAATCCTCCTGTGCACACACGTTTGTGAATCAATGAGATCCTTTCTCATTACTTTTGCGTGATCCCCTACGTGCATGTTTCACCATTTCAACCCCAATCCGTCGATCAGTTTGATCCCCCGGGCCCCGATGAGGCCCTTTTAGTCTTGCATTATATTGAACGATATTCATGTACACATTTAATCTGACACTATTCTATTTATTTTACTTATTGTGTCCGGGATTTTATTTACCCACATTCGATCTTCCAACCACGCAATTGAACTACTCAAATGGTCTTTCTTCTATTCTCCCGTTGTTGGCAGCATCCTGCTGCTGCACCCGGTTTAACGTCACGCGGTTCCAGCGTTCTCCTTATCTGGGAGCCGCTCCGCGTCCTCAGTTAGCCGTCAGAGTCGAGCGAGTTCAGACTTGTACGCCGTCTCTAGGTAAGGGAACCTTTTGGAAGGTACTTTGGCTAATTTGACCTAGGATTTTTGTCCTTGTCCATATGTTCAGTCCCCCTTTTTCCTAACAGTTATTTTTTTGCCTTATTCATTACTGTCATGGTTTTTCACCCGTATTTGCCTCTAGTCAAATTTCAGTCCGGTTACTAAGTCCTCGTGTACAACACGATTAATCGCCCTCCTGTTTACTCTTTGGGTATAAGCTTTTCTTGCTGGATTGACTCATTAATTATACATTTTTTCAGTTTTTTCTATTTACTGGATTTGTTAGTCGCGCTTTCTGACATCCTAGTACACGGATGATAATGTCTGTTAGTCGCGCTTTCTGACATCCTAGTACACGGATGATAATGTGGGTTACCTGGTCCTGTTTGCTTTGTATTTCTCTAGGTTAGGACCACTAATCGTTTCTCTCATTAAAAGAGCGCTCTCTCCATTTGTTTTTAGAGGCTGTTTCCTCGGTGATTCGTCTCACCCCGCATACCGATTTCACAGCGGTGTGTTTTTGATGGAGTAATCTGATCCTCCCTTTTTTGTTAAAACAATACACGTGAGTTTAGATTTATTTGGAGTCATCACCCACCTCCCACTTTTCAAGTCAACTGCACTGTTGACCTTACTGTCGCTTCTAAATTAATTTTTAGGTGACCTTCACTCCCACCCAACTTTGGAGCCTTCTGTGCCCAGATGCCAAGCTGTCACTGACTTGATGCCCTCTTTTTTTCTGGTAATTATGGCAGTCATATCCTTATCCAGTCCTACAGTTGAATTTTCGCTTGGCATTATCCCCCTTTTTTTAACTCCCACCCATATCTTTGCATAGGTGCCTACCTTCCCCGGCTCACCATCCTCTTTGTCCTGAGGAAGACCCCACCTGTAAGGATTTAATCTACCTACCTTTGAAGAGGGGTCGAAACGTCGACATCCCATCATGCCAGTACCCTCAATAGTGCGTTGAGCACTGTGAACTTTCACTTGTATATGGCTTTCTGGCAATATATTTAATTTTGTCAATGAATGACTCTTGAATATTTGGCACGACACTAAGGTGCCCAACAATTGATTTGTACCATTGCTATGAACTTGTCTATGTCACTTATCCTACTACCCTACCCAATTCTTCACTCCTTCCCCTTCCCCGTGGCACCCTGCACTTTTGTAAATAGTGTGATTTACGTTATGCATTTATGTGTCTGTTCCTAGTGTGATTAAATAACACTATGGTTCTGCCTTAAAATTGTTGCAATATTTGTTGTGTTGATCTTTCTCAATCTCTATATATGCTCTGGGACCATCTCTATTCCACTGTTTGTTACCCAGGTCCCAGTGATTATTGGGTTTGCCCTTAGTTCTAACGTGTTTACATAATGTGGCAGGTGAAAATTGCTTGGTTGATCTCTCCTCAAACTTTAGTGTCAAGATGTCATCCGGTGTAAGACCGCTCAAGAAAGTTTAACATAGTTGAATCACTATTTTATCTCCATTAAGGATACTTAAGACATTCAATGAAAGTGTGTTTGCTGATAGTATACATGCTTGTGTTTTTATTAATGTAGAACACACAAGAATTTTTTTTAAAACCCCTCCACCCAACCTCACCAGACCCTTTGTCATCCTGCCACACTAAGGAGGAAATTAACGCTTTGGCAAGCAAAGGCAGCATCTTTAGCAACAAAGTAGATTGCTATGAAGAAAAGTAAACTGACTCTAGAAGTGTTTGATATGCCACTGTGTGCAGTGAATTTTCACCGTTACCAAAATTTGAGATTTTATTTTTGTGAATTCCTGAAATGACTACTCATCTGCTTCCCTGAGAATTAGATAGGACGAGTAGGACCTTCTTGGGGCCATGACCTTGTTAACATCATCTCTTTTTACCTAAAGGTCATTATCACAGACTACTTGCCCCATCTTTCTAGTCTACTCCTACCATGGTGAAACCACCTCATCCAGATTGAGCTGGACAAGCACCCAACCATTCATTGTTAATTCAAGAAGAAAGCTGTTTCAAGCCCCACTTGACATCTCTGTACAAGGTCTCCTGACCATAAAGGCCTGTTTTAAGCATCTCCCGCTGAAATCCTACTCTACTTCCAGAGAAAGTTCATAAAAGGTTTGATCAACTGCATCCCCTCTAAGAGTGAAATAGGTAAACCAGAAATACAATAGCACCTCCCCTTTCATGTCCAGCAAGTCAAACAGATGGTCGGTGCTTTCATTTGGGTTTAAACTCATTCTTGCCTTTCTGTGGCAAAGGCCAAGCTTGCACATTGATTTTATTGAAAATCTCTGCAGCTTTTGATAACATCGACCACCGTATAATGCTTGCGCGAGTATTCTTGTCAGCTGGAGCACAAGTGAATTCCTCATTTTTGTTCTCCAGTCCATCCTTATCAGGAATACCAGTCATGTCAAATTATGCTCCTCCTTGCCTTCAATGGCTACCCTTGAATCTGGGGTTTCATGTGGTTCTGAACTATCAGGGAGTCTATTGCATGGTTCACCTGGCTGAGGAACTGCCTGGAAGTCCACAGCACTGGCGATGAAATGTGTGCAGTCAATAAATAACATTGTTAAAGGAATGGGGGAGCTCACCAATCTGCTGACTGTAAACTGCTAGAATTGAATGCAACACAGCTGGCTCTACCTCAACAGTCAGAAGTTGAGCATGCCACCTTTACACGCTGCAGATCGATAATGTTGTCCTGGCCAGGTTAAATGGGGGCGCCCTCTACCCCATTACAGAACATGTGGAACCTGGGCGTGTAGTTTGAAAGTGATCACTGATTCACACTTCACATTAAAGCTGAATGCACGTTTAATTAATTTAAACTCTGCCAGCATTGGGGAGTGCTACCTCTGGAACTTCCCCATAAAATCAGCCCCTGCGCTTACTTTAGTAAACCTGCGGGTTGGCTACTATCATGCCCTCAACAGTGGGCTTCCAAAAAAGGACCTCATCTACTCATAATTCCATCTTATTCTACGTACTAAGCTGCATCTTGTGATTGGATTCAGATCCACTGCTCTGTTTACCGTACCACATGCAAAGAGCGCCTAGACACGCGGGACTTTTACAAAAACAAAGTAAAAGAAAGTATTCAAAACTCCGTGATAACTTGGAACATGCGCTGTTACTGGAGTAGCTGTATTGGAACTTTTTTTTGTATTTACAGTATTGCGTTTTATTTTGTGTTCTCTCTATTTGTATTGAACAATGTGAAATCACTCCTCATGTGAGGCAACTTAAGAGTAGCCGTCTAGACCCTATACTCGTGCATCTGGGTGGTGGCAGCTCACTGCTCCACGCTCTTCCAGACTCCACTATGAACATCCTACACACCAACGCCAGCCTCATCAAGGACTTGAAGAAAAATAATGAACGCATCCCCCTCCTGATGGAACCTCACTGCCTCGCCTTACCAGTCCGCACCATGTTCAAAGCCAACTGCGTCATCTACAAAGCCATCATGACCAGCACCAGCCCATCTGGCTGACAAGCACCTCACCCCCGGTGGCTGTGGACACACCCACAGCTAGGACTTCATCAAGTCTTCGGATGAAGTTTTAAGGAAAAAAGGCAAGAGGCCTTTTCCATTTATGAATCCAGGATCAACTCACCTTTGTTCGCCAAACCCTGCTCCAGTTTAGGAAAGAGTTCAAGACACATCTGAAAGGAAGTCTACATCACGTCCTGAAGTACCAGTCTGCTTCTAGTCTCAGAACTCAGTTTCCCCCAATTACTTATTGCCTAGCTGTGCCATTGGCCCTGTAAAGCACTCCACTGCCTTTTGTCTATATTTGCTGCATACTGAGATACTACATCTCCTGAGCAGCTAATATCTTTGGCAAAAAAAGAATTCCAATTTGAGCAGCTTTGACATGTAGTATTTTAAAACATCCGTGGCACTCCCTGATGTCAGTCAGTGATACATAATCCTAACACTTTAATCCTGCTCCTCAGTATCAACCATAATGTATTCCCTGCATGAAAGTATTTATAAGGAACAGAAGCATACTGAAAACGTTTTACACATATAAATATAGAAACCTTGAATCTTTTTCTTAGTAAAGCTCTCGCTACGATTTCATCTGTCTGAGTTGGTTTCTTTGGTACTGCCCTGCTCGACTTTTAACAGTGTTTTATTAACCTTTGCAAATGTTTTGCTTTCTGGCTTTTGGGGTTTATTACATAAGCATTGGTATTAAGTTATGCTGCCTTTCCCTTCCTCCCTGAGGTTCGGCCTATATTAAATATCATATACCATGCTTTGTTTTAATTTGTTTTGGCTTTTTAAAAAAAAAAAAAAATGCCCTTGTAGTCTTGTGCTTTTACTTGAACTTTTTACCTTGGTAATATTATTTCTCCTTTTATTGAGACCGCTTACTATTTATTCAGGTTTTATAGGAATGCTATTTGTTTATTATTTTATATAATCTCTGGAAGAAAAGTAATCATGCCTGAAAACATACATTCGAATTTGATGAAGTACTTTTACTTTTTTTCTATCTTTAATTTCCCTCTTATTTCTTCTCGTATTTCCTAATGTTGAGACACATGAACTTGTTGGTATCTGTATTTTGTTATTTTAGTTGTGCTGTATGGTCGTGCCTTAGCATCTTCACTAGCGCCTTCTTCCACTTCATCATTTATATAGGTGCATTGTATCTAAAATGAAATCTCGGACTGACTAAATATCCTATTTATTAATGTTTTTTTCATTTGTTTTTTTACCATATTGAGATTCCTGAGAGCCACTGCTGTGCAAACATGTTTTACATAAGGTCTAAAATGTAGGCTTGACTGCTGTAAATATTAAATATGTAATCGATCTTTATGTATACAGTCCCTTCTCACCCAGGCTGTGTTCAAAGAGCAAATCGGCTCTAATATACCCATGCTTCATGAATAAAAAAATCCAGATAACGCATTACAATCTGTGCAATGTGCCTTTTTAACTCCTTTTTTTGGTTCCAGGATTCCGAAGTCTAGCATGCTTAGGGGCATATTAACAAGCCAGGCGATACAATTATCGCCGCTTTAGCGGCAGAAAACTGCCGCTAAACCGGCGATAATGGGCTTGATAATATGCTCTATGGCATTCCAATTGAAGCCCATGTTAAATGTGAAGGACGTCTAACATGGGCTTCAATTTGAATTCCATAGAGCATATTATCAAGCCCATTATCGCCGTTTTAGCGGCAGTTTTCTGTCGCTAAAGCGTTGATAATTTTATCGCCTGGCTTGATAATATGCCCCTTTGGTTCTGAGTTACCAACAAACTGAGACAGCGACTGGGGCATGCAAATTTGCAAAGAGCCCTGAGGGGGTGGTACGCAGATGTATGCTTGATTAGCTCAGTCACGTTCCAAGTGATCTCCGGCAGGGTGTCAATGACCAGTCATGCTTCAAGAATATGGTTTACATATAATTTTCATTATTTTCTTCAGAGGGTGCCCAGAGCCAAGTCGTTACACAAGCCACTGATACATGATCTTTCCTTCAATCGATTGAACCGTGGTCAGTTTGGTGCTTTTTCAATGAAGATTGGGGTGGGATCCACTGATTCAAAAGTTTTGCTGTCTTTTTCTCCCGTTTTAGGAGTTTCCGTTTTGAACATTCCTCTCCTGATGCGAGCATTTACCTTTGGTAGCAGTGCCCAGTCAACCAGACTGGGCCATGAATTCACAGATTCTTCACTTGCCCACTTCAATACTGTCCCAGGTGAGGCCTAATCTTTTTGAAGCCTGAATAATCGGGCAATGGCCTACGTCTCTCCAGGGCTGTTAGGGACAATTTCATGGCCCCTCACTGAGCAAGACCGTCCATTCATGCTCCAAAGCCACCTCTACCAGGAGCATAGTGTGTATTGGATGCTGCAGTTGTGTGAACCTCTGTACCTCCTTATCTTCCATCTCCACATTTGACACCCCATTCTAGAAAATCCTGACACTGGTCCCATCAATGCAAAGGCAAGGATTATGAGGTGTCCATCTTGATGCTCAATTACTTTTATGGTATCCTAAATGGGCATTCTGATTTGGGTTGGTCTGAAGAAAGATGCCCGCACGCCATCTGAGAAGTGGATTCTCAGGCAGTTGTTCCAGATTATGTGAGTTGCGTGGGATGCCAATCCAAACTGACTTTCCAGTGGTACTTAAGAATATTTCTGCAAACCCAGACCGATATTTGATGAAACGGTCTCCGCAACCGCCATCCAAGAACTTTGTCTTTACTGGTAGCTGCAGCCCTGAATAGGGGCCTTGGCTTCCACTTCCAAGAAGGAGGCTAAGAGAGTAATGTAGAGTTTGTTGATGAAGGAGAGTCACCCAGATTTAGCCACTTGACCACCTTATTTTGTGTGTAGCATTTTAATTACTATAGATAGTGGATTGGACTTCTTCCAATTTTTGGCTGATTTGTTCAACGTCTGCCAAATAAATAACACCCTACGTTCCTCCATTGTATGAGCACGAAAGTGTGCGAGTATGCTTCTCTGCTTCTTCACTGTCCTTTAGGAATGCCACATCAAATGGGGGAAATAATTTTATCTCGGAGTACCCTACAGAATGTAAAGTAGTGTTTCAGGCGACTGTGAATGTCTCGCTCTATCCTCTGCTAGATTATGCCCGCAGGGCACATGTATGTTGACCTTTGGACATGAACTTGGGAGGGACGTACACTGCCCAGGAGAAAGTCTTTCTTTGACAAGAAGTAATTGTGCAGAATCTACTGAGCAGCTGTAGACTAATTTCAAATCTTCAGCCATAACCACAATATCGGTCTCTGTGATTTCTGCAAACCCAGATACGAGGGCCCCACTGGGTCTGCAGCCTCTGCCATTTGGGATTGGGCTACTTTTCTGGTCCGTTCGAGGTTTACCAATCACTGGGACCATCAGAACTGATTCAGCCGCACTCGAGTAGGAGACCCAGAAGTCCTCAAAGAAATACGTCTGATGCCCTTCAGTAGGTCACACTGCATTAAGCCCTGATCTACCTAGAAGGTTATTATCCAAGATCCGCACATTGTCTGGTAGGTCATGGGTTCATGTTCTAGAACCCATCTTCTCCTCTAAATGATTGTCCAGTCTCTAGAGAGCTTTGAGCATATGGTAAGGAAGGGTTGGGCCAGGGCCATGGAGAATGCTTCTTGTGTGTGGTTAGAAATATGGGCTTTTACTCCAGTTTATTTGCTGTGGACAAAAGGGATGGAGGTCCGTGCACCACTTGCAGACATTGAATTTTTAAATGTATTCCTTCAGAGTCAGTCCTTTGAAGCGTTATCTCTGAAACATCCTCTCCAGGCTCCTGAAGAGTGATTGGGTGTGTGTAATCACATGTTTACCTCTCATTGCAGGCCTTGTGCAGGAGATTCCTGAGGTTCATCGCTAGCCATGACATTACCTGTGCTTTATTTCCATTTAAACTGGGCCTGCCAGGTTTTGATTGATGGTGGCTGAGGCGATGACTATCTGAGTCACTGAATATTACAGGTGGAGGGCATCCCGTTGGACAGTGTTGGGGAAGGTGATTGAATGCACAGTTTTTTTTAATCCGTTTCTGCAACCCTCATGCAATAAAAAGTGGACTGATTCGAATATACATCCTCATGTTTGAACTTGCCCCATGACTGAGCCAGTTTGGACGAAATAAACATCTGATGACTCCAGTGCAACATATTTTGTCTACTGGGAGTTGGATCCCTGAAAAAAAGTCGATGCACTAGTGTTGCGGATATTTCAGAGGATTTTAAAGCTCTTCACAGGCAGTACGCAGGTGCAGGATTGAAATGGGTGTACCAGGGCAGAAAAGGGAGGATCGCAAAGGGAGCTGATGTTCAGGCAGCACTGATAGGGGAGTGTACTGCGAAAGCCTGGTGGGAGGGAGTCAGTGCGAGTCTTGACACAGGGCAAGTCCTGGTGCGGCCTCAGCAACTTGCAGAGCCAATTTTTCAATCTTCGTTTGCTTTGATTTTGTGTTCGGGTGTCCATCCCAGCTTACACCAGCCTTCAAGGAGAATCCATGATGAGGAAAGCTTAGAGGAAGGGGTGTGCAGCCAGTGCCTTTCAGCCAGTGCTACACAGTCTTTTTAGGGGAAAGAAGAACTTGGCATCCAGTCACAGTAGACAAAATCCTTGCTAGAGGTCTGTCTTAACCCTGCAACTTTATGTGACCCTCACTACTTCTGTTGACCCTTCCCAGCGTCCTGAATGTATTTTCTCCACATAACCTTTGGTCTTGGAGAGCTTTACTGGGCTCTGCGCTAAAAAGATTTTTCAACTTTGTGAAAATGCATAGACGGGGTTAAAATGAACTGAAACAAGTGCTTGTATCTTGCACGCGTACTGAAGAAGTATTGAAAAAGAAGGTTAGAAAGGGCATCAAACCAGCTCTGTGGTCCATGCTGCGCGGTGGCTTGAGTGCAGGAATGCTCTTCTCCAGTCTTGGCATTGTGTGGCAGGAAACTCTCAACCATCCTTCAGTGCTCTTACATGGCCTTGCGTCTTCTTTTACGCTTGGAGCAGAGCTTGACCCCATCTTGCTGGAGCTGGCTTTCTCAAGACATGTTGTTCACCCTGTGATTAATTTCAGCAAGGAACATGCCCCCCCCAACTACAAGGTTTGAAAGTAAAAAGACAAGTATCAATGGCCCTCAGTGGCCCACTGTCCCACTGCACTTGCTGCATCATTGACCGCTATGCCCCGGGATCAGCGGTAAAAGCAAATCTAGTGCTCAGTTGGCAATCAAGAAGCACCTGAAGTTTCGCTGTGGTTTCTGGGTCCTGTTATAAAGGGTTAAGCCGTGCCGCTCCCTTTAAACCTCCACCAGTATCCAACCCCACCTGGTTTCTGAGGATATGCCTGGCCTCCACTGCAGTGCATGATGTTTTTGCACCCTCCACAATCCTCATTGGATGCCATCTCTGGATTGCTTCTCTCCCCTGCGTGCTTGCAACCCTCCAGTCACGGTGAAGCCCACGGTGAAGATGGAGCGGTACTCTTTCTTACTCTGGTACTCGCTGGGCTTTTTAAATTGTGTGTTTGCAGCTTAAGCATCCGAGTTAATTACATAGGAGAGAGAATACTTTGTATTAAATTGAGAATACTTTGTATTAAATTGAGGATTACTCTATATAAAGATGCATTACCAAAGTAATAGTAATAAATTAGACAAAGTTTTATACATGCGTCTTAATTTGCACACCGTGCTTTAGGTCTTGGAATGGAATACCACTTTAAGAGCTTGCATAGGCATTTTAGAGTTGTACATCAGATTAGGCTGAACAGTATTACGCAGCATTTTGCTTTGTGGCCGGCAGTAGTTCTCAGTTAGTGGCACCTGTATGTGTTTTATGTGTTCCTGACCGCCATCTATTTGAGTTGGTTGTGTGAAGATCCGGTTACTCATGTTTTGCTGATTTGGACTAGTTCAAAAATATCCATTTAGCAGCAGTTGTTTAACTTTTATTTTGTATTTTTATCGTGGAATTTCGGATAGATGTTCATAATGTGATCTCTGGTAGGATGTGCAGTTTGCATCAGGAACTGGTCCAGGACAGCTTGCCCGAATATTGGATGTGTTAAAGTTTGGTATTTCTCCTGCAAGGTTTTCTTTCTTTCTGGAGTTACTGTTCTCCCTCTTTGGATCACACAGTACCATCCTTCCTTCAGGGGCCCTCCACTTACTCCAGTGCTCCTCTTCCAGCGCGTCAGGGGTGTGTGTTCAGTAAAGCGCGTCAGGGGTGTGTGTTCAGTAAAGCGCAGCAGGGGTGTGTGTTCAGTAAAGCGCGTCAGGGGTGTGTGTTCAGTAAAGCGCGTCAGGGGTGTGTGTTCAGTAAAGCGCGTCAGGGGTGTGTGTTCAGTAAAACGCGTAAGGGGTGTGTGTTCAGGAAAACGCGTAAGGGGTGTGTGTTCAGGAAAGCGTGTCAGGGGTGTGTGTGGGGTGTGTGTTCAGTAAAGCGCGTAAGGGGTGCGTGTTCAGGAAAGCGCGTAAGGGGTGTGCGTTCAGGAAAGCACGTCAGGGGTGTGTGTTCATTAAAGCGCGTGGGTGGGTTTTCATTAAAGCGCGTCAGGGGTGTGTGTTCAGTAAAGCGTGTGGGTGTGTGTTCAGTAAAGCGCAGCAGGGGTGTGTGTTCAGTAAAGCGCGTCAGGGGTGTGTGTTCAGTAAAGCGCGTAAAGGGTGTGTGTTCAGGAAAGCGCGTCAGGGGTGTGTGTTCAGTAAAGCGCGTGAGGGGTGTGTTCAGTAAAGCGCGGCAGGGGTGTGTGTTCAGTAAAGCGCGGCAAGGGTGTTTGTGGGGTGTATTCAGTAAAGCGCGTAAGGGGTTTGTTCAGTAAAGCGCGTGGGTGTGCGTTCAGTAAAGCGCGTGGGTGTGCGTTCAGTAAAGCGCGTCAGGGGTGTGTGTTCAGTAAAGCGCGTAAGCGGTGTGTGTGTTCAGGAAAGCGCGTAAGGGGTGTGTGTTCAGGAAAGCGCGTAAGGGGTGTGTGTTCAGGAAAGCGCGTCAGGGGTATGTGTTCAGAAAAGCGCTTCAGGGGGTGTTCATTAAAGCGCGTGGGTGTGTGTTCAGAAAGCGCGGCAGGGGTGTGTGTTCACTAAAGCGCGGCAGGGGCACATGTAGTGTGTAACGGTATATGGGATTGTCTGGGGTGGCCAGATCCTGGAATGTTTCATGGAGTCGCTCGTTGCTGCGCGTAAAGCCTCTTCGCTCCCATCTCACTCCCCAGGAGGTCATGTGCTTTTGTAAAAGTTGACTAAAAAGAATGCAAACAGAATAAAAGAATGAATCTACGCTGAAATGTGCATAGTGTAACTAACGAGACAGGAACAAAGTCTGCATCCTTGTGTGTGACATCCGACCCCCAGGAATAGAGAAACACTGCATTTTTGGGATAATCGGATTTGTGAGGTGTTTATATAGGAAGAGTCCGTCTCCTGCTGTTCATGCAGGCGCGCGCGGTGTCCCTGGAGGGAGTCGTGGGGGGGCTGGAGAACTTAAGTAAATTTCAGTTTATTGGATCATATTAACTTGTCCATCAAGAAGGATTATGCGCTGTAGGGAATATTCTACACGTTTCATTTCCTAAGGAATGTCAGCTGGGATTAAAGGGGGGGGGGGTCGGGCGGAGAGTGGGGGGCTCCCTGTGGTTCATTAGGAGGAGAATCAGATTTACATTAGGTGAAACGTTTCTTTTAATTCCAAATGTTCATAAAATACATTTGTAACTGAAACGACCCGCTTAATGCAACTTTGGGAATTGTTTTTATTTTGAATGAAAAGAACCCGAGGCTTTTCTAGGTTGTTTTAACTGTGCATTGCTCCAGGTTGGAATTGTTTTTCAATGCGATGCTGTTTTTATGAAGAAAACGGCTTAATTTTTTTGTTAAGTCTGCTCCAAAAAAATACATCTCTGGGTGTAGGGAGATAAGTTTTATTCTGAGACCCATAATGTGTTTGTGTGTCCTCCAGTTCAGTAAAGCGCCCATAGCATTGTGAATGCATGTACCTCTAAAATCTTCCACCTTAATGTACACTTAGGGGATTTGTGGATGGTGTTAACCGCAGTTTCATGAAGCAGTGTGTCCCAAAGTCAAGGCACAACAAAGCATTATAATAATAGTCAAATAAGAAAGGGTCGAGTTCTAAAGTGGAATTTGGGAAAACCCGGAATTTTTATTATAACATTCAAAAGGAGTACTATATAGAAATTCTAAAGCGCAGATGCAGCAAACCTCATTTAAATGCACAAATCATTGTCACGAAGGCTCTCCGTAATATAATAACACAGAATACTAGGTAAAATCAATAATACACTAAGAACCAAATGTGCAGAAGAATCTGCAAGAAATCGGACCGCATCACTAGTAGCATAGGAAGGGTCTCAGACTGGTCCCCCCCCCCCCACCCCCAAAGTAGTAGGTTGGTATAGGACACTTCAGCATAAAGTATGGAACCTTCTAAGTCACTGTTAGACGGCGACCTCAGAGGAGCCCGGAAAGGGGGTCCTGACTACCCTGAGACCCACCCTCAAAGTATCGCAGCCGGGCACTGGCGGGAGACTCCCCAGGGGGAGGAATCTCGCAGCTAGGATCGTACTTCTGGCACCACACGACACAGAGTAATCACACCGGTTATTCTCAGAAACAATCTTTATCAAGTAGGTTATCACGGCAAATATGTACAAGGTGGGCACGGGTTCAAGAGTCTCGGAAAGGTAAGGGGGGTAGCGGGACAGTCTTTGGCAAAAGTTCAAGCAGGGACGTATCCGGCGCACAGCTCACAATCCTCGAGCCGGGGGATACGGGGTCGTAGTCGGGGTCCGGCGGGACCGTGAGAGTCTGGGGGAGCCGCGAGTCCCTCAGCGGGCTCAGGTACAGGTTCGGAGATGTTACGATCTTCCAGGAGCCGCGAGTCACTCAGCAGGCTTCGGCGCAAGTTCAGAGATGTTACGATCTTTCAGGAGCCGCGAGTCACTCAGCAGGCTTAGGCGCAAGTTCAGAGATGTTACGATCTTCCAGGAGCCGCGAGTCACTCAGCAGGCTTAGGCGCAAGTTCAGAGATGTTACGATCTTTCAGGAGCCGCGAGTCACTCAGCAGGCTTAGGCGCAAGTTCAGAGATGTTACGATCTTTCAGGAGCCGCGAGTCACTCAGCAGGCTTAGGCGCAAGTTCAGAGATGTTACGATCTTCAGGAGCCGCGAGTCACTCAGCAGGCTTACGTTGTTCCAGCGTCGAATCTGCCGGACCGACCCGGAGCGCCCCTTGTTATAGGTCGACCCCTCTTTGATGTCCGGGGTCGGTGGAGGCAGGGGTCTTGTCACCTGGGGGTCGCTTGTCGGGGTTTCCTGCTATTGTCTTTTGATCTCGTTCAGGGCCGGGGCGGGAGGAGTCCCAGACACCCAGCAGGCGTGGAGCCAGCTCTCAGGGAGGCCGGAGGGCCGATCGAAACCCATCGTCCCAGGGGAGTCCGGAGGTGCGATAGAAACTGCTCCTCCCTCTCTCATCCCCCTGGAAGTGTGATGTCCTCCAGCCGGAGTGGCGCCTCTAGGCCCGGGTCGCGCTGGGGCCGGGCGGCCATCTTGACGCATGAAGGGGGCATGCGGGCCCGGGGTGGCCGACAGGAGAGAGGCCATGGACGGGGATGTCCGGGCCGGGTGCGGGTGTTCTGGTAGGAAGGACCGGCTGGGCCGGGTGGTTGGGGCTGCAGGTACCAGGTTCCGGTGGTGCGGGTGCACGGAGGGTCGTTCTGCGAGGCCGGGTCCAACACGCGTCCCCCCCAGCTGAAAGCCGGAGAGAACTGCCCATCATCTTGGGGGGTTCTCTTCGCTGAGGCGGAAGAACCGGGAGAGGCCGTCAGCGTTGGCGTGGTCCGTACCAGGGCGGTGTTCTACGGTGAAATCCATCCCCTGGAGGGAGATTGACCACCGCAGTAGCTTGGGGTTTTCTCCTCGCATCTGCATGAGCCACCGCAAGGGCCGATGGTCAGTTTGGACTCTGAAATGCGTGCCGAACAGGTAGGGTCGTAGCTTTTTGAGGGCCCAGACCACGGCAAAGGCTTCGCGCTCTATGGTGCTCCACCTCTGCTCTCGGGGCAGCAGCCGCCGACTGAGGAAGGCGACGGGCTGGTCTAGGCCTTGGTCATTTACTTGGGACAGGACGGCCCCAATGCCATGTTCGGAGGCATCGGTCTGGACTAGGAACTCCTTGGCATAGTCGGGAGCCTGGAGGACGGGAGCAGTGCACATGGCCTTTTTTAGAGCATCGAAAGCCTCCTGGCAGGCAGCCGTCCACTGCACCTTCTTTGGCTGTTTTTTAGATGTGAGTTCGGTGAGAGGGCCGACCAGGCTGCCATATCCCCGAATGAAGCGTCGGTAGTATCCTGTGAGTCCCAGGAAGGCTCGGACCTCCGTCTGGGTGATGGGTGGTTCCCAGGCCAGGATGGCGTCGATCTTTGGCTGTAGAGGGGCTACCTGGCCGCTCCCGACCCGGTGCCCCAGGTAGACTACGGAGCCTTGCCCGATCTGGCACTTGCTAGCTTTTACTGTGAGGCCTGCCTGGCGCAGGGCGGTTAGCACCCTCCGGAGGTGCTGGAGATGCTCACTCCACTCTGAACTGAAGACGGCGATATCGTCTAGATATGCCGCGCTGAACTGTTCCAACCCGGCCAGGACCTTATTCACCAGTCGCTGGAAAGTGGCCGGGGCATTTTTCATCCCGAAGGGCATCACGCGGAAGCGGTAGTGCCCGTCGGGGGTGGAGAAAGCGGACCGCTCCTTGGCCCCTTCGGTGAGCGCAATCTGCCAGTATCCGCAGGTGAGGTCAAATGTGCTGAGGAACCGGGCTGCCCCTAGTCGGTCAATGAGTTCGTCGGCTCGTGGAATGGGGTGGGCATCGGCTCGGGTAACGTCATTGAGCCCCCGGTAATCCACGCAGAATCGGAGCTCGGGGGCGACACCGGGGGCCGCTGCCTTCGGGACCAGGACCACGGGGCTGGCCCAGGGACTGTCAGAGGGCTCAATCACCCCCAGGGTCAGCATCTTCGAGACTTCATCTTGAATGCAGGCCCGGACCCGGTCAGGAACCCGGTAGGCTCGGTGTCTCACCGGCGGGCTGTCCCCGGTGTCCACGTCATGAACACACCAGCTGGTGACCCGGGGGGTCAGAGAGAAGAGGTCGGCAAATTGTCTTAGGAGCTGGCGGCAGTCCGCTTGTTGTTGGGCAGTGAGGGCTGGGGAAAGGTTCACTCCCTCCACGGAGCCATCCTGCTCCTTAACACACAGGAGGTCCGGGAGGGGATCCGACTCATCTTCGGCCCCGTCATCGGTGGCCAGCAGGAGGCTCAGTTCTGTCCGCACGAAGTGAGGCTTGAGTCGGTTCACATGCAGGACCCGGAGGGGGTCCCGGGGCGACTGGACGTCCACCAAGTACGTAACTGGACTCTTTCGCTCCACCACCTTGTACGGCCCAGTCCATCGGTCCTGGAGGGCGCCAGGCTTCACGGGGGCCATGACCCACACCTGCTGGCCCGGCTGGAACTCAACCAGAGTGGCATTCTGGTCGTACCAGCGTTTCATCTCTTCTTGACTCGCCTCCAGGTTGGCCTCGGCCAGTTCTCGGAACTTCCTGGTCTGGTTCCGGAGGGCCAAAACGTATTGGAACACATCTCGGGGGGTGGTCTGGGGTGCCGCCTCCCACTCTTCCTTTACCAAACTGAGGGGACCTCGGACGGGGTGCCCATAGAGTAACTCAAACGGGCTGAATCCTAGGGACTTCTGGGGGACCTCTCTATACGCGAACAATAGGCAAGGGAGCAGGACGTCCCACTTCCGCCGGAGGGGTTCTTCTAGGCCAGCGATCATCCCTTTCAAAGTCCTATTAAATCTTTCTACTAGGCCGTTTCCTTGGGGATGGTACGGGGTGGTGAACTTATAGGACACCCCACATTGTTGCCACAGGGACGTCATATACTTTGAGATAAAATTAGTGCCGCGATCGCTCACGACCTCGCGGGGAAACCCCACCCTGGAAAAGATCCCCATCAGGGCCCGGCCCACCACAGGGGCCGTAATGGTGCGCAGGGGGATAGCCTCTGGGTAGCGGGTGGCGTGGTCCACTAGGACCAAGATAAACCGGTGGCCTTGGGAGGTGGGGGGGTCCAGTGGTCCCACGATGTCGATCCCGACTCGTTCGAAGGGGGTACTGACGACCGGGAAGGGTTGGAGGGGAGCCTTGAGTTTCCCTCCACTCTTTCCACTAGCCTGGCACGTGGGGCAGGACTTGCAATGGGCCTCTACCGCTGCTCTCATCTTAGGCCAGTAAAAATGGGTCACAAGACGGTTGTACGTCTTGTCCTGTCCCAGGTGACCGGCGAGGGGGACGTCGTGGGCTAAACCCAGGAGGAAATCTCGGAAGCGGAGGGGTACCACCAGTACCCGTCCAGATCCCAGCTCCACCGACTTCTGCTCACTGTACAGGATGCTATTCTCCCAATAGATTCGGTGCGTCCCGGTCTGGTCACCTGCGGCTTGGCCCTCGGCTTGGCGCCGCAGCCCGACCAGGGAAGGACAAGTGGCTTGCTCCCGGCAGAACTCCTCCCGAGTGGGTCCGCCCTCGTGGCGCCATTGGGCCAACTCGGGTAGATCGCCTAACTCAGGGACTGGGTCAGGGTCGGATGGTGTGGGTTCATCGCTAGCGACGGACCCTTCTGATGGGGGGACGGAAGGACCCTCGGCGGGGACTGTTCTGATCTCTTCGATCGGGGTGCTCTCGACCTCCCTCTGGGGAGTGAGTCGGGCGGACATAGATCGGGTGGTGGCGCACACCCACTCGGGGATTCCCATCATTCCCAGGTGGGCCTTACGCTCTACGTGTTTCCATGGGGAACTCTCTAGGTCGTTTCCTAAAAGGCAGTCGACCGGCTGGGAGGTTCTTACGGCCACCTTGAGTTTGCCTATCACCCCTCCCCACTCAAATGGCACCAGGGCTACCTGGCACATGCTCTCTCTATTGTCTGCGGATATTACAGGGCAAAAGACGTTGGGGAGGATCTGCTCTTCGGGGACTAGGTGCCTGAGGACACCGGTGATACTGGCCCCGGTGTCTCGCAGGGCCTCTACTTGGTGGCCATTGATTTTGACAAGCTGCCCATACTTCTGGGTGTTGGAGGGGAGGAGGCTCCCAGGGATCATCTCCCTATCTCCCAGGGATACTAGGGCCATTGCTGCGGGTTCCCACTCTTCGGCTTCCTCCACCCCCTCCCCCAGGGCTACGTTGGCTATCTGTCTCGCCGGGGGGACTTGGGGGGCCATGGGGCACTCTGGGTCATTGGCGTAGTGCCCGGGTTTCTGGCAGCGAAAACATGTGACGGTCACCCGGTGTCCCCGTTTCCCAGGGGGCCCGGTTACTGGTGGAGGGGGCGCCGGGAAAGGTGGAGGTGGTGTCTTCGGGGGGCTAGGCTGGGACTCTCTCGGCCCTCCCTGGTTCCCTCCTCCTCTCTGGCGGGGTGGTCCCTGACTGGTTCGGGGGTACTCTCCTACCATGCCCCGGGAGACCCGGGTGTTGGTCCAGCGGTCGGCCTCCACAGCCAGCTTCCGGGGATCGGTGAGCTTACTGTCCAGCAGATGCTGACGTAGTTCTATGAAGCAGTTCGCAGCTAGATGTTCCCACAACATGAGATCGGTGAGTTCGGCCAGGGTGGTGACCTTGCTGCCCTTGGTCCACCCATCGAAGGCCCGACTGAAAAAGTTTACATATTCCACCCATGTGGTGCCCGGGATCTTCCTGCAGTCCCGGAACCGTTGACGGTACATTTCTGGAGTGAGGCCGTATCTTGTGAGTAGGGCCTCTTTCATGTGGCTGTAGGAGGTCTGCAGGGAGAGGGGTAGGTCGAGCAGGGTGTCCCTTCCTTCGCTCAGAAACCGCCCCCACAACCCCGCCCCCCAGTCCTTCTCCGGGATCCGATGGGAGGTCATGGCGACCTCGTAGGCCCGAAACCATTGCTGAATGTCATCGTTTTTATAATATTCCTTGACCACATCCTTCGGGATGTGGACCTTCTGTTCCGCTGGGGAGACCGTCTCTCGGTTTCCTGGGGGCCTCCCTTCCTCGTTTCGGGCCTTGAGCTCGAGTTCCTTTAAGCTGCGTTCGTGCTCCAGCTGGAGCTTCCTTCCTTCGTGCTCCCGTTGGAGCTTTTTCTCCTCCAGTTCGCCTTGTACACGCATTTGTTCTACCGCTAGCTTTTTTTCCGCTAACTTCAACTCGCCCTCAATTTTGAGTTTGGCCAGCTCTAGTTCATGATTGCGGCTTCTCTCTCTGTCCGCGAGTTCTTCTGGGGAGAAGCCCCCGTCTGGTACGCCTCCTCGCACCTGATTGCTGCTGCTTTCACTTTGGGGAGGTTCGGTTTCGTCGGGGCGCTCCCCCGTGCCTTCCGGGCGGGAGGCCCCGGTCTCCACCCAAGTTTTCAGTGCTTTCTGCAAATCTTCCTTCGTGTTGAGACCAGTGGTAGCGATTTTAAGTTCTTTGCAAAACTGCTTCAGCTCCTTGTGTGTATATTCTTCTAGATGCTCCACCTGGAACACCCTGTTGGCGTTGGTTTCTGCGGGGCTCATGGCGCTTCCTTCTGCCATCCTTGTCGGTGGTGCGTCCGTTGTTCACGGTACGATCTCTAGGTGATGGGCCCGAATCCCGTCGCTTGCCACCAATGTTAGACGGCGACCTCAGAGGAGCCCGGAAAGGGGGTCCTGACTACCCTGAGACCCACCCTCAAAGTATCGCAGCCGGGCACTGGCGGGAGACTCCCCAGGGGGAGGAATCTCGCAGCTAGGATCGTACTTCTGGCACCACACGACACAGAGTAATCACACCGGTTATTCTCAGAAACAATCTTTATCAAGTAGGTTATCACGGCAAATATGTACAAGGTGGGCACGGGTTCAAGAGTCTCGGAAAGGTAAGGGGGGTAGCGGGACAGTCTTTGGCAAAAGTTCAAGCAGGGACGTATCCGGCGCACAGCTCACAATCCTCGAGCCGGGGGATACGGGGTCGTAGTCGGGGTCCGGCGGGACCGTGAGAGTCTGGGGGAGCCGCGAGTCCCTCAGCGGGCTCAGGTACAGGTTCGGAGATGTTACGATCTTCCAGGAGCCGCGAGTCACTCAGCAGGCTTCGGCGCAAGTTCAGAGATGTTACGATCTTTCAGGAGCCGCGTGTCACTCAGCAGGCTTAGGCGCAAGTTCAGAGATGTTACGATCTTCCAGGAGCCGCGAGTCACTCAGCAGGCTTAGGCGCAAGTTCAGAGATGTTACGATCTTTCAGGAGCCGCGAGTCACTCAGCAGGCTTAGGCGCAAGTTCAGAGATGTTACGATCTTTCAGGAGCCGCGAGTCACTCAGCAGGCTTAGGCGCAAGTTCAGAGATGTTACGATCTTCAGGAGCCGCGAGTCACTCAGCAGGCTTACGTTGTTCCAGCGTCGAATCTGCCGGACCGACCCGGAGCGCCCCTTGTTATAGGTCGACCCCTCTTTGATGTCCGGGGTCGGTGGAGGCAGGGGTCTTGTCACCTGGGGGTCGCTTGTCGGGGTTTCCTGCTATTGTCTTTTGATCTCGTTCAGGGCCGGGGCGGGAGGAGTCCCAGACACCCAGCAGGCGTGGAGCCAGCTCTCAGGGAGGCCGGAGGGCCGATCGAAACCCATCGTCCCAGGGGAGTCCGGAGGTGCGATAGAAACTGCTCCTCCCTCTCTCATCCCCCTGGAAGTGTGATGTCCTCCAGCCGGAGTGGCGCCTCTAGGCCCGGGTCGCGCTGGGGCCGGGCGGCCATCTTGACGCATGAAGGGGGCATGCGGGCCCGGGGTGGCCGACAGGAGAGAGGCCATGGACGGGGATGTCCGGGCCGGGTGCGGGTGTTCTGGTAGGAAGGACCGGCTGGGCCGGGTGGTTGGGGCTGCAGGTACCAGGTTCCGGTGGTGCGGGTGCACGGAGGGTCGTTCTGCGAGGCCGGGTCCAACAGTCACTGTGGTCCGAGCAAAATAAATACATTTTCAACAAATCAGAATAGTCATAGTGCCTTACCACCCAAGCACTGTCCAACTACATGGAAACTGGTTCAGCCCTCTGACCTAATGTCATCCGGGGAAGTTAGTCCGAACTAACAATCTACATAAACAGTGAACCATTGTGAATCAATGTAATACTCTGTGCAAGCAGCAGATCCTAGGAATATATGCTGCAATAGGGAGGCCATGTTGAAGAGGCCTCTTCAAGAGCAGTGTCATTCAGAAGTAAACAAATCCACATCTTGCTTGACTATATGGAACTGAAATAATAATAAAGCATAAACAGCCATTTTGAGCAAGATGGCGTTAAGCCCTAACTGAGGCCAAATTAGCAGGAGCCAGAAAGAAAACGCCCTTAAGGAGTCATAGCAAAATCGTTTCAAAGGTAATAGTACCACATTAACATATACATGTGGACGAAATCAAGTGTAAGTGCACATTTTGATGAAAGTACAAAAGCTCCTTCCACATTGAAGTAGATTCGACCCCTCCATCTTACATTTCATTCCTTAGTTTCCATTTACGGGTCAAATGCTAACCAACTTTCAGTAAGGTAATCCATTGGCCTTCGAAACAGCTATTTTTAATGGCGTAAATAGGGTGGTTGGTCCATTGCTGAAACGGGTACATGGGTATTTTAACATGTCAACTGTTCTGCCGCATTCAAAGTCCGCATCCTCTACCAAGGTTACATTTATCTTAAGAGCCTTAAAGGAAACCAAACACTACTTCTGATGGTTACTTCTACCTGCAGATGCCTCACCCGTAGAATAACCTTGGGTGTCAGAGTGGATCTGGAAAGTTTAAAGCTCTGAAGTTGCTGGTAGGGGGCCCTCGCCTGGTATCAGCACTGGAAGGAATATCAGATGACATCGCTAAAGCCATACAGCACCCCCCTTCCCAACGGTGCAATGACTTCAGTTTCCAGGTCCCTTTTTTCTGTGCCTTTGATGTGGATCCAGATCACCCTTCATCCAGAGAGTTCTGAGTTCTCGCATAAAAACAAAATCTTTAGTGCAGTATGATGTCTCCTTCCAAGCATTCAGGCTTTAATCCTTATAGAGATTGCGAGGGACACAGATGTCTATAACAGTCCCTTATTCCATCTACCTGTGGTGCTTGGAGTCGGACAGTGACTCTTGATACTGCGATTCTTGCCGCCTTATGCACCCTAAGGCTACCAAGGAGTGAGAGGCCAAGTTGTTCATGGCCTTTGTTCGCGATGACAGGCAGAGCCATCGTTGCTCAAGGCTCCGTTCAAGATCTTTCCTTCCTCGCTTTCCTTGGGGAGGGAAGCAGAAACGCAAGAAGCACAAAAAAATGGACTTGGTAGAGCGCCTAGATGTCGTTCAACTCCCACAATATATTCATTCTTGGAGCCAGAGTTTGCGGAGGGACCAACTAAAACTCCTCAGAGCAGCTCCACGCCTCTCTCTGACCCAGCCCTGGCCCCTCCTAAATCTCCTCTAGCAATTTTTGGCATTGACTGCAAAAGTTTCCAGTATTTCCGTCACCGGCTCCCTCATACCTGGAATTACCAGTGCAGGGTTTGAACCCAGCGGGGTTTCTCAACGGGATGTTAAGAATATTTACCACAGCGGGCTTTATTAACGGGATGTTAAGACTATTCACCAGGCCACGGCTCCATCCCGTGCACCTTTAGCCCCATCACGCCGTACAGCCTACCCATGTTCATGCCTTTAATGCTGGTACCATTCGGTGCTGGACCGTGTGAGCCGGTGCCTGCACCTGCTTTTACTCTGGTGCACAACTATACCACTCCTCAGTTATCGCTGCCATGGCCGGCTCTGCCACAGAAGCCACTGGCCCGCCATCTCCGAAGTCAGATCCACTGGTGCTGCATCACATGAGCTCCTTGGGTCCAAGTCAGACCACCTCAAACTCTGCGCTTACATCATGATATGAAGGACCAGCAGCATGAGTTGACAAGCGTATCCTTGGCCAGTAAGCAGGGCACCTCACCAGTAATGGAGATAGAAGCCAGCACTGGACCACGAACCCCACATGTCATTTCGCTTGGTGGTCAAGAAGCAGCCAAGGTACTGGATCTACATCTGCCATCAGTACATGTCAAAACTAATGTCTTCATGGAAATCCTTTTTCTGTCAGCACCAACCTCCGAATCCCTGCTTCCTTTCAAAGAAACCTTGGTGGAACTGGTCATCACAGCCAAGGAGAAGCCAACAACATCACTGGAGTAAACAGATTGGTGGCAAGAAGTTACCGCCCTGCATCGGGGCATCCTCCCTTCCTCTCTGCACACCTGTAACCAGAGAGCTTGGCTGTTGGGCTTCTTGCTCCTCTGGACAAGTTTCGAGTATCTTCCCTTCAGTGTCCGTAGACAGGGAGTCAAAATGACTTCAACCATGGGACAAAAAGATGTTTCCATCTGAAAGAGACACGTTAGTGATAGATTCCTTACCTTAGAAAATCCCCAGGCGTAGGACTGGATCCGGAAAGTCTTTTTGTACCAGCACCCCTGCACGTCAGTAGGTGGCATCGTGCTTCCGCGTCCGTCACTGGCGTCGTATGCGCCGAGATGACGTCACGGAGACTACTTGGGCGCCACCCATGCGCACTGACGTCAGTTCTTTCTTTTTCCGTGCCAGACAAGCGCAGATCAGGTTAGAGCACGTTCTTAGTCACTTTTTAACTACATTTTTGAGACTTTTTGTCTCCCTTTTCTTCTTGGTGCACGTAGGGATGCCTGGATTTAAGTCCTGTGGGGGGCTGCCGTCGCAATGTCGGTGGCGGACCCCCACGATGTTTGCCTCTGCTGCCTGGAGACCGACCACGACTCCCGGGACTGTCAGGCCATGGCCCCGAAGGCCTTGAGGGAGCAGCGCCGGAAGCTGCTGGAGGTCCGGCACTCGTCCCAGTGCCTTTCCAGGTCCAGGAACCATTCCCGGGAATGCTCGCGTGGCCGCAGTTGTTGCTCCTCGGGCTCCCAAGTCTTCGCCCTCGGATTCTGGTAAGCAACGACATAAAAAGAAGTCGAAGAAGCGTGTTCGCTCTCAGACGTCCCCCTGTCGGTCCTCTGATGCGGACGAGGGAGAGAGGGGTTCTGCCCCTGCGGCTCCCTTGGAGCCTGGGATTCCCATGGCCTACCCGCCTTACCTGGGTCCGTCGGCGACTCCCGAACAGGTACAAGAATATCTTGCCAACATGGACCGCCTTTTTAGGCTTCGTACCTGCGGTCCCGTATCCGGATCCTGTTGGGCCGTCGGCAGATCCGGCTTTGGCGCCACAGGATCCTATGCCATTGGCTCCTGCGCCACGAGGTCCAGCGCTGCTGGCTCTGGCCCCAGCACCACCCTCCCCTCTGGCGCCGCAGTGGGTGCAGTTTGTCCCGCCTTTGCTCAGGTTCGAGGACCATATTGTTCCTACCTGGGATCCGCATTGGGACGAGGCGCCGGCTCGGCCCCGGCCGGCGCCGTTCACGGCACCTTTTTTGACACCATATGTTCCTTCTCTGGCTCCAGCTCTGCCGCCGCGGTCTGTTCACCACACGTCAGAGGTGGAGGACGACTGGCAGGGGTCCGAGGACCCTCTTGCCCATCAGTGTGACTCCGAGCAGGACAGGGTGGACGACTTGGAGGAAGCCGGTGACCTCGATGTCTCTTCTTAACCGGGGTTTGCCTCTCCCCCACCTACCATGGAGGAGGGCGCCTCCTACACGATGGTGCTCCGTCGGGCAGCTGAGGTCCTTAACCTCGATCTTCCTACGGTGGCCCTCAAAACCAATCTCCTCACGGAGGTGCTCCAGACGGCGTCCACTTCGTCGGAGCCCCAGCTCCCCTTTAACGACACCCTCACTGACGTTTTGTTGGGCACTTGGTTGAGGCCGGCCACGAGGGCGCCTGTGGGTAAGAATGTTGCCAGGCATCACCACCTGGCGACCCCGCGTTTCTGACCACTCATCCTATGCCCGAGTCTGGTCATCCAAGCCTCGACGTAGTAGAGCACCTTTCCCACGACTCCGCCGGATAAGGACTCTTAAGAAGCTGGAACAGTTTGGCAAGCGGTTGTTCTCTTCGGCCAGCTTGGGGCTGCGGTCGGTGAACACCCCCTGCTTATTGGGCCGCTATTCCCATGCGGTGTGGGATACGGTTGCTCAGGTGTTGCCTCAGTGTCCTGAGGAGGTCCACGCTGTGCTGTCCCAAGCAGTTGCTGAGGGTAAGGATGCGGCTAAGTTCGCCATTCGGTGTGGTTTGGACACCGCCGACTCACTGGGCAGGGCGATTTCTATGACTGTGGCGCTTTGTCGCCACGCCTGGTTGAGATCCACCGGGTTCTCGCCTGATGTCCAGAGCTCGCTCATGGACACGCCCTCTGATGGCACTCGCCTGTTTGGCGATAAGGCCGACAGTGCACTGGAGCGTTTTAAGGACTCGTGCGCCATGGCCAAGTCCTTGGGTCTTTCCACAAAGAGCCCGGCCACTCTTGGTTTTTGTTCCTTTCGTGGCCACGGCAGAGGCGCCCACGCACGTTCCTTCAGCAAGCCTGTGCAGAACCAGCCTCAGCGCGGCCACGGATGCCGCTTCTGCAGGGGGCGGGTCTGGGAATCAGCTTGGGGGTCAGTCCACCTCCGCCCCCGCTGATTCCACCTCCAAGCCTTCCTAATCCGAGCTTTGTGGAGCACCCCACGCCAGTGGGTGGCAGGATCCGCCAGCACCTCCCCCACTGGCGTGATATCACATCGGACAAGTGGGTGTTGCAGATCATCCGCAGGGGTTATTCTCTTCCCCCTTCAGTCCTCCCCTCCCGCCATGCCACCTCGGTGCCACCGCATGTCGGGGGATTACTTGGTTGTGCTCCAGCAGGAAGTCACGGCCCTCTTGGCCAAGGGGGCCATCGAGCGCATTCCTGGGCCGGAAGTAGGGAGTGGTTGTAATTCCCACTACTTTCTGGTCCCCAAGAAGGACAAAGGGGGTCTGCGTCCCATCTTGGACCGCCGGAACATCAATCGTTTCCTCCGGAAGGAGAAGTTCAAAATGCTGACTCTGGTTCAGGTCTTGGCTGCCCACGACCCTGGAGACTGGATGGTAGCGTTGGACTTGCAGGACGCATATTTTCACATCCCTGTCCTGCCGGCCCACCAGCGTTGCCTGCGGTTCACGGTAGGCCAGGAGCATTTTCATTGTGCTGTGCTCCCCTTCGGCCTTACCAGTGCCCCTCGGGTGTTCACGAAGGTGATGGCGGTGGTCACAGCTCGCCTGCGCAGGTCAGGTCTGTCAGTCTTCCCTTACCTCGACGACTGGTTGCTGAAGGCGGGCTCACCCGAGGCATTCGTCAACCACCTTCGGACTATGGCCAACCTCCTGCATCTACTGGGGTTCTCCATCAATGTGCCGAAGTCACACCTGAGTCCCTCTCAGAAGTTCTCCTTAATCGGAGCGGTTCTGGATTCGACGCTGTTTCGGGTTTATCCTCCGAGCAGCGAGTCCGGGATATTCAGGCTATGATTCCGATCTTTCAGCCTCTATCCTGGGTTTCAGTCAGGATGACCCTCTGACTCCTGGGCCTGATGGCCTCCTGCATCCTGCTGGTGTCACATGCCAGATGGCATATGCGGGCTCTGCAGTGCGACCTGAAGTTCCAGTGGGCGCGCAGCATCAGGGCGACCTGTCCGATCATGTCCGGATCTCGGAGGGCACTGCACGACAATTGCAGTGGTGGCTCATGAATTGTGATTGAGTCAATGGCAGATCCCTCTCCATTCCCCAACCGTAGCACACAGTGGTGACTGTGGCGTCCCTCGTGGAATGGGGAGGCCACTTGGGGGAGGCGGAGATCAGAGGACTCTGGTCTGCGGCCGAGTCCCGGCTCCAAATCAATCTGTTGGAGCTTTGGGCGATCCGGCTTGCACTGAAGGCATTCCTTCCCTCTCTCCAGGGAAGTGTCGTGCAGGTGTTCACGGACAACACCACCGCCATGTGGTATTGCAACAAGCAGGGCGGGGTGGGGTCGTGGACCCTATGTCAGGAGGCTCTGCGCCTCTGGACATGGCTGGAACGTCAAGGCATTACCTTGGTGGTTCAACAGCTGGCAGGTTCTCTGAACGCCAGGGCGGACGAACTCAGCCGCCGGTGCATGGTGGATCACGAGTGGCATGGGGAGAGCCTTAGTTAGATCTATTCGCCACCGAAGTGAACATGCAATGTTATCAGTTCTGCGCGGTGGAATTTCCAATGCGTCACTTTCTCGGCGACGCTTTTCGTTGCGAGTGGAGTTGCGGTCTCTTGTATGCCTTTCCGCCTATACCACTTCTGGCCAGAGTGCTGAAGAAGATTCGGCGCGACCGGGCCAAAGTCATTCTTGTGGCTCCGGATTAGGCGCGAAGATACTGGTATCCCGAGCTACTCAGCATGGCGATCGATCCCCCGATCCGACTGCCTCTTCGTGAGGATCTTCTGTCGCAGCAGGGGACGGTCCTCCACCCTAACCTGTCCAGCCTCCTCCTCCATGCGTGGAGATTGAACGGCGACAGTTGACAGCTTTCAATCTGCCTTTCAAAGTCTGTGATGTCATTTTGGCAGCCAGACATCCCTCCACTAAGACAGTGCATGCCTGCCGGTGCAACAAGTTTGTAGCATGGTGCGCAGCAAAGTCTATGGATCCCCTTTCTGCCCCTCTTTTTGAGGTCCTTCTGTTCCTCCTCTCCTTGGCCCAGCAGGGCTCTGCTCTGGGCACTATCAAAGGTTATCTTTCGGCCATCTCCACCTTTCTGAGGCTTCCAGATCAGCCTAGTCTCTTTAAGTCCCTGGTTGTTAACCGTTTCCTGAAAGGCATTACGCACACGTTTCCTCCTGTGCCGTTCATAATGCCTCAATGGGACTTGAATCTGATGTGCGCTCCCTTCGAGCACCTTCATACCTGTCCTTTGCGTCTCCTTACTCTTACGACGGCTTTCCTGGTAGCTATCACCTCTGCCAGAAGAGTGAGTGAGCTCCTGGCTCTTTCTTCCAAACCTCCTTTCCTTTCTGTTCATCCAGACAATGTGGTGTTAAGGACCCGTCCTTTTTTGCCAAAGGTTGTCACGCCATCCACATCGGGCAGCCCATCACTTTCCCCTCCTTTTTTCCGCCTCCGTATCCTTCAAGGGAGGAGGAGAGGCTTCACCGTCTGGACCCAAAACGTGTGCTCGCATTATATCTTCAGTGTACACAGCAGTTCCGGGTGGATGACCAGCTCTTTGTTGGCTATGTGTGAGCCAAAAAGGGTCGAGCTGTGTGCAAACGAATCATCTCGCGGTGGGTCGTTCTGTGCATCAAAGCATGTTACTCCTTGGCTAAGAAGGATCCTCCTGTGGGGCTGCGTGCCCATTCTACCAGGGCAACGGCAGCCACTACTGCCTTGGGACGCAGTGTTCCCTTGCAGGACTTTTGTCAGGCAGCTAAGTGGGCCTCGCTGTACACATTTACCAAGCATTACTGCCTTGACAGTCAAGTCCGAAGAGACCGCTTTTTTGGCCGTTCTGTTCTGCGTGACTTTCTGGTGTAATCTGTTCGCAGACCCTCCCATCGGGGTTGGTATTGCTTGGGTGTCTATTCTAAGGTAAGGAATCTATCACTAACGTGTCTCTTTCAGATGCACAAGTTACTACTTGTGTAACGATATATCTGTAAGAGACATTAGTTAGTGATAGATTCCTTACCGCCCCACCCATCCTCCCCGTTCTGCGAAATGTTTCTAGGGTTAAGGTCATCCCCTTTCAGGGTCCTAGTTTCATGGCACCAGTGGTAATTTTCTTGCATGGCTCTGCGTTCCTGGCGCGAAAAGTCGTGTACAGAACTGACGTCAATGCGCATGGGTGGCGCCTAAGTAGTCTCGGTGACGTCAACTCTGACGCCTGGGGAATATTGTAAGGTAAGAAATCTATCACTAACTAATGTCTCTTACAAATATATCGTTACACAAGTAGTAACTTGTGCGACGGGCAGCATGGCTTTGAAGTCCCAACTGCTTTCTAGCATGGTATAAACTTGCCTTATGTTACATAGTCTAGTTAGTCTCTCCACATGTCCCGGAGGACATGAGAGCATGCTTTCAGGAGGCCTTCAGATGGACAAAATGCCTCCCATCATATCTTCCAAGTATGGCCTGGACACTGTAGATTCTGTGGCACGTGCCATGGGGACCTCTGCCTTTATAGGTTGACATGTGTGGCTTTGGATTTGCGGTTTTTCATCTGATGGGAAGGCTAACCTTATGAGCCCCCCCCCCCCCCCCCACCCCCTTTGATGAAGCTTCTTTATTCGTGGGCAAAGCGGACTCTGCCTTGAAACATTTTAGGGTGAGCAAAACCAGAGCAAAGCCACAGCCTGGTCACCCCACCATCTCCACTTCCTGCAAGAGAAGGTGGCAGCACTCCTCCTGACAGGAGGCGTGGAGTTATTGTAAAAGCAGGAAATTGGGCAAGGATGTTCCTCCTGTCTGTCTTGTTTCCAAGAAGGATGTTTGTGTTTGTCTGATCACAGGACCGGAGTCTTTTCCTCCGGAAGGAGAAGTTCAAGATGCTGAACCTTGCACAGCTACTTCTGGCGCTGGAAGTAGGAGACTAGATGGTGTCTCTCAACCTGCAGGATGTGTATTTCCACATTTCGGTCCCAACAGAAGTACTCCCATTTTGTGGTGGTTTCTACCCATTGCCAGTTTGCAGTACTCCCGTTTGGCATCAGCACTTTTTTTAAGGTACTTTATTAAGTTTGTAAACAAGGCAAACGTATCTCTATTTACATGGGATACATTCAGTAACGTATAAAGTGAACAGCACAGCATATGCGCAATCATTTATGAGCATGTGAACGTGTCTCTAAACTGTTAACCTGGTTATAGGTACTCTATTAGTGTTCTGTTATGGATATTTTCTTGCGCAGATTTAACTAGTGAGGCACCACTCAACAGAGGGTGAGGAAAAAAGTAAATCAAACCATGTGAAACATTAACGAGCGCCTGTGGCGGACAATGAAAAATTTCCTAGCTTTCGTAACGGAAAGTTTCAATTCTATTAAGGACTCGGAGGCGAGGGTTAGGCTTTTCTTTCTTCCATTGTATTGAATAGCAGCCTTAGAAAAAACAACAGTAGGACTTCATTACCCATGACTCCTTTGGAGAAAAACAACAATGCCATGCAACAATCCATTGTCCAATCAGGCACCTCCTGGGATCATAACAAGCCCTGCTCTGTGCTGGACGTCCTCTTTCTTCCTGCGACAAAGCTGACCGTCCGCATTCCTAGTCCTGCTTCGGCGACTCTGTCCCTGCAGGCAGAAAAAAGGAGTCGTAAAATCTGCGAATCAGTCACCAGCACAGAAGCAAAAGGCAATATTCACAATAGGCACCACTGAACAGGAAAACGCTTTACTTACGCCTGACGACACATCCTGATGAGCCCGGGTGTGGCCAGGAGTATCCTGAGGGCGGGCTAATCCTCGCCTCCGAGTCCTTAATAGAATTGAAACTTTCCGTTACGAAAGCTAGGACATTTTTCATTCTATGTCAGGACCCAGAGGCGAGGATTAGGCTAGTTCAAAGCTTATCCACCACCAGGTACACAATGGAGGTGACTGGCTAGAAGTAAAACCTTTTAAAGGTTGACTCGGAAGACCAGTCTGCCGCATTCAAGATATCCTCCAAGCGTTCTCCTAGCGCAAAGGCCTTGGATGCCATAGCACCCTGAGCGGAGGGTGCTCCGAAGACCTTAGTGTCGATGCCGGCCTCAACATCACCCAACTAAACCATCTTGCAATCGTCGGGGAAGAGATCGCCCGAAAAGGCTTCCGCAAAGCAATCAGAAGCTGACTCTCCCCATGAGGGCGAACGTCCTCAGTCATAGCCTCATAAGCTCTGATACACCTGACAACACAGAGTTTGGGGCAGTCCGGGAAGGCCGGATAAGAAATGACCCGAGACTGGGTCTTGTTGCGCCGGGACACATGGAAGGTGACTCCTTCCGGCGTGAAGGATCTCCCCGTAATATCCAGGGCACAAACATTCGAAACCCGTCTGCAGGACACTAAACACAACAACATGGCCAGCTTTGAAGACAGGTCTTTGTTGCTGGGCCATTCCGACAAGAAGCGTAAGACCTTATTCACATCCCAGTGTACCGAATACCACGGTTCAGGAGGAAGAGAAAGACGAATCCCCTGAAGGAGCTTCCGCACCAGGGAATGGTCGCCCACAGGATGATCCGCCACCACAGTGTGTCCAGCCGAAATCGCAGAGCGAAAGGTATTAATTTTCCTGTAAGCTAACCCCTCCGAAACCAGGGAAGCCAGAAAATTCAGAATGTGAACATCTGCCCCCACGGGATCCAAACTCTGTTGCAGACACCAACCCATCCATCGGGACCACGCCGAGCGATACCGCTTGACGGTACCATCTGCCCATGCTCTGGATAGGAGCTCTGCAGCGTGGAGCGAAAGCCCAGAGACTTGCCATCGAGACCTGTAATCCGCCACGCCATCAAGGCCAATGAGCCGCTCACTATCAGGGGATGAGGGCTGCCCGCTGGATTGAGCAGGATATGAGGGAGCCAGGGTAGACGGATTGGAGAAGCCCAGGAAAGTTGCATCAGAACTGGAAACCAGGATTGCGCTTTCCAAATCGAGGTAATCTGCACCATATCCGCCCCCTGCCGATGGACCTGCGTCGTCAACCTCATGATCATAGCGAAGGGAGGAAATGCATAACCGTTCTCCAACGACCAATCCTGAAGGAAGGCATCGGTGGCTGACGCTCCTGGATCTGGCCGCCCACTGAAGTACCTGGGAATCTGAAAGTCCAGGCGAGAGGCAAAGAGGTCGACAGTAAAAGGACCCCAATGCTCCTGCAAGGTCAGGAACACCGGTCGGAAAAGCTTCCACAAGCTGGAGTCTCGAAGATGCCGAGACTGCTAACTGTCTACCTGATTGGCCGCCCCAGTAAATGCTCTGCAATCACAGACACTTGATGGGCCAGGCAGTATTCCCGAAAATCCTTGGCCAAATCTGCCAGGGTTTTGGAACGCGTTCCTCCCAAATGATTGATGTAGCGTACTGCCGCCACATTGTCTATTTTGAGGTGGACACACGAGTGAGCCCCGTCCTTCGTCCAACAGCTGACCGCGAAAGAGCCGGCCATGAGCTCCAAACAATTGATGTGGAGGGAGCCTTTCTCGGCGGACCAACTGCCTCCTGTAGTGAGCTCGCCACAATGTGGTCCCCAACCGGAGCCGCTGGCTTCGGACTCGATCACCATGTCGGGACGGGAACCAAAAACGGCCCGTCCGTTCCACGCTTCCATGTGGGAGAGCCACCACTGAAGCTCGTCTCTGACCTCCTCGGACAACGGTACCTTCTGAGCGTATGTCAAACCCCTGCGGAGGTGGAACGCTTTGAGACGCTGAAGGGCCCGAAAATGCAAAGGACCTGGAAAGATGGCCTGAATCGAGGCTGACCGGAGCCCGACTACCCTGGCAATGCTGCGGAGAGACGTTAGTTGTTTCCGAAGCAATTGCCGGATCTCGTGACTGATCTTCGTCATCTTCCTGGAAGGCAGACAGAGTCGCAGCCACTGAATCGATCACAAAACCTACAAAAGTGATCGAGCGAGTGGGGTGGAGGCAAGACTTCATTTGGTTTATGACAAACCCAAGAGATTGTAGAAGATGTACCACGGAACGGAATTGGAACAAGAGAGTCTGAGGGCACTGATGTCGGAAGAGCATGTCGTCTAGATAGACAATCATCCTCATGCCCTGCGCCCTTAACGCTTCCACCACCGGATGTAACACCTTGGTGAAACACCAAGGGGCGGACGACAGGCAAAAGGGAAGCGAAGTGAACTCGAAAATCTGGCCGTGCCACCGGAACTGCACGAACAGACGATGGGGCGGGAAGATGGGGACCTTCAGGTAAGCATGCTTGAGGTCCAAACGGACCATCCAGTCGTTGGGACGCAACAGATCGCGGAGGAGGTGGATCCCCTCAATTTTGCAATGCCGGTAGACAAGCCATTCGTTGAACTCCCGAAGGTTTATCACCGGATGCTGTCCGCCATCCTGCTTCTGATCCAGAAAAATGTTGCTGAGGAAGGCCCCGGGCTGGGGATGGGAGTGGCAAATTGACCCTTTGCGCAGGAGCTCCTGGAGCTCGAGGCGTATCAATTCTGCCTCGACACCAGAGAACCTTATTGAGGCTGGAGGAGAGGACTGGACTGGGGAACCGAAAAACTCTGTGAAACGCCTGTACGGTTTGAAGCACCCAAGCGTCGGACATCAGAGCCCGCCAATTGTCCAGAAACTGGGCCAACCTGCCCCCCAAGCATTGACATGAGACAATCATGGAAGTTACCGTGATTGGCTGGGCCGCCTGCGCCTCTCCCACCGTTACGCTGGCCTCGGCGACGGGAATGGCCTCTTGTGGGGTAGAAGCCACCAAAATGTGAGGAGTCCTGGTATTGCCCCCTCTGGGATTGCTGACCTCTGCCAGAGGCTGCTTGCGAGAACTGGCCAGCCGAGCGCCCCCTGAAATGACCGGCCCCTCCGAAAACCTGCGCATTGAAAATGCGCTTCACCGTGGACTGCGCCCTGTCCAGAGAATCAAATGTGGACACGAACTTGCCAAGTTCCATAACGAATGGGTCTCCAAAAAGACCACCCTGCGCCACCGGACCCGCTTCAGATGTCGCCAGTTCACCTAGCTTTGGGTCCAATTTGATGAGAAGTGACCTGCGCCTTTCCGTAGAAATGGTGCAGTTCGTATTCCCCAGGAAAAAAATGGCCCGTTGGGCCCAACTGGACAGTGTTTCGGGGGAAATAACGGCACCCGATGCTTTGGTGTCCTCAGCCATATGCAATTTTTTAACTAGGGGACCTGTGATGTCTAGTAACTTGTCCTGGCAGGCACCACAGGATCGGTCGATGCCCTTCTTCGGGTCTTACTTGGTAAGAAAAGTAGCCATTCTGGCATCAATCTCGGGCGTCACCGCCACTTTCCCTTCCAGGGATGGGTGCGGACATTCGTACCGAAGGCGTGAGCGGACTCCCTGATCGAGGTGTTTCCGAAGGCAAGCCGCCACATACTTGGCCACCTTATCGCAGGGAGACCCACTGTGATAAGCGGGGATGCCAAAGGTCCTCTGGATCAAGGAGGTCCGATGGAACACCACCCTGAGAACCTGAGGGTTGAGGACGTTCCACAGAACCGGAAGCAGAGGGGCGCCACGACCTGCCCTGGTCCGATTCGCCATCAGAAGCACCCTGGGAGTCCTCCGAAGCAGGAGTGGAAGGCACCGGATCGGGAGCTCCTGCAGGTGGAGGATCAGCCGGGGAAGGATCCGCCGGCAAGGCTGTGGTATGGGCGTCCAAAAAAGGCTTGTCGCAGTCTCTCAAAGGCATCAGAATCCACCCCATCGGAATGGGGACGCTTACGCGGTTGCTCAGGTTGGGAAGCGGGGCTCAACTTTGAAGGTAGGGAGCCAGAAGGCCCCGGAGCGTCTTCCCTCGCACGGAGGTGTTCAAGGAGTTTCGCCAGGTCATCCAACCTCCTCTTCAATCTCTTCTCCAAAGGAGCTACCGCCTCGGAGACGGCCTTTACAATGGAGGAGTCAACCGCGTCGCAGAATTCATCCGACAGTGGGAAATACTGGGATTCCTCCTCCTCATAATAATCGTCAAACTCCTCCATGTTACCCAAAGGAGAAGCTGAGGATATGAGGTAAGTAAGATAGATATCGGTGGCCACCCACCAGGTAAGAGCGAAGTGAAAGGGACGTCACCCAGGTCAAACAGATGGAGAAAACCAGGCCCGCCCCATCAAAAGTCAAACTTAGAGGGCCTGCACTAGGCCCCAAAGCAGCACACCAATCGCCCTAACACTTAATGCGGGCCAAAAGCAATGCCTGAGCACTCTCAGAGGTGCACGGTAACTATATGGGACAATCTTACCCCCGCGGGGGTGTTCAAGCCTCAGGCAGATATCGGCTGGTGCGAGAGAGCAGGGACGCGGGCAGAGACGCTCAGCAACGGCCGCTGAATGCCGCAACCTCCGCTCGCGTCGCGCGGAGGAGAGACTAGCGCCAGAAGGGTAAACCCAGGGATGCGTGCCCTCTCATGGTCGGCGGACCGCCACACTCCCGCCGGTGTGAGGAACTGTTGCGCAGCCGCGTAGGAGCAGACAGAACCTTTCCGCAGATGCTCCGAAACACTGAACCCTCTAAGACGGCTGCGGCAAAACAAACCTGGAAATAAACACGGAGCAGACGCTCCGAAACCTCAGGGACAACGAAGAACAGCGCACACACTGAGCAGAAGCTCCCAACAAAATATCAATTGAATTCCCAAACAATAGAGACAGCAAGGTCCGTAAGCTACTATGACAATCCACAATAGAAAGTGCCCCCAAACCACCAGCCCCAAATGTGACTGAAGGAAGGACACTTACCTGAGGGAGGCTGCTAGCAGCGAAGAAAGAGGACGTCCAGCACAGAGCAGGGCTTGTTATGATCCCAGGAGGCGCCTGATTGGACAATGGACTGTTGCATGGCATTGTTGTTTTTCTCCATAGGCTTCATGGGAAATGAAGTCTTACTGTTTCACTGTTGTTTTTTCTAAGGCTGCTATTGAATAAAATGAAAGAAAGAAAAGCCTAATCCTCACCTCCAGGTCCTGACATAGAATCCTCAATGGTTGATTAGCTCAGTGGAAGGCAGGACGGGCAGCTTGCATGCTGCATTTAAAATTGTTTGGTTGTGCAGGTGAAAACGTACAAGACTGGGGTGTTAGAGCAGTGCATCTGATGGGTTCCCTAGTCCCCCAATGCTCCACCCCCAGTAGAAGATGGCTGAAGAGACCAGTGAAGTACTCAAACCAGGGATCATGTATTCGACGTGGGCGAGTGTCATCTCTGGGTTAAATCTGTTAGTACTGAGCAGTGCATCTCACCCCTGGGAGAAGTACTTTCTCATGCCCTTGGTCTCTTCCTATCGAAATGCACCACTCTCTGCCTCTGCCCAGACTAACACCGATAGTTACCACATAGACAACCTTGCCATTACGATTGCTTTCCAGTATAAAGTCACCATATATTTTGCAAGAAGTAAAGCAAGGACTATAAAGCAGGCTACAGGCTTTTTCTTGGGAGTTTCCGAAACTGCCCTAATGCGCAAGCTTCGCAACTGTGTAGTTTGACATTACCTGTGGTTTGACAGAGCTGTAATGTGACCCCTGTCCAGTACTGTGAAAGGAATGGACAGGACCATAGCATGTGGCTCATGTCAGCACTAAGCAAGTGACAATGTGTGCAGTAGGAGTGAGGTAAGCTGTGTAAGAGGATGAACTAGATGAGCTTGAACCGGATGGTTCTGAACACCTTAGCGGGGTATTCTAATACTCTGTCCCATTCTTTGTCATTGAAGGACTTCCCAAGGTCTGCCTCCCATTTTGCCCTTGGGCCAGCCGGAGATACCAATGTGTATTCTCTCAGGCCCGCTGGTCAACAATCTAATGAGGTGTCTGCCACGGTCCATGACATCAAGACACTGAAGAACCACATGTAGTGGCGGTCCATTAGCTTTCATGCCCCAGTCCTGAGTGAAGCACTCTGATCAAAGCTTTGTAACTTAAGTGCCTAGTAGGAATGTCATATTGCTCATTAATCTATTTGAAATTTGGCATCGGCACCATGAGTCTTCACCAAGGTGATGCTGTGGTTGCAGACCATCTTAGAAAGCCAGGCATCCCAATATTTTTGTACCTGGATCACTGGTTGATCACAGCTGTATCACTGGACATTATGACGCATCATCTACAGTTAACAGTCTCTCTACAGTTTGACTTGTGCTTGTCAATCAACAGACCCAAATCTCACCTGAGTCGCAAGCATCTCACCTGGAGTCCTCTAAGCATGTCCTGTTATAGGGTCGGTGCTGCACTCTACCCTTCTCTGTGTCGTTCCTCCTCCTCCTGAAAGAATTTGCGACATCCAGCAAATGGTCCCATCCTTCCTGGAGGGTGCACAAGTTCCGGTCCTGAAAGTTTTGAGTCTGCCACCTTCTTGATTTGTACTGGTCACACATGCACGTTGGCAAATGAGGGCTCTGCAGTGGTGCCTCTACAGGCAGTGGTTCCAGCACAGGAGAGACCTGTCTGACTCCAGTATGATCTCAGTGTGCTGCAGTGGATGTGCTGTGGTAGGGGAACGAGGTGAACCTACCCCATGGGATGGTCTTCAGCCTCCTCCAACTGTGTCCATGATAGTAATAGATGCCTGAACTCTTGGGGGGGGGGGGGGGCTTATCTAGAGGATCTGAAGATCAGAGGGCTTAGTGTCCTGTGTAGCACCTGTTCCTCATCAACCTGCTGGTAATGCAGGTGATTCGGCTAGCGCTCAAGGTCTTCTACCTCTCATTCCAAGGTCAGTCCGTCCAGATCTCGACAGACAATACAATAGCAATGTGGTCCATGAACAAGCAAGGGGGGTATGGTCTCAACTCTTTTGCCCTAAGGTAATCTTGGGCACGCCACCAAGGGATCAGGTTAACAATCACCTGGCGGGGTCTCAGAGTGTCAGAGTAGACATCCTGAGCAGGTTTTGTCTCGCTGATCCAATTTGTCTTCTGTTGGAGGTAGTCAAGGACATCTTCACTCAGTGGGGCAGGCGTTCCTCAGGTGGACTTATACGCCTCCTTGGAAAATGCTTAATGCCAGCTGTATGTCCCCTGGTCAAGCTACCATTCTGGCTATGCCTTCTCTCCCAGTAAGGGAGAATGGTGCTGCATCCCAATCTCTGAGGCATCTGCCTTCATGCCTGCCTGGAGATTGCGCAGGGACACTTAAGCTTCTTTCAGCTGTCACCGAAGGTGGTGGACGTCATACTGTCAGCTCATTTCCCTTCCATGAAATACATTTATTCTGGGAGATGGTACAGTTTTGCTTTGTGGCGCACAGAGCACCAAAGACTTGCATGATGTTTTGTCCTAGATTCTGCAGTTTGCGCTCTCCCTAGACCAAAGGGGTTTGCAATAGATACTGTAAATGATACTTTGCTGTGTTGTCGGCATTCCTCTGTCTCCCAGAACCTCCTTACCTGTTCAAATACCCTATTGTGATGTGGTTTCTGACAAGGTTAAGTAATCTATACATGCCAATTCCCTTTGTTATGCCCCAGTGGGACTTAGATTTTTTGTGTATTCTCAATTTGAGCCCCTGCACAGTTGCCACTTGTAGTTGTTCACCACCCCAAACATTGTCTTGATGGTTATGACCTCAGCCAGATTGGTCAGTGAGTTTCAGGCCTCGGGCTCCTTTCCATGCTATACCCCCTTTTCCCTGACAAATTGGTGCTGAAAACCAGGGCTTCCTTCCTTCAGTGGTTGACTCTTTCACTTAAGTCAGTTCATCATCCTGCCAACCTTCTTTCCCCTGCCCACCTTCTTTCCCCTGCCCCACCCCACGGAGGGGGAGCAGCTTCATGGGTTTGATCCTAGACAGGCTGTCAGTTTCTACCTAAACCGCACCAAAGAGTGCTGCTTTTCCAAGAAAGGCAAAGCGGTCCAGAAGGGGAATTTGTCCAGGTGGATAATTCTTTGCATCCATCAAGACCAGCTATGCTTTGGCCTCTCAAGACACTCATTCCACCAGTGTCAACTAATCATTTTCCACTCTTGCCAGAGGGGTTCCAATCACGGATCTTGACTGTGTCAACATCATCCCTATACACTCTTAAGCATTGCTGCCTGGATACCAAGGTGCCAGTTCGCCAAATCAGTCTTGCAAGATTTCCTTATTTAATCACCCCTCAACCCTCCTCCTAGGAAGGTTACTGCTTGAGAATCTATTCTACAGATGTGGAATATGCAGGTAGAAGTGTCCATCATAAGAAAAAGTTACTTACCTGCGGTAACGATCTTTCTGGTGGATACTCTTATCTACCTGCAGATTTCTCTTCAATCCCTCCCGCTTCCCCTTTTTAATGGAAGTGTTATAGGAAAAGATTAATAAGATCTCAATGCAGGTTGATACTTCACCGCTCAATGCTATTTGGTCCACTCGCCTAGAATGTTTGCGAAAACACTGATGGAAAATGAAGCGCTCTTGCTGGGGTGGCGCACTATATAGCTTTGTTTAAGTCATCCGACATCACTTACGGCATCAATACAAGGTCAGCGCCCCCTACTGGTGACTTTAAAGCTTTGATGTTTCCGAATCCAGTCTGAAGCCTGGTATTATTCTACAGGTGAGGAATCTGCTGGTAGAGTATCAACCAGAAAGATTGTTACTACAGGTCATTAACTTTTTATTTGTCACACAATTAACTTGAGTGAATATTTAAATTTAACTTGACCCCCATTTATTTAGCATTTTACTGCTAAATTAAAATTGAAAAACCAAATTAAAGATCTAAGAATTGCAACTGACGCAATGCTGTGTGTCCTTAATGTAGGTGTTCCTGTAAAAAGGTGTGTGTTGCTTTGTTAATGTGTTGCCTCAGTCTGTGTTTAACTCTCCATATAATGTTTCCTTACTAAGTATTTCAAACAATTGATTAACAGGTACTAGACACAATTGGCTTTTACATTGGTAATTTTTTTCATCTAGGGAGTGACGGGTGCTCTTTCTGTTTTAATGAAGGATGCCATTAAGCCTACACTGATGCAGACACTGGAAGTAAGTTCCACTAACACATCTGGTCTTTGCTCCCTTTTGTTTTCCTTGTATAATGCCATTCTTGTATCAGCCTCCGCCACCACTCCTTTAAGGAAATTATTTTATTTTATAATTTTGCACTATACAAATGTAACTTTTCAAAAACAAATTAAAGTGTGTTGAAGCTTTCACTGTGAGGCTTATTTTAGTCTTAAGTCAAGATGTCTGATCACTATATGGTTCATTTTTACAAAAAGGGATACCTCTCTCACCAGCGATAGAAAAATCTTAACATCGGAAGTTCCTTACATTAACTCGGAGTCTGGTCAATTAATGTCCTTTGTCACCTTATACGAATGTGTTTTTCCTATGTACTGAATTTGGATATACACTTAAATAGATTATACCAATCTTTAATCATAAGCCATATCCTTTGGCTATATCAAACATTTTCTTTTTTTATAAAACAATTCATGCATTGTTGGAGATAAGACTTAAACATCTGGATACCACAAACAAGAAAACACAGCTAATTATATGTGCTTTTGAATTGGACACATTAAACATTACGAACGTATCACAAACACATGAATTTATACATTTGTGGAAACATTTGTAGTGCTTATATGTCCTACTCTACTTATGTGCAGAGGCCGGTCTGCTTGGCTCCACGATACTTATTTATTGCGTGGTCCTGGTGAGGTCAGAGTAAAAAATAAGGAGGTTCTTGTCTATATTCTTCAGATTAGACTGTCCCTCATTTTGCACAATGTTTAAATATGTTAACTCTTGGCCTCAGAAATTTGGTGCCGATGCGTTTCAACCTTCATCATGGGACCATGGCATGTTTTGACAGAAGGTCTTCATCAGAGCGGGAGAAACTTTTTTGTAGGACCCTGCAATTACATGATACAGGACATGAGGGTGGTGTTAACTGTCAGTTAATGTATATGTGCAATACTGTATCTGATTTCTTTTTTCTCTTTAATTATGTACATACCGGGAAATTCTTGGGCGTGTAAACAGAATCCAACTACGACTGAAATCTGTCAGTGGTGTTGTCTTATCTCATGTATTGTGTTATTCTTCTTGTCGCTTTAATTTTCACTCTGTCTGTTGATTGTAAAGGGAGGGAGGAGGAGAAGGAAACTTTAAGACTTGTTGTGCCTGCCCGACTCGCAGTTTAATCTCTAAACGCATAAAGTGTAATGGTGCCAGAAATAATACACCATACACATGGAATTAATCTAATTATTTATTGTAATTACGAAAGCCCACAAACAGCTGGTAATAAGAGAATGTCAGTCACAGCCAGTGGGAAGAAGAATGCCACGCCGTAACAGTGACGTGTGTTAAATACGTATTCAGAATTCCAAATGACGTAGGATGTGTCCGCCAATGGGATTGAGCGTAATACAGTATACATCATCCAATTAGGTATACAACATCGCCCCTTCTATATAAGTTTAACATTGAAATGCAAAGTACACACCAAAACGTTTTGACAACTAAATGGTACCTAGACCACCCATTGCATTAACATGTCCGTCAATATACAATATAATCTTTATACAAGTTTGGAAAACGAGATACTCTTCCAGATGTGGTGCATGTGCTCTCATTTTTTATATGAGACGAAGCCTCACTCTTTGATGAATTACTGCAACTTGTGTCATCAACATTTGGGACACTTGCCCTATGGATCTCAGCCTGGGTTACGTTTTGACTATTGCCCTCACACACCTCTTCAGAACCATGATGTGCTAGTGGTCTAGTATTTTAATTAACTCTGAATGGACCAGACTTTTGTTTCTCATTTTTCTAATTTATAACAGATCCAAATATCTCACTATCCCTTTCACCAAAGTTATACCAAATGTTGCTTTGTTCATTGTCTGCACTTACTCTACCTTCTTTAAGTATCAAGTCTTTCTGGTTGTCTTTGAGTTTAATGACGTCGGCTTTATGCCTCCATCCTAATTTTTGCAAACCAACTGAACTATTTGATACATCCATCACTTCTTGAGGCTCATAGTATTTAGATTCTCCTTTAAATTTTACAAAAGGTTTCTTGACTAACACCCAGCCGCCAATTAGGATGTCCTTTATTGTTGCTCTATGAATCTTATCATGGTACTCCTTTGACTTTAATTGATGTTCTAGAATTCTTTCTTTAACTTTAAGCTGGGAATCCTGCACTTCAACCACTTTAGGACTTCTTTCTCTTTGAATTGTGAACTTAGGTGAAATTGATGAGATACAATGTCTACCCCTCATGAGGAAAAATGGAGAATATCCAGTTACACTTTTGGTTGTATTGTTGTACGTATTTACTCTTTCTTGAGTAAATTCTTTTACTGGAAAACCTGCTGCCAGTGCTAATTGAATGCTTTCCTTTAAGAAACTGTTTACCCTTTCCACTTGTCCATTCGATTTAGGCGAATAAAAGGGTGTTTTCTCTTGCAGGATATTTTTTTGCTTCAAAAGTGTTACCATCTTCTCTGAGACTAATTGTTTACCGTTGTCCGATACTAATATTTTTGGTAACCCTTCTACTGCAAAACAAGACTCCAAAAATGTAATCACACAACTGGAGTCGAAGATTGAGACAAATTTGAAATGGATCCACTTACTGTAATAATCACTCAAAACAATCAAAAATCTTGAATCATGTTCTAAAACATTGAACGGACCTGAAAAATCAATTGCTAATGTGATCCATGGAGAATTCGGAATTTGAACTAATTGCATTTCTTGTACACGTGGCTTCCAATGTTTGTCAGATCTAAGACAAATCGCACAGCTATCTACAAACATGTTAACATCAGCATCTAAACCTGGCCACCAATAATGATCCTTTAACAATTTTTTAGTCATAGTTGATCCCAAATGGTTTTTGTGTGCAAGATCTATTAAATGTCTTCTTATTTTAGTCGGTAAAACTAATAAGTCCCCTCTTAGGATAAAACCATTATCAATACATAGTTCATTAGCAACATGAAAATGAGTTTTGAGATCAGCAGATAGATTTCTAATTGGAGGCCAATTACTCACTATATATTCCTTAACTTTAACTAGCACTGGATCAATGTCTAACAAACTCAACCATTCTGCTTCGTCACAAACTTGTACTGATTGATTGAAATCATTTAAACAAGACACAACCCATTCAGTGTTCATCAACTCTGGGTTCAGTAATATTCAAAGGTAATCGTGACAAGTCAGCTCTTACATTGCTTTTGCCTGAAATATGTTGTATTGAAAAATTGTACTCTTGCAGTTTTGCTAATAATCTTACTAACCTTGCTGATAACTTTCCATTACCTCTGCCATAACCATCCATTAAAAATGTTAATGGTTTATGATCAGTAATTAACTCAAACTGTTTTCCCCATAAGTACATTTTGGGCTTTTCTACTGCCCATACACAAGCTAGTGCTTCCCTTTCTATTGTACTGTAATACATTTCTGCTTCTTGCAAGCGTCTAGAAATGAAGGCAGTTGTGTGTACATTACCTTTTACCTTCTGTGTGAACACTGCGCCAATGCCAACTGAACTTGCGTCAACTGTAACAATGTTGATACCTTCAGGATCATATGGTTTTAATGAAGGAGCAGAGACAATGGCATTTTTGATATTAGCAAACGCGTCATCTTGAATTTTAGACCACGTAAACTTTTCTCCTTTGCGTAATAATACGCTCAAAGGTTCGACAACATCAGAGTAATTTTCAATAAAACGTGAATAGTATTCGCTGAGACCCAAAAATGATCTTAACGATTCTTTATCATTGGGTACAGGAGCATCTGTTATGGCTTTTACTAAATTGAGTTAAGGTTTAATTCCCTCACCACTAATAATGTGGCCTAAATACTCTATTTCAGTTTTTAAGAACTTAAATTTTTCTTTAGAAACTGTCATACTCCTTTCATTTATTCTGTCCACAACTGTGTCTAGAATTTTGTTATGCTCTTCAATGGTACTGGCATGAATAAGGATATCATCTTGGAATTTCTGTACACCATTTATACCATTTAAAATACATTCTATAAGCCTCTGGAAGACACTTGACGATGAAGCCAATCCAAATGGAAGTCTTCTAAACCTGTATGCTCCTAATGGAGTTATGAATGTCGTATAATCTTTTGATTCTTCTGACAATTTGACCTGGTGATATGCCGATTTGAGGTCAATGAGAGAAAAATACATTGAACCATTAGTTGCTGCTAAAATCTCTTGGATTTTTGGTAAAGGATAACAATCAACTAAAATGTATTTATTCAAAGATCTCAGATCGGCACATAGACGCACCTCTCCATTTTTTTTTTAATTAAAACTATGGCAGAAACCCACTCTGCAGAATCAGTTTGTTTGATCACCTCTTCATTAACTAACTTGTTAAGAACATTTTGCATATCTGATTTAACCGATAAAGGAATTGACCTTACCTTATGTTTTATTGGAATTGCACCACTCTTTAGTTTAATGGTGTGTTCAAACCCTTTAACGCACCCAATTCTGTCTTCAAACAAAGATACATACTTATTCAACACCGTTTCTACATTATCTACAGAAGAAACTGGATTAGAAGAAGAAATTGAGAACACCATAGAATCATCCAAAACAATAGGGTCCTCGGCACCTGGCTTTAAAATAATTCCCAAACGTGCCAAATCCTTCCATCCTACACTATTTCTGCCACGCTCTGCAACATAAACCTTGGTAGAGATAGATCTTCCTTTGATGTTTAAATTATCCTGAAAATAACCCAACATATTGATGTCGAAGTCCCCAAATGCCTTGGGGTTGACATCAGAAGCAAGAAGATCTACATGCGGCCAATATTTTTCATACTTTTGGTCAGATACAATCGTAATTGGCGATCCAGAATCTGCCATAATATTCAACTCCACTATACCAATATGTGCAACGCCCAGTGGACCTTTTAACAGAATCGCATTGATCACCCAAAGTTAGAACAATATTTGAGCACATATCTTCCTCGAAATCTTCTACAGTATTGACTTTAACTTTAGTATATTTTTGTGCCCTGAAATGTTTACACACACCAGCAAAATGCCCTACCTTGAAACATTTCGTGCATTTCTTTCCTTGAGCAGGACATCCTGTGTAATCTGCCTTGTGATTTCTTGAACCACACCTAAAACCGACAATCACGTTAGTTTCTGAATTATTAACCAACTTACTTCTTTTGTCATTAACATTTACCACTTTCTTGTTTTCATGAAGAGAATAAATATTATACTTAGAATTACATTCCGATGCCAGTTCTTTTGAACTTTCAAGAGATCTTTCGATGCCCGTAGCAATATCTATTGTTTCCTCTAACGTTGGGTTCTTGCACGCTAAAAGTCTGTCCTGAATTTTCTTTTCAAAACAATAAAAAACAAATTGGTCTCGACTATACATATCAACCATTTCATTAAAATCACATTTTGTTGCCAAGACTCTTAGACATGCTATGTATTCTTCTATAGTCTCGTTTTCTAACTGTTTGCGCATGGCAAAACGATGTCTGACAATCATTATATTTGGTTCTTCACCAAACTGCTTCTCTAATCTTTTGATAGCTTCCTGGTATTCATCAAGTGGTATAAACTGACCAGGTTGCGCCTTATATTCGGGTAAACTGTCGAAAATCTCCTGACCTGCTGCACCTAACAATCCAAACATAATTGCTTTCTTCCTTTCAGGCTCGTACTCCTTCCCATCAATTGCGACCAAGTAGTTCTCAAATGCACGAAACCAATTTTTCCATTTCATCACTGGTTTGCCTGGATCTATTAAAAATGCAGCAGATGCACTAATGTTCGAATTACTTGACATGTTTACCACACAGATGTTTTCAAATTTCTTGAAAGAACAGTTAATGTTTATAAATGTTTAGAATTTTAAAAAGTCTTCAATTTTGAATGTATTCTCTAATTTTTATAATAGCCACTTGTCAAATAAATTTGAAGGTTAAGCAAACTTCCGACTAAATCTTGAAGAAGAAAAAAAAAAATTATTAAATAACTTATGAACTGTTTTAAATATATTTTCCAATGACACACTCAATTTTAATTGTCAAATGAAATTGCTTATTTTAAATGCGAAGCGTTTTCGGTCTTAAAAACGTGCATCTGAAATTTACCTTCGTAAAAGCTTTCCGTCTTGCATCATTTCTTGATAACAATGGCTCAAACAGCAGTTTCGCGCACAAAGTAAACAAAATGGAGTCACGTAGCACGTTACGCAAACGCGCATTAGATAAGTTGCCTTACTTGTACTCGCAGCTGACGTAGAAACTGTCAGATCTAAACGAAAGAATTTGACAGTTGCACGTGACGGTTAAAGTCTGTTATGTCTTCTCATTCACGATACCTCACGAATGAGCTGCCAGAACACAAATGACAAAATGCCCAAACTTTATGAACTTGACGATTTGCAAGCAGAATAGAAATACGTAGAAACTTGCCTTGAAGAAGACTTCAGCGACCTTCAGTTATGCCAATAACCTTATTCAAATCGCTGCCGGTAGCTAAACGCTACGAAGAGGAAACAAAGTTTGTGAAACAATCTCCAACTAAGCACCCGGCATGCTAGTAGAACCCGTGTTCTGCCCCTGCTATGTTAAACTCCTCTGTTACGCGTGTACAACTTGCAATGACAACCGCGTGTGAGATGAATTTACCTTCTACAAGGCGTTGTCTTCTTCTCACGGGTGCTGCACGACGCGGTCGATGGATCCAGCAGACTCTGTAACATTCACTCTTTCTCGTGGTTGTTCAGAAGTATCAGTTTGTCGGAATAATTTCTGTGTGTCACGCAGCTTTGTGACGTGTTTCCTTCAGCGGCGTGCTGAGACTGACTTTGCCTAACTTCCTATCCACGTGGCTCTCCATAGTTGCCATGGGAACCTGAAGCTAATATCGCAATTGTTTCCCGTTTGACAATACACTTCTTCTAGTTGTCTGTCATCACGGCTAGGCTACCTCAGTGAAATCAAGGTCTTTATTTGTCAATTATGGGGCGAGCAATTCGGCTTGCTTTATAGTGTCGAGCATCTTGTCTGCTCTTGTTTATGCACAGTCTGTACCGTCTTCTTGGAGTTAATGAGTTGCATCAGGTATCCTTTATACACAATACATGATCTCGCTCATTTAATTCAGTCCCTTCTCAGTAGTCCCCAGTCGCAGGATAGTTTTGGCTTCGAATTTGGATAATAGGGTGTCCGTGTTCTTCCTAGTGACATATTTTAATACTGTCCACTTAATGTCGTTCGGGCCTTGACCTTTATCTACACAATGTTGAACCATAGGTGCATTTGGTACTTTGTATCTTATGCGCGAACGGTGTTGACTGATTCTTTTCTTTATTGGCTGTGTAGTCTTGCCAATATAAGCCAGTTGACACTGGCAAATAACACAATAAATTACATTGGTTGTGTTAGTTTGTGAATTCTTCATGTTGGATCCTTATATTTCCGTAGTCAAATTTCATACCTTCAATGGTACTGGCACATGATGTACAGTTTACACAGCGTCAATGGCCTTTGATGGGAGGCAGCACGAACAGTGTTTGTATTGATGTCAAAGTTTTTTTTCACCTTCGTGTTTGCATATACCCGTTTATCCTTGATAATTTTGTTTTTCTTGGGAGCAAATACTGGTGTGTCTTTAAATATCGCCAGACCTTTCACTGTGTGCCAATTTCTCTTGACGATTTTCTTGACCTCATTTGTTATTCCAGAAAAGGTAGTGACGCAAACCAATGGTATCTCTTTTGTCTTCTCTTTGGGGATCAGTAGAGTCTCTCGTGGAGTGTAACACGCACGTTTCATTGATCGCTTTACCAGTTTTCTTGGATAGTTTCGATGGACCAGTTTTTCCAGGAGGACTTTGGCGTTCTTAAAGTAGACCTACTTTTTAGTGCAATTGTGCCTAATTTTAAAAAACTGGCTGTATGGCAGATTTTCACGTAAGTTCCGTTGGTGAAACTGGGAAAATGCAGGAACGTATTCCTATCTGTTTGTTTTGTGTAAAGGGTGGTGTATATTTAACTCCTTCTTCATGTCTCACCCGAAGGTCCAGACAGTTGATCTCGTCTTTGCTTGAATTAAGCGAGAACTGAATTTCTGGATTCCTCTGGTTCAGCCATATTAGAAATTCTGATAGATCTTCCAATTTTCCCCTCCATAACATGAACACATCGTCGATATAACGACACCTGATCACTATATGGTAGCACTGTACCAGTGCCTAAAAACAAATTAGTGGAGGAGAGTATAGTCCTCAGAGGTGCATTCAGCTATTATACTTTTGCTACCAGAAAATGAGATAGGCTGCTTTAGTTAGAGTACATTTTTCTAAGGTGCCTTTTAAGGATGTCCATCCGCATGTAAATTAATGTTATTGCTGATTGTAGATGCCGGGAGAGTCTCTACAGACACCAATTCAGACGCCGTTTGGGAACATCTATCCTTATGTTCCACCTGTTCAGCAGGCTGTGGAGGACTGGGAGGGGTCTGAAGACCCTCGTGCAGCTCAATGCGAGTTAGACCCGGACTGGGATGAGGATCCGGGATGCAGGTGACCAGGATTATACTCCAGAACCTAGCGCACTGTCTCCTTCTACCGTGGCTACGGAGGAGGGTAGTTCATATTCTATGGTGTTGCGTAGGGCAGCCGAGGCTCTCCACCTCGAGCTCCCTACTGTGGCCGTCAGGACTAACCTCCTGACAGAGGTGCTTCAGCCAGTTTCTACTTCTACGGAGCAGCTGCTGCCCATTAACTATGCACTCTCAACGTTCTTTTGGGCTCCTGGTCCAGGCCCAACACAAGACACGTGGCCCCGGGCGACCCAGTTTTCCTCTCCCAACACCACACCCCGAGAGCTTGGTTGTCCAAGCCTCTGCATCCCCCGAGCGCGTTCCCTTCTGCACCTCCAGACAGGGAATCCAAGAAACTGGAGCAGTTTGGGAAGAAGATCTTTTCTTCCGCCAGTTCGGACCTGCAGTCTGTGAACACTGCATGTCTCTTGAGCCGTTATTCTCATTCTGTGTGGGATACGATTGCGCAAGTGCTGCCTCAGTGTCCGGTGGAGGCTCGGACGATACTCTCTCAAGCTATTGCTGAGGGGAGGGATGCAGCAAAGTTCACTGTCCATTGTGGTCTTGACACCGCCGACTCGCTGGGCAGGGCGATTTCCACGACAGTGGCACTCCGTTCCTTCGCCTGGCTGAGGACTACTGTTTTCTCTGGGGATCTCCAGAACACTCTGATGGACATGCCATTTGATGGCATTCGCCTTTTCTGCAACAAAGCAGATAGTGTGTTGGAGCGCTTTAGGGACTCGCGGGCTAAGGCCAAGTCCCTGGGCCTTTCCGCCACACGCCCTCCTCCGCCTTCTGCTTTTCGCTCCTTTCATGGCCACGGAAGGGACGCCTGACACGTTTGCTTCAGAGCCACAGGCCTGCGCAGCAACAGTCTTAGCGTGGACATAGGATCCACCGAGGTGGGTAAGGGGGCAGCGGGTAGGTCAGTCCACCTCCACCCCGGCCACCACTGCCTCTAAACCTTCCTAGCCCGGTCTTTCGGGCCCATCAAACTCCAGTGGGCGGCAGGATTCGACATCACCTTCCCCACTGGCGCACCATCAATTCGGTCAGGTGGGTTTTACAAATAGTCCGAAGGGGCTACCCCGCCCCTCTGAGACTACCCCTCCAGCCATGCCACCTCAGTATCACCGCATGTCGGGTACCACTTGTCACTTCTGCAACAGGGAGTTGTGGCCCTCTTGGCCAAGGGGGCCGTCAAGCGCATTCCAATGCCAGAAGTAGGTTGTGGTTGTTATTCCCACTACTTCCCAAGAAGGATAAGGGTCTGCGTCCTATCTTGGACCTCAGGAACTTCGATCGCCTCCTCCGGAAGGAGAAGTTCAAGATGTTGATGCTTGCTCAGGTCTGGTCTGCCCTCGGCCCTCAAGACTGGATCGTGGCGTTGGACTTGCAGGACGCCTATTTTCATATTCCCGTCTTGCTGGCCCACCGGCGTTACCGGTGTTTCACGGTAGGCCACGAGCACTTTCAGCTCTCCGTGCTCCCTTTTGGCCATACCAGCGCCGCTCGGGTGTTCACGAAAGTGATGGCGGTGGTCCCAGCTCATCTGCACAGATCAGGGGTTTCAGTCTTCCCCTAGCTCGATGACAGACTGTTGAAGGCGGTTTCCCCCCAGACAGTCGTCTCCCACCTCCAGACTATGGCTGACCTCCTGCATTTGATGGGTTTCTCCATCAACGTGCCGAAGTCGCACCTGATTCCCTCTCACAAGCTCCTCTTCATCTGACCGGTTCTGGACACGACGCGGTTTTGGGTCTATCCTGCCGAACAGCGAGTCTGGGATATCTGAAAGAGACACGTTAGTGATAGATTCCTTACCTTGGAATATTCCCCAGGCGTCGGTCTGGATCCGGAAAGTTTTCTGCTTAGCAGTACTTCTGCGCGCCAGTAGGTGGCGCCATGCGGCTCCGCGCCAGTCACCGGCGTAGTGCATGCCGGGATGACATCACGGAGGTTACTTAGGCACCACCCATGCGCGCTGACGTCCGTTCTTTATTTTTCCGTGCTGAAAGCGCAGATAAGGATTGAGCACGTACCTCGGTCATTTTTTTACCACTTTTTTGAGACCTTTTGTCTCCTTCTCTTGTCTCCTGGTGCACGTAGGGATGCCTGGCTTTAAGTCTTGTGGGTCATGTCACCGTAATATGTCTATGGCGGACCCCCATGATGTCTGCCTCTACTGCCTGGAGACCGACCACGACTCCCAGGATTGTCGGGTCTGCCGTGCCATGGCCCCGAAAGCATTACGAGAGCAGCGCCAGAAGTTGCTGGCGGTCCGGCACTCCTCTCACCGCCGCTCCGGGTCTAGGGGCCGTTCACGGGACCGCTCGCGGGACCTCTGCCATCGCTCCTCTCAGACTCTAAGTCTTCACCTTCAGATTCCTGTAAGCGACGCCATAAGAAGAAGTCGAAGAAGCGTATCAGGTATAAATGGCCGCCCACTGCTCGTCACACCAGCAAGTTGCCCCAAGGAACTGTGGACGATGTAGTAGCGACGGCGACTACGCCTATGCTACGAAGTGTATGAATATGTATGTGTCGCATTAGCCATCCCTGGACACGTGTTTCGAGGTAGTTGCCTCTCGTCAGCAGGGAGTAGGTAAGTGTAGTGGGGTGCCGCGTGGACTGCCAGCAATTAAAAACAGGTAAAGTACCTTTCACGGCGCGCAGGTGCTGGTCAAAGACTCGTCAGTCCGCTGGCTCAGGAGAGCCGTAATGTATCCGGTATAAATGGCCGCACACTGCTCGTCACACTTGCTGGTGTGACGAGCAGTGTGCGACCAACTTTTGCATAATTTATTACGGCTCCCTTGAGCCAACGGGCTGACGAGCCTTGGATCTGCACCTGCGCGCCATGAGAGGTACTTGACCTGTTTTAATTACATTTTGGCAGTCCACACGGCACCCCTTTACACTGACCTGCTCCCTGCTGACGAGAGGCAACTACCTCGAAACACGTGTCCAGGGATGGCTAACGCAACACATACTGTTCTTTATACATCGTGGCATAGGCGTACCCGCCGTCGCCACTACATTTACCACAGTCCTTTGGGGCAACTTGCTGGTGTGACGAGCAGTGTGCGACCAACTTTTGCATAAGTCGAAGAAGCGTGTTCGCTCTCCGACGTCCCCCCGTCGCTCCCCGGAGGCGGACGTGGGGGACAGGAGTTCCGCCCCTGCAGCTCCTCTGTAGCCTGGGAGTCCCGCGGCCTACCCGCTATACCCGGGTTCGTCTGGCTTCTCCCGAACAGCGGCAAGAGTTTCTTGCTGCCTTGGACCGCCTGTTTAGGCCTCCGGCTCCCGCCGGTGTGCCTGCAGTCCCCGTGGCCCTGTGGCCCTGTGTCCAGATCCTGTTGACCCGGCGGCACCGCCTCCGGCGCCAGCCCCAGAGCCACTGGATCCAGCGCCCGCAGCTCCGGCCCTGGCACCACAAGTGCAACACCGCTGGCTCCGGCCACGCCCTTGGCCCCAGCGCCGCCCTTGGCTCCGGCCCCAGTGCCGTCCCTAGCTCCGCCACAGGCGCTGTACTGGGTGCAATGTGATCAGTTAAGCATGTTGGAATTTCCAAGGTGGCACTCGCTCGGCGACGCTTTTCATCGCGAGTGGAGTTGCGGACTATTGTACGCCTTTCCGCCTGTACCACTTCTGCCCAGAGTGCTGAAGAAGATTTGGCGCGACCGGTCCCAAGTCATCCTTGTGGCTCCAGATTGGGCACAAAGATACTGGTATCCCAAGCTACTTAGCATGGCGATCGATCCCCCGATCCGCCTGCCTCTTCGGGAGGATCTTCTGTTGCAGCAGCAGGGAACGGTCCTCCACCCGAACCTGTCCAGCCTCCACCTCCATACGTGGAGATTGAGCGGCGACAGTTGACAGCTTTCGATCTTCCTCCTGAAGTCTGTGATGTCATTCTGGCAGCCAGACGTCCCTCCACTAAAACGGTATACGCCTGCAGATGGATCAAGTTTGTGGTATGGTGCACAGCGAAGGCTGTGGATCCCTTTTCTGCCCCTCTTTCTGAAGTCCTTCTGTTCCTTTTTTCTTTGGCCCAGCAAGGCTCTGCTCTGGGCACTATCAAAGGTTATCTTTCGGCTATCTCCGCCTTTTTACAGCTTCCAGATCAGCCTTCTCTTTTTAAGTCCCCGGTTGTTAACCGTTTCCTGAAAGGCATTACGCACCTGTTTCCTCCCGTGCCATTCATAATGCCTCAATGGGATTTAAATCTTGTCTTGACAGATCTGATGTGCACTCCCTTCAAGCCCCTTCATAACTGTCCTTTACGTCTTCTCACTCTCAAAACTGCTTTCCTGGTAGCGATCACCTCTGCCAGAAGAGTGAGTGAACTCCAGGCTCTTTCTTCCAAACCTCCTTTCCTTTCTGTTCTCCGGACAAGGTCCGGAGAGACGGCTTCTTTGGCCGTTCTGTTCTCCGTGACTTTCTGGTGTAATCTTTTCGCAGACCCACCACTGGGGTTGGTATTGCTGGAGTATCTATTCTATGGTAAGGAATCTATCACTAACGTGTCTCTTTCAGATGCACAGTTACTACTTGTGTAACAATATATCTGTAAGAAACTTTAATAGTGATAGATTCCTTACCGCCCCACCCATCCTCCCTGTTCTGCGAACTGGTTTCTAGGGTTAAGGTCATCCCTTTCAGGGCCCTAGATTCTTGGCACCAGTGGTCAGTTTCTTGCATGGCCCTGCGTTCCTGGCACGGAAAGTCGTGTACAGAACTGACGTCAGCGCGCATGGGTGGTGCCTAAGTAGTCTCCGTGACGTCATCTTAGCGCTTAAGATGCCACTGACTGTCGCGGAGCTGCAGGACGCCACCTACTGACGCGCAGGGGTACTGCTAGCAAAACTTTCCGGAGCCAGTCTGACGCCTGGGGATATTCTAAGGTAAGGAATGTATCACTAACTAATGTCTCTTACAGATATATCGTTACACAAATTGTAACTTGTGCATCTGGACTACTTTTGTAGGTATGGTAATATAATACTCAAGGTGGGTGAGTATTCGGCACCAAGGGAGCACCCAATACAAAATGAAATGATATTGATTAGCTGTGGTGCATACTATTAATGTATACTTGTTGATGTGCAGGTCGAAAAAGCATATCCACCAGTTGTTTCTCGATAAGTTTGCCATGTTTCGCCTCAATTCGACGCAGTTGCCATGTACTGCTTCCACACGTTGAGAATGCTGAAAAAGATATTCAAGTGGCTACCATCACCACAAGGAAAACAGTCACCCAAGCCCTCATCACCGGTAGATTGGGTTATGGTAACTCCCTCTGTGGGAACAGCCAACCAACTCTCATCAAACAAAACACTGCATCCAGACTGGTCCACACATCTCCCACGCTGGTCACATCACATCACACCACACCTGAGGGAACTTCACTGGCTCCGAATACATAAGCATGCACACTTCAAGCTCCTCACCCACACATACAAAGCATTACACAACCCAGGCCCAGCTTACGTGAACAGCTGTGTGCAATTCCACCAACCCGCCACACACTTACTAGCACGTATCTCACATATACACAAAAGCAGATCAGGAGGTCGTGCATTTTTTAACATAGTTCCTGAAGTGTGAAACAACCACCCATACCACATTAGAGCCTTCTTCCTTCTTAAATTCCACCACAAGCTGAGTAAGTACCCTCTTCCCCCCGAGGCAAGAATTGCACCTACCAAGGAGCCAGGTTTCCCTCACGAGGGAGAGTTTGCTATATAAATGCACATAACATATCTTTTCATTATTATGTCTTCAACCAGTGCAGATTGCAGCTTTGTGTGCCCTCTCCACATATTCATCCTTACTCTTATCTAGATAATACGATCCCTTCCATTTATTTGTTTTAGATCCCAACCCCATCTACCTTGATCAGCATCTACACCACTACTGATCCAATTGATATTGCCCCTAGACACACAGCCAATCCTTGTCATCATCCCCAAGTACTACGACCCATTGTGATCACACATCCTTCTGCTCTTCTTGACCCTCCACGTGTGCATCAATTAAATCAAAGCGTATTACCATTTACCACCTTGTTCAATTTCAATTATGGGAGTGCCCATCAACACGAGTGGCCATAGAAAATGGGGCAGAATTACTGATGAAGGCCCATGTTTTCTGATTCTCACCGATAATTGGCTCAATATCACTTCCTCACCTATCATTGCAGACTCTCTCATAAAAGGAATGCATGCAGTTTAGGGGAAAAGTTTAAGATGGTAGTGGGAGTGGAGGAAGTCCTTCTCTGCCCCAGCTCCACAACCAGTTAGAATATCTCCAGATCACCAAGTAAATCCTTCAATTAATTGCACTAGGGAATCTTCATACAAATAGTGGAACAGTTGCATCTTGGCTCCCTTTTCCAGGCAAACGAGCACTGAGGGAATCGGCTTCTGCGGCGTCGGAATCTATTGACCTGCTGTATCTAAAGAAGAGATTATCCATTAGCTTCTAGATTGCTACATTGGGCCAGGATGCTGTTTTTCCCTATCTATTACGGCAACAGACCCAGGATTGTGTAATGACATTTTAAGGGTTAGGGTGGGATGCAATCCAATCTACTCATCCTGCACACTCAGGATCAGAGTACAGAATAATAGTGGTCTCTGCCCCTGCCCTTTGAAAGGTAAATGTACCCTTCTGCATAGTCTCATGGACTGTCTTTTATTTTGCAAATAGAATCAAGATTTTTAAGACCTCTGTTTTTTAAATATGATGCTCTCCATTGAAACAAAGCTGTGGAACTATTGTCCGAAATGCGGCATCTCGATGTGGCAGTTGGAATCGGTTTTTAAGATCTGTAAAATAAAATTTTGATCATGAAACGTAGTGATTGGAGGGAGGGGGTAGCCAGGAGGGGGGTCCTTTTAAATGTTTTTAAAAATGTAACCGCTAAGCGTGCTTTTTCTTTAGAATGTTTTATGTACAAATGTCTTAATAAACTTGTTTCTTAACTTGAACCTGAACCTTCAATTACTTGCAGTTAAAATCACTATACCTCTTTTTTTGTATACACATATGTTGCCATCCCTGGAAAAATAAATAACGTTCCTTCTTCCCTACAGGGGCTCTTGATATGGGATAATACATCTCAGTGGTCTTAAAGGGAGTGTTTTTATTTGAGGGTCTTAACATCTAGGCAGGTGTAGTAAATTGGCGCAGTTCATTTAATACTCTTGGATTTTTCGCATTTCACTAACCTTGTTTTTGGCTATTATTGTGAGTGAGTCTCACCACCTAAGTCCCATTATAAATTTGAAGTAAATTGACGGAAAGCACTAACTGCCAGGGTCGGCCTTTTCAGGTAAGGCCACTAACACGCAGCTAGGATAAGAGGTTCTGTGCTGGTTACACATAAGCATTTGAGTGCCTGCATGTGTGAGCTGTACGTCTGAGACTACAATTTAAATAGGCTGGTACCTGCACACAGGTAGCCTGTCACAGAAGGGACCTGTCAGGGATTGGTACAGATCTGAGGTTGGTCTTATAATGTGAGTGGGCATTCATAGGCTAAGTCTTTAGTGTTTAGTGAAGGTCTGTTGTGCTTAACCTGTATTACAGATATCTGAAAGAAACACGTTAGTTAGATTCCTCACCTTAGAATATCCCCAGGCGTCGGGCTGGATCCGGAAAGATTTCTTGTCCGCAATACCCTTGCGTGTCGCTAGGCGTCGGCGGCGGCTCTGCATCCGTCGTCGGCGTCGTGATTGCTGGGATGACGTCGTCGGAGTACTTAGACGCCGCCCTCGCATGCTGACGTCAGTTATTCTTTTTTCCGCGCCAGTAAGCGCCGATCCGGGAAGAGCATACCCTTTTAGTAATTTTTTAACTAAACGTTTTTGGACTCTTTTCGTTCTCTTGAAGACATCGAATCTGGTGCCGGTAGGGATGCCTGGCTTCAAGGCTTGTGACTCCTGTCACCGACTTATGTCGGTCACGGACCACCACCGCCGGTGCCTCTTTTTCCTTGGGGCCGACCACGACGCCGAGTCATGCCTCGACTGCCGGGCTTTGACTTCGTAAGCTAGGCGGGAGCGGTCCCGCAAACTAGTAGAGTACCGGCAGTTGGCATCGCGCCGCTCAAGGTCCCGGTCGAGGAGGAGGTCGAGGGACCGGTCGCGGAGCCGCAGCCCCCACCCCTCATCGGGGTCCAAGTCTTCGAAATCCGGTAAGTCGAAGCACAGCTAGAAGTCGAAGGCGCGACATTGCTCTTCTGACTCCCCTCGCCGGTCGCGCGACTCGGCTGAGGGTTTGTGTGGCACCACCTGCGCGGCTCCGGAGCCGCAGGAGTCCCGTCCATCCCCATACCCTCCGGTCCCTGGGACGGACACGACTCCGGTGGAGGTCAGTGCCTTCCTCATGGCCATGAGGAACCTGGCTCTGCCGTCGACGCCTGCCGGCGCGCCTTCGGGCCCCGCAGGCTCGACTGGGAGGCCTGGCGAGCTGGCCTCGCTGGCTCCGGCGTCGACTCCAGTCCCGATGCCGCAGGTCCCCGGGGGATCCAGGTCTGGATCTCAGTCGGCACCGGACGACCTCACGACCTCACGACCCCGGCGCCGACTCCTCCGGTGCCACCCCGGCGCCGTCCCCAGACGACCCCGTTCCCCAGTTTAGTCCCGGTCTGGGCACGTCGTCGGAGCGGCGCCATTCGGCGCCGCACCCGACGCCAATGGGTGGCAATTTCATCTTCCGCCCGGCTCTGATCATTCCACCTGTATACCAGGAATCGGATGACGGTGATGACTGGGAGGGGTCTGAGGACCCACTGGCCCGGCAGGGCCACTTATCTCAGGACTGGGCAGACGAGCTGGGGGATGCCAGTGGTCTTGACACCTCTCCTGACACTGGCTTCATCTCTCCTCCGACTGTGGCTTCGGAGGAAGGTGCTGCATTTTCTGTGGTGCTGCGCAAGGCAGCCGAAGCCCTTGGGCTCGAACTGCCTGCTGTGGCCGTGAGGACGAACCTCCACACTGAAGTGCTTCAACCATCAGCCAGCTCCTTGGAGCCTCTGCTGCAGTTCAATGAAGCACTCATTGATGTTCTGAAGGGCACCTGGTCCAAGCCCTCCCCAGTTCCTCCTGTGGACCGGAACGTGGTCCGGCGCCACCGCCCTGCACTGGGCGACCCCAGTTTTCTGTCCCAACACCCCATGCCCGAGAGCCTGGTTATCCAAGCCTCTACCTCCCAGACCTCCTTCCCGTCCGCTCCCTGGATCGGGAATCCAAAAGACTAGAACAGTTTGGGAAGAAGCTGTTCTCCTCTCTTAGTTTGGGGTTGCGGTCTATCAACACCGCGTGTCTTTTGGACCGTTACTCCCACTCCCTGTGGGATACGGTGGAGGACGTGCTGCCCCAGTGCCCGGAGGAGGCCCGGGCACGACTCGCTCAGGCTCTTGCTGAGGGGCAGGATGCGGCACGGTATGCAATCCGATGTGGACTTGACACAACGGACTCGCTGGGCAGGGCAATGTCTACCACGGTGGCGCTTCATCACCACGCCTGGCTGCAGTCCACGAGTTTTTCCGGTGATGTCCAGAGCACCCTCATGGACATGCCCTTCGATGGCAGTCGCCTTTTTGGCGACAAAGCGGATAGTGCGCTGGAGCGCTTTAAGGACTCCAGGGCTACGGCCAAGTCCTTGGGCCTTTTGGCCCCGCACCTGCAATCTTCTGCATTTTGTCCCTTTCGTGGCCAAGGAAGGGGCGCCCCCTCATGTCCGACTAGCCACAGGCCACAGAACCAACCTCCACGCGGTCGCGGACCTGGATTCCACCGAGGCGGTACAGGGGGACAAAGTGCTGGTCCGTCCACATCTACCCCGGCAGCATCCGCCTCAAAGCCTTCCTAGTCTGAGCTTTCAGGCCCATTCCACGCCAGTGGGAGGCAGAGTTCGCCATCACCTGCTCTACTGGTGCACCATCACATCGGACAGGTGGGTGCTGCAAATCGTCCGAAGGGGCTACTCCCTCCCCTTCGAGGTGACCCCTCCAGCCATGCCACCACAGTGCCACCAGATTTCGGGGGATCACTTGCAAATTCTGCAGGAGGAAGTTACGGCCCTCTTGGCCAAGGGGGCCATCGAGCGCATTCCTGGTCCAGAGGTAGGTCATGGTTGTTATTCCCACTACTTTCTGGTTCCCAAGAAGAGCAAAGCTATCTTGGACCTCAGGAGCGTCAACGCCTTCCTCCGGAAGGAGAAGTTCAAGATGCTCACTGTAGCTCAGGTTCTGGCTGCCCTAGACCCTGGAGACTGGATGGTAGCGTTGGACTTGCAGGACGCTTATTTCCACATCCCCGTCCTGCCGGCCCACCGGCGTTACCTGCGGTTCATGGTGGGCCAGGAGCATTTTCAGTTTACCGTGCTCCCCTTCGGCCTCACCAGTGCCCCTCAGGTGTTCACGGCGCAGTTCCGGGCCTATCCTCCGGAACAGCGAGTCCGGGATATTCAGGCTCTGATTCCCATCTTTCGGCCTCTATCCCGTGTTTTGGTCAGGTTGGTGCGGCGCCTTCTGGGTCTGATGGCCTCCTGCATCCTGTTGGTGCATCACTCCAGATGGCGGATGCGGGCTCTGCAGTGGGACCTGAAGTTTCAGTGGGCCCAACATAGGGGCAACCTGTCAGACCACGTCCTGATCTCGGAGGGCACTGCGAGTCATTTGCAGTGGTGGCTCATGGACCGCGATTGGGTCAGTGGCTGATCCCTCTCCCTACCCCAACCGGAGCACGTAGTGGTGACGGATGCCTCCCTTCTGGGATGGAGGGGCCACATGGGAGAGGCGGAGATCAGAGGCCTCTGGTCTCCGGCGGAGTCCCGGCTCCATATCAACCTTCTGGAGCTGAGGGCGATCCGACTTCGACTGAAGGCATTCCTTCCCTCTGTCCGGGGAAGTGTAGTGCAGGTGTTCATGGACAGCACCACCGCCATGTGGTATTTCAACAAATAAGGTGGGTGGTATTGTGGACCCTTTGTCAGGAGGCTCTGCGCCTCTGGACAGGGCTGGAACATCAGGGCATCACCCTGGTGGTTCGACATCTGGCGGGCTCTCTGAACGCCAGAGCAGACGAACTCAGCCGCCGGTGCATGATGGATCACGAATGGAGTCTACACTCGGACGTGGCGCGAGGCCTCTTTCGGCAGTGGGGAGAGCCTTGGTTAGATCTATTCGCCACCGAAGAGAACGCGCAATGTCAGCAGTTCTGCGCATTGGAGTTTCCATGGCGGCACTCGCTCGGGGACGCCTTTCGTCGCGAGTGGAGTTGAGGTCTGTTGTGCGCCTTTCCGCCTATACCACTTCTGCCCAGAGTGCTCAAGAAGATCAGGCTTGACCAGGCCCAAGTCATCTTGGTGGCTCCGGATTGGGCACGAAGGTTCTGGTATCTCGAGCTACTCAGTCTGTTAATCGATCCCCCGATACGACTGCCTCCTCAGAATAGACCTCCTGTCGCAGCAGCAGGGGACGGTCCTCCACCCGAACCTGTCCAGCCTCCACCTCCATGCGTGGAGATTGAGCGGCGGCAGTTGATGCCATTTGACTTGCCTCCTGAAGTCTGCAATGTTATTCTGGCAGCCAGGCGTCCCCCCAGAAAATCGGTATACGCCTGCAGGTGGAACAAATTTGTGGAATGGTGCACAGCAAAGGCTGTGGATCGCCTTTCCGCCCCTCTTTCTGAGGTTCCCCTCTTTCTTCTTTCCTTGGCCCAGCAGGGCTCTGCTCTGGGCACCCTCAAGGGATACCTTTCAGCTATTTCTGCTTTCTTACGGCTTCCTGATCAGCCTTCTCTTTTCAAATACCCTGTTTCTCGATTCTTTAAGGGCATTACTCACATGTTTCCTCCTGTCCCTTTTGTAATGCCTCATTGGGATTTGAATCTAGTGTTGACCTATCTGATGTGCGCTCCCTTTGAGCCACTTCATAATTGTCCCCTTCGTCTTCTGACTCTTAAGATTGCTTTCCTGGTTGCCATCACCTCTGCTAGAAGGGTGAGTGAGCTCCAGGCTCTATCTTCTAAGCCTCCTTTCCTGTTTGTCCATCCGGACAAAGTTGTTCTCAGGACTCGTCCTTCCTTTCTCCCTAAGGTGGTAACTGCCTTTCACATCGGCCAGTCTGTTACACTGCCCACCTTCTTTCCGCCTCCACATCCCTCGAAAGAGGAAGAGAGGCTCCACCGTCTGGACCCAAAACGGGCGCTGTCCTATCTGGACCGCACCAAACAACTCTTTGTTGACTGCGTGGGCGCTAAGAAGGGGCGGGCGGTGCACAAGCGAACCATCTCTCGGTGGGTCATTTTGTGTATCAAGGCCTGTTATTCCTTAGCTAAAAAGGAACCCCCTGTGGGGCTGAGGGCCCATTCCACTCGGGCCCCAGCGGCGACCGCTGCCCTGGGCCGGGGAGTGCCCTTGCAGGACATTTGTCAGGCAGCAACATGGGCCTCTCTGCACACGTTTGCCAAACATTATTGCCTGGACAGCCAAGTCCGGAGAGACGGCTTCTTTGGCCATTCCGTTCTCCAGGACTTCCTGGTGTGATCTTGGTTCGCAGACCCACCCCCGGGGTTGGTATTGCTGGGGTATCTATTCTAAGGTGAGGAATCTAACTAACGTGTTACTTTCAGATGAACAAGTTACTTACCTTCGGTAACGATATATCTGTAAGAAGCATTAGTTAGATTCCTCACCGCCCCACCCATCCTCACCGTTCTGCGAACCGATATCTAGGGTTAAGGTCATCCATTTCAGGGCCCTAGATTCTTGGCACCAGTGTCGGTCTCTTGCATGGCTCTGCGTTCCTGGCGCTGAAAGCTATGTAGAAGAACTGACGTCAGCGCGCGAGGGCGGCGTCTAAGTACTCAGACGTCATCCCGGCGATCACGACGCCGATGACGGACGCGGAGCCGCAGACGATGCCTAGCGACACACAAGGGTATTGCTGACACAAAATCTTTCCAGATCCAGCCTGACATCTGGGGATATTCTAAGGTGAGGAATCTAACTAACTAATGTTTATTACAGATATATCGTTACCGAAGGTAAGTAATTTGTTCTTCATCCTGCAGGGCAAAGGATCGCCTCAAAAGCTCCTGAGTGGGCCATCAAAATCATAGTTTCCTCCTGGAGCTCCAAGGAAGGGCACGTGCACCACCAATTACCCTGGATTGTGTTTGGGAGGCTGCAGGGAATGTAGCAGCCCCCGAGATGTTTTCAAAGAACATTATACTAAGTCTCCGATGCTTTGTAATAAGAGGCTTACAGCTAATTCTCAGCAATCTTGGGCTTTGGCGTGAGGGGACACCTGTTGGTGCGTCCTGTGGCTTCAGTAGCAGCCCAGTAAAAGTGAAAAGAGACTGGGACACACGTTCATTCATTCCTTTATTAACAATGTGTATGGTATACATTGCATGGTTTACAGTGTATTGAATGATGGCACTATCCCCATTGACTTTAACGGTGGGTTATAACATGTCATGCATATTGGTACTGTTCTCACTGATTTCAACAATGATTCAATGTGAAAATATAACATGTTGCCAGTTTTACTAGTATGGTGACACACTAACAAAGCAGTAGGCCTGCCTTATTCACAATGGCAGTCCCTTATGTGGCAAGAGTTCATCTGGTGTAGGTTTGGGGATATTGCGGCAAGATGATCAGCTCACACTAATTTACATAAATCATTATTCTCATTGCAGTCAAATTCAATAAATTTCATGGAGACATGTATTCAATTTTTCGATAGACATCAACTAATTAAGCAGAACAAGAATTCTATGTTTTTAAACATCGGAGACAATACACCATTGTAAGAAAGTATCACGTGACTGAGCCCTGAAGTAGTCCTGTGAAGGGACGAAACGCGTTGGCTACACCGTGAAGAATATAAAAGAATAAAGGATTATCGAAAAATTGAATACATGTCTCCATGAAATTTCTTGCATTTGACTGCAATGAGAATAATGATTAATGTAAATTAATTTGTGTCTGGAAAATAGTGTGTGTGCTGATCATCTTGCTGCAATTGTATGTGTAAATGTATTCACTATCTGGAAATTAGGAGGGCTTTATCCCATCCCATAATCGTTGCACCACATAAAATAAGATCCCAACTATATAATAAGTGCGGTACTGTGTCTAAGGCCTCCTTGTAAATCGTTAGGTTTGGGGATATTGTTATAGGGTTCAGGACCCACTAGGAATGTTTCGTGATATGAGGGTGTCACCAAAGGTATTTCCGTCTGCTTGATTGTACAAAGTTGTAATTTAATGCTTTGTATTTTGTGTGTAATAAGTATGTTTCCTTTAAAAAAAAAAAAGCACTGACTGGACCATTATTTGAGTGTTGTTGCATGAGCCGGGGTTACAAGCCGACACGCTAAGTAGGCCATAGACAGCTCTGCCTCTCTACCCCGAAAGTCTAGTGCTACAATGGAGTACTTGGCTCCCAGTAAAAAGACAATTGCGGACTTATTGCTTGTGAAGAACTTGCATCTTTCACAGCTAATAACCTAAATTCTTACAGCCGACAATTAGACAGATTCAGTCACTGAATGAATTGTCAAGGGCAGATCTACTTGGTCTTGATTTTGTGGTCTAATCACCCAACTTGCCCTAGTGTTTACACTGAAGTTCTCATGTGGCTTTTTTAAATCCCAGCGCTCAAGATCTCCGATTACACACCTCTATCCTGGCCTAACCAGACTCTTTAATTAAGGGACACGGTCTACTGAGAGGGTATACGTCTACCCCAAGTACAATCTTGTACATGCAGCAACTGTCCAATCTCTGAACAGTCTTCACTCCTGTCCTCCAGCATTCCCCCCTCCTAAATTCTCACCCATCTTAGTCCTGCTTGTATTGTGAATCTCTTGGAGTCTGCTGTGATTAACTCCATTTGTCCTTCCATCTCGAATCATAATGTGCCTCACAATTTCCAATCCTGCTTATTCCCTTCACTAGGACTTTGAAATTACTCTGCTGTGCATCAAGAGGGAGCTATGCATTTTCATCAACAAATACCGTAAAAGACAAAAATGCCTTGCTCCTTCAGCGGCCTTTGACACCATTGATCATAAACTTCTGCTAGACTGTCTGGCTTCTTATGTCTGCTTGGGTGGCACAAATCGTTTCTGGTTAACAATTTATCACCTTCCAAGTAAGCTGTGCTCCACCTTGTGAGTCCCTTCTACCTTAACTTTTAGAATGACTCGAGGCTCAGCCCTATATTCAGCCCCCTTCATCATCCCCCATGACCCCACATGTTCATAACCTCTATTACTATGACGGTAGCGACCACCTGGATGCGAATGATATGCAGATCTACTGCATACTAAATTAGACAGAACCAGTTATCTCTGCGGCACAATTGATGCTGCTTTAATATAAGAAGGTGAAGATCCTGCTTCTGGGCCAAGCTGACATCAGCCTCTACCTTTCACCTGTACGAAAAGTATGCAATCTGCGTCTTATTTGATAAGGACATTGCTTTAATTCCCCAAGTGAATGTAGTTACTAAAAGCACCTTCCTCACTCGCTTCATTGTGCTCTCCCCCTAAATATTGTTAGTATTGGCTACAGTGATTTTGAGCCTAGTGTATTTTCATAGCTTGCCCACTGGTCTCTGCATGTCCACACTGGACAAGCTGAAAAATGTCAAAGGTCATGCTGTCCAACTCATGATTTCTTTTGACTAAATGACCTCATCTTGCTTACTCCAAAGGCATTGTGGTGACTCCCCATCATAGAACAATCAAAATGTAACATTTTGTTATGTTCTCTACAAAGCAGTTTGTGGCCACTCTCTAGGTTACAAAACCTACCCTAAAGCTTCTGACCCTCTGCTATGCCAAGCTTCTAAGATTTTGGAGGCAATCCATACATGTACAAGGCTCGACTTGAAGGATTCCTAAAATTATGAAGGGGATGGGCCAGCTGTATCAAGTCAGATGATTTCATCTTAACCATTTCTTCACTGTTAATGGATTCAGCCCATCATCTGCCACTCAAATGTCCGGTGTTCAGCTTAATATCTAGAGTCCCACAGTGTAGTCTTTTCATATCTTTCCTTGTAATTCTGAGGCTAAATTCCAAGCTTCTAAAAGCACACTTTCAACCCATACATCTCTAACCCACAGCAGACATTTTCACCTCCCTCTGGCTGTATTTAATTCCTAGTGTTCTCCTTGAAACCTTTCCTTCATAATGCTGTAAGACTGCCGACATATTTTCTTCATCTTGTTACAGACATCCAAATAACTCAACATTTACTGCCCCAAGAATCTGAGGAGCATCTTCACTCCCATCTGAAAGTGCCATCAGTTACACAGTTGTACCATTTCTGCCTCACCCTTTTTATGCACCTGGTGGTTTTGCATTGTTCACTTTGTTGGGAGGCGAAGGGTGAGGTTTGCTGTGGAAAGGACCAGTTCTACACCTACCTTCATTTCTATGGAGTTGGCTGTTTTGAATTGTTCAAATGCAAGCGGGAGAAACACCCTGAAAAGGAAATATTCTACCTCCCCTTCATTTGTAAGTTTTGGATTGTTTGGGTGGGGAAAGGATTTGATGACTTGCCCTCTGAAACAAACTAGTTCTACCTCCCCACTTACATATGCGTCTGGTTGTTTTGTTCAGGCGCAGGTGGTACAGGCACTCTAAAATGAACAAGTTCTACCTCCCTCTTCATTTCTATGCACCTGGTTGTTTTGGGTTATTCAGAAGCGCTATTGTTTACAAAAAGAGCTTGGAGGCCGCCCATTGCTTATCAATTGTTGGCTTCAGTGTTCCTCTTCTTTGCAGCCTCCTTAATTGGCCAAACATAATTTCCAAACCTTTCTGTGGAGCAGGGACCAAGCACAGAGTAATCAAACTTAGTCAGTACTCGTCTTCTGCTCCCGATGTTATGGTATTTCTGCCCCCTCCATCCAACCCTCTACCTGATGCTCCCTCCATAACACTTTTTTTAAGCCCAAATAATCGAGCCATGAACAATTTGATATCTCCTCTTAAATTTCCTTTGATCAGCAAACCTCCCACTCATTATTCTCTCTAACACAGTCTCTAAGATATGCCCTGCAGTAATAAATCACTTGTGACGAGGTCAAGTTCCACTCCATATTCCCAGCCTAGTTCTGAATTTTGCTCTTGTACTGAAAAAAACGCAGAACACACAGGAGCCAATGCTGTGCAGCTGAGCTCACAGGTAGGAGCTCTATCGCTGACCACAATCTACCCCACTCTACCCTACCACAATCTACCTCACTCCAATCTACACCACTACACACAACCCCAATCTATCCCACTCTACCACACTCAATCCCATTCTACCACACTCAATCCCATTCTCCCACACACACACTCCCACTCAATCCCAATATATCCCACTCCACTCTACCCAAATCTTTCCCACTCCAATGTGCCACACTCCACTCCATTCCATTCTACCTCAATCTATCTCACTTCACCTCAATCTACCCCACTCCTCTCTACCCCCAATCTACCCCACCCCACTTAACCCCAATCTACCCCACTCCACCCTACCCCAATCCAATTTATGCCACCCCAATCTTCCCCATTCCCTTATAATCTAGCCCACTCCAACCTACCTCACTCTCCTACAATCTACCCTACTCCACTCTATCCTAATCTCCCTCACTCTGCTCTACCCCACCCCACCCCACTTGACCCACTCTGCACTACCCCAATCAACCCCAGCCCGCACTACCCCATCAACCCCACCCTAACCCAATCAACCCCACCCCACTCTACCCCACACTACCCCAATCCATCCCATTCCAATCTACACCACTCCAATCCACTACAATGTACCCTGATCTGTCCCACTCCAGTCTACCCCTCTGTCCCACTCCATCCTACCTCAATCTACCCCACTCTACCTCTCTTGCCTTTATCCCAATCTACCCTACCCCAATATACCCCAATCCACCCCAGTCAACCCCACTCAACTTCAATCTACCCTACTCTACCACAACCTACCCTTCTCCACCACAACCTACCCTTCTCCAATCTACCCCACTCTACCATAATCCACTGTACTCCAATCCACTACAGTCTACCGTAATCTACCCCACTCCAATCTATCAGGCTCTGCCACAATCCACCCCACACCAATCTACCCCAGCCTACTCCACTCTACCCCAATCTACTCCATTCCACTCTACCCCACTCCATTCTACCCCAGCCTACCCCGTTTTATCCCACTTCACCCTACCCGCATCTACCCTGCTCCACCCTGTTCCAATCTACAATGCTCCACTCTACCCCAATCCGCCCTGATCCAACCTACCTATTTCTACCCCGCTTCACCCTACTCCAATCTACCCTGTTCCACTGTACACCAATTTGCCCGATCCACTCTACCCCACTCTGTCCCTCTTCACTTTACCCCAATCTACCCCACTCCACTTTACCCCAATCTACCCCACTCCACTCTAATCTACCCGACTCCACTCCAGTCTACCCGACTCCACTCCAGTCTACCCAACTCCACTCCAATCTACCCCACTCCAATCCAATCTACCCCACTCCAGTCTACCCCACTCCACTCCAATCTACCCCACTCCACTCCAATCTACCCCACTCCACTCCAATCTACCCCACTCTATTGCAATCTACCCCACTCTATTGCAATCTACCCCACTCTATTGCAATCTACCCCACTCTATTGCAATCTACCCCACTCTATTGCAATCTACCCCACTCTATTGCAATCTACCCCACTCTATTGCAATCTACCCCACTCTATTGCAATCTACCCCACTCTATTGCAATCTACCCCACTCTATTGCAATCTACCCCACTCTATTGCAATCTACCCCACTCTATTGCAATCTACCCCACTCTATTGCAATCTACCCCACTCTATTGCCCCACTCTATTACCCCACTCTATTACCCCACTCTATTGCAATCTACCCCACTCTATTACCCCACTCTATTGCAATCTACCCCACTCTATTACCCCACTCTATTGCAATCTACCCCACTCTATTACCTCACTCTATTGCAATCTACCCCACTCTATTACCTCACTCTATTGCAATCTACCCCACTCTATTACCTCACTCTATTGCAATCTACCCCACTCTACCCCATTCTACAACACTGCAGTCTACTACATTCATCCACACTCCAGTCTACCCCGGATATACCCCATCCAATCTACCCCACCATACCCCAATCTACCTCAATCTGCCACATCCACTCTACACAATCTGCCTCAATCTACTCCACCAATCTACCCCACTATATTTTAGAAATGCTGAAGATCATCCAGATTGATGTAAAACATGCCTTAAAGACATTGACAAAGCCAATAGTTTTCGCATTGGGTAGACCTATTGGCTTTGCAATGCTTGTTTTCTATGCACAAGGTTTAGATTGATCAAATGTGGGGGAGAGAGGCTGAAATGTCACTGACTAGTCAACTGCGCCCTTAGATGAGCAGTTTAATAATATTAATACTGCTATTTCACCTAGTTATTTTGGAGTTCTTGTGGCTTTGAGATTGCGAGACGGTACTAAACTTTCCTTAAGATTGTATAGTGTGTCCAGCAAAAAAAAACACGGTCAATTAATCACTGTGTATCTGATACACTTCTAGCCTCAGATTCCTTATCTTCGAATTACCCCAGGCGTCCGACTGGTTCCATACATTTTTTCGTGAGCTGTACCCCTGCGCACCTGTGGGTGGCGTCATTTAGATCCGTGTGCCTTCGTTCGCGCCGGAAGTGATGTGCAAGGTGCCTATATAGGCGCCTCCCCGGCATGCTGACATCAGTTCTTTTCTTTTCATGCCAGTCAGTGCAGATCTGGAGAGAGCTACCCTGTCAGTCACTTTTTGACTGATGCTTATTAGAAGTTTTTTGAGATCTCTTCTCCTGGTGTGGCATTGACAACTTTGAAGGCCAGCTTCATTGCTCTGCACTACCTGCCATCAACTTATGTCGGTGATGGACCCGCATCATGTATGCCTCTGGTGCCTGGAAAGCCACCATGATGAGAAAACCTGTGCCAATTGCTGCGCCATGCACCCCAAGGTGCTGCAGTCCCCATTCTGATACCCGACTCAGTCATGGACCTGAAGGTGCGTTGTCAGACCCAGACTCTGCCACTGACTGAAACCATGCCTTCCAGGCCGGAGCCTGAACTCTTTTCCTGTGGGCTAGGACTCATGGAGGATTGAGAATGGTTGCTGGGCCCTGTGGAATACAAGCCTTTTGACCCACAAATGGACTGGTGTAAGGACTTGACAGAGGCCAGTGGACTGGGCACTTCTCCAGTTACTGGCATGCTTTCTCCCCCTACGGTGACTATGGAGGAGGGAGCGTCCTCTGCTATGGCAGTGATAAGTGCAGCTGAGGTCCTGTAACATAGCCTGCCCTCAGAGCCTGTCACGACTATCGTCTTGGTGGAGGTGCTTCAGCTGGGAGTGTCCCCTTCAGAACCGCTTCTCTCATTTAATGAGGCCCTCACAGACTTCCTGCTTGGGCCTTGGTCCAAGCGCAGCGCAGGGGCTCCTGTGAACAGGACGGTAGCCTGCCACCACCGTCTGCCCCAGGGGACCCCGACTTCCTCACACAGCACCCTACCCCGGAGAGCTTGATGGTCCAAGCCTCTACCTCCCACCTGATAGGGAATCTAAGAGGCTGGACACTATAGGGCATATGTTTTCATTCACCAGTCTGGCACTGCGGTCCGTGAACACCGTGTGCCTTTTAGTACATTACTCCCATACTCTATGGGATTCGGTTGCGCACGTGCTGCCAATGTTCCCGGAGAATGACCAAGCCATACTCTCCCAGGCTTATGCAGACAGGAGAGATGCATCTAAATTCACAATCTGAAAGAAACACGTTAGTTAGATTCCTCACCTAAGAATATCCCCAGGCGTCAGGCTGGATCCAGAAAGATTTTTCGTCAGCAATACCCTTGCGCATTGCTAGGCGTCGTCTGCGGCTCCGCGTCAATCGTCTGCGTCGTGATCGCCGGGATGACGTCGTCGGAGTACTTAAACGCCGCCCTCGCGTGCTGACGTCAGTTCTTCTTCTTTTTTCCGCGCCAGTAAGCGCCGATCCGATCCTTTTATTCACTTTTTAACTAAACTTTTTTTGAACTCTTGGTTCTCTTGTCGACATCGACTCTGGTGCCGGTAGGAATGCCTGGCTTCAAGGCTTGTGACTCCTGTCACTGACTGATGTCGGTCACAGACCACCACCGCCGGTGTCTCTATTGCCTTGGGGCCGACCACAACGCCGAGTCGTGCCTCGACTGCCTGGCCTTGACTTCGAAAGCTAGGCGGGAGCGGTCCCGCAAGCTACTCTAGTACCGGCAGTCGGCTCCGCGCCGCTCAAGGTCCCGGAGGAGGTCGAGGGACCAGTAAGTCGAAGCACAGCAAGAAGTCGAAGAGGCGACATTGCTATTCTGACTCCCCTCGCTCGTCGCGCGACTCGGCTGAGGGTTCGGGTGGCACCACGAGCGCGGCTCCGTCGGAGCCGCAGGGGTCCTGTCCGTCCCCATACCCTCCGGTCCCTGGGACTGACGCGACTCCGGCTGAGGTCAGTGCCTTCCTCATGGCCATGAGGAACCTGGCTCCGCCACGGACGCCTGCCGGCGTGCCTTCGGGCCCCGCAGGCTCGACTGGGAGGCCGGGGGACCTAGGCCTGGATCCCAGTCGGCGCCGGTCGACCTCACGACCCCTCCGCCGGCACCGACTCCATCCCCGGACGATGCCGTTCCCCAGTTTAGTCCCGGCGTCGGAGCGGTGCCGTCTGGCGCCACACCCGACGCCGATGGGTGGCAATTTCATCTTCCGCCTGGCTCCGATCATTCCACCTGTATACCAGGAATCGGATGACGGTGACGACTGGGAGGGGTCTGAGGACCCTGTGGTCCGGCAGGGCCAGTTATCTCAGAACTGGGCAGATGAGCTGGGGGATGCCAGTGGTCTTGACACCTCCCCTGACACTGGCTTCATCTCTCCTCCGACCGTGGCTTCGGAGGAAGGTGCTGCATTTTCTGTGGTGCTGCGCAAGGCAGCCGAAGCCTTTGGGCTAGAACTGCTTGCTGTGGCCGTGAGGACGAACCTCCTCACCGAAGTGCTTCAACCATCAGCCAGCTCCTTGGAGCCTCTGCTGCAGTTCAATGAAGCACTCGTTGACGTTCTGAAGGGCACATGGTCCAAGCTCCTCCTGTGGTCCGGAACGTGTCCCAGCGCCACCGCCCTGCGCTGGGCGACCCCAGTTTTCTGTCCCAACACCCCACACCGAGAGCCTGGTTATCCAGGCCTCTACCTCCCAGACCTCCTTCCCGTCCGCTCCCCCGGATCGGGAATCCAAAAGTCTATAACAGTTTGGGAAGAAGCTGTTCTCCTCTCTTAGTTTGGGGTTGCGGTCTATCAACACCGCGTGTCTTGTGGACCGTTACTCCCACTCCCTGTGGGATACGGTGGAGGACGTGCTGCCCCAGTGCCCGGAGGAGGCCCGGACACGACTCGCTCAGGCTCTTGCTGAGGGGCTGGATGCGGCACGGCATGCAATCCGATGTGGACCGGACACAACGGACTCGCTGGGCAGGGCAATGTCGACCATGGTGGCGCTTCGTCGCCACACCTGGCTGCGGTCCACGAGTTTTTCCGGGGAAGTCCAGAGCACCCTCATGGACATGCCCTTCGATGGCAGTCGCCTTTTTGGCGACAAAGCGGATAGTGCGCTGGAGCGCTTTAAGAACTCCAGGGCTACGGCCAAGTCCTTGGGCCTTTCGGCTCTGCGCCCGCAAACTTCCGCTTTTCGTCCCTTTCGTGGCCAAGGAAGGGGTGCCCCGTCACGTCCGACTAGCCACAGGCCGCAGAACCAACCTTCATGCGGACGTGGATTCCGCCGAGGCAGTACAGGGGGACAACGTGCCGCTCTGTCCACATCTACCCGCATCCGCCTCAAAGCCTTCCTAGTCCGAGCTTTCAGGCCCATTCCACGCCAGTGGGAGGCAGAGTTCGCCATCACCTGCTCCACTGGCGCACCATTACATCGGACAGGTGGGTGCTGCAAATCGTCTGAAGGGGCTACTCCCTCCCCTTCGAAGCGACCCCTCCAGCCATGCCACCGCAGTGCCACCGGATTTCGGGGGATCACTTGCAACTTCTGCAGGAGGAAGTTACGGCCCTCTTGGCCAAGGGGGCCATAGAGTGTGTTCCTGGTCCAGAAGTAGGTCGTGGTTGTTGTTCCCACTACTTTCTGGTTCCCAAGAAGGGCAAAGGGGGCCTACGCCCTATCTTGGACCTCAGGAGCATCAACACCGTCCTCCGGAAGGAGAAGTTCAAGATGCTCACTGTAGCTCAGGTTCTGGCTGCCCTAGACCCTGGAGACAGGATGGTAGCGTTGGACTTGCAGGACGCTTATTTCCACATCCCCGTCCTGCCGGCTCACTGGCAGTTCACGGTGGGCTAGGAGCATTTTCAGTTTACCGTGCTCCCCTTCGGCCTCACCAGTGCCCCTCGGGTGTTCACGAAAGTGATGGCGGTGGTCGCAGCTCATCTGCGCAGATTGGGGGTTCCAGTCTACCCCTATCTCGACGACTAGTTGTTGAAGGCAGGCTCGCCCCAGGCAGTCGTCTCCCACCTCCAGACTACGGCCGACCTCTTGCATTTGCTGGGGTTCTCCATCAACGTGCCGAAGTTGCATCTGAGTCCCTCCCAGCAGCTCTTCCTCATTGGAGTGGTTCTGGACTCGGCGCTGTTCAGGGCCTATCCTCCGAAACAGCGGGTCCGGGATATTCAGGCTCTGATTCCCATCTTTCGGCCTCTATCCCGGGTTTCAGTCATGTTGGTGCTGCGGCTTCTGGGTCTGATGGCCTCCTGCATCCTGTTGGTGCATCACGCCAGATGGTGGATGCGGGCTCTGCAGTGGGACCTGAAGTTTCAGTGGGCCCAGCATCGGGGCAACCTGTCCACCCACGTCCTGATCTCGGAGGGCACTGCGAGACAGTTGCAGTGGTGGCTCATGGACCGTGATTGGGTCAGTGGCAGATCCCTCTCCCTATCCCAACCGGAGCACGTAGTGGTGATGGATGCATCCCTCTTGGGATGGGGGGGCCACATGGCAGAGGCGGAGATCAGAGGCCTCTGCTCTCCGGCGGAGTCCTGGCACCATTTCAACCTTCTGGAGCTGAGGGCCATCCGACTTGCACTGAAGGAATTCCTTCCCTCTGTCCGGGGAAGTGTAGTGCAGGTGTTCACGGACAACACCACCGCCATGTGGTTTTGCAACAAACAAGGCGGGTTGGGGTCGTGGACCCTTTGTCAGGAGGCTCTGCGCCTCTGGACATGGCTGGAACATCAGGGCATCACCCTGGTGGTTCAACATCTGGCGGGCTCTCTGAACGCCAGAGCAGACCAACTCAGCCGCTGGTGCATGATGGATCCTGAATGGCGTCTACACTCTGACGTGGCGCAAGGCCTCTTTCGGCAGTGGGGAGAGCCTTGGTTAGATCTATTCGCCACCGAAGAGAACGTGCAATGTCAGCAGTTCTGCACGTTGGAATTTCCAAGGCGGCACTCGCTCGGGGACGCCTTTCGTTGCGAGTGGAGTTGTGGTCTGTTGTACGCCTTTCCGCCTCTACCACTTCTGCCCAGAGTGCTCAAGAAGATCAGGCGCGACCGGGCCCAAGTTATCTTGGTGGCTCCGGATTGGGCACGAAGGTTCTGGTATCCCGAGCTACTCAGTATGTCCATCGATCCCCCGATACGACTGCCTCTTCAGGAGGACCTTCTGTCGCAGCAGCAGGGGATGGTCCTCCACCCGAACCTGTCCAGCCTCCACCTCCATGCGTGGAGATTGAGCGGCGGCAGTTGATGCCATTTGACTTGCTTCCTGAAGTCTGTCATGTTGTTCTGGCAGCCAGGTGTCCCTCCACAAAATCGGTATACGCCTGCAGGTGGAACAAATTTGTGGCATGGTGCACAGCAAAGGCTGTGGATCCCCTTTCCACCCCTCTTTCTGAAGTTCTCCTCTTTCTTCTTTCCTTGGCCCAGCAGGGCTCTGCTCTGGGCACCCTCAAGGGGTATCTTTCAGCTATTTCTGCTTTCTTACGGCTTCCTGATCAGCCTTCTCTTTTCACATCCCCTGTTGTTTCTCGATTCTTTAAGGGCATTACTCACATGTTTCCTCCTGTCCCTTTCGTAATGCCTCAGTGGGATTTGAACCTTGTTTTGACCTTTCTGATGTGCGCTCCCTTTGAGCCACTTCATAATTGTCCCCTTCGTCTTCTCACTCTTAAGACTACTTTCCTGGTTGCCATCACCTCTGCTTGAATGGTGAGTGAGCGCCAGACTCTCTCTCTTCTAAGCCTCCTTTCCTTTCTGTCCATCCGGACAAAGTTGTTCTCAGGACTCGTCCTTCCTTTCTCCCTAAGGTGGTAACTGCCTTTCACATCGGACAGTCTGTTACACTGCCCACCTTCTTTCCGCCTCCGCATCCCTCGAAAGAGGAAGAGAGGCTCCACCGTCTGGACCCAAAGCGGGCGCTGTCTTTCTATCTGGACCGCACCAAACAGTTCCGGGTGGACGACCAACTCTTTGTTGGCTACGTGGGTGCTAAGAAGGGGCGGGCGGTGCACAAACAAACCATCTCTTGGTGGGTCGTTTTGTGTATCAAGGCCTGTTACTCTTTAGCTAAAAAGGAACCTCCTGTAGTGCTGAGGGCCCATTCCACTCGGGCCACAGCGGCTGTTTAGCTAAAAAGGAACCTCCTGTAGGGTTGAGGGCCCATTCCACTCGGGCCACAGCGGCGACCACTGCCCTGGGCCGGGGAGTCCCCTTGCAGGACATCTGTCAGGCAGCAACTTGGGCCTCGCTGCACACGTTTGCCAAACATTATTACCTGGACAGCCAAGTCCCGAGGGATGGCTTCTTTGGCCGTTCTGTTCTCCAGCACTTTCTGGTGTGATCTTGGTTCGCAGGCCCACCACCGGGGTTGGTATTGCTGGGGTATCTATTCTCAGGTGAGGAATCTAACTAACGTGTTTCTTTCAGATGAACAAGTTACTTACCTTCGGTAACGATATATCTGTAAGAAACATTAGTTAGTTAGATTCCTCACCACCCCACCCATCCTCCCCATTCTGCGAACCGATACCTAGGGTTGAGATCATCCCTTTCAGGGTCCTAGCATTTTTTGGCACCAGTGTCCGGCTCTTGCATGGCTCTGCGTTCCTGGTGCGGAAAGCTATGTACAAGAACTGACGTCAGCGCGCGATGGCAGAGTCTAAGTACTCCGACGTCATCCCGGAGATCACGACGATGGACACAGAGCTGCAGAGGACGCCTAGCGACGCGCAAGGGTATTGCTGACACAAAATCTTTCCCGATCCAGCCTGACGCCTAGGGATAATCTAAGTTGAGGAATCTAACTAACTAATGTTTCTTACAGATATATTGTTACCGAAGGTAAGTAACTTGTTAATCAGTTGTGGACTGGGTCCAACCAACTCACTGGGTAGAGCGGTTTCTTTGACAGTGGCCCTACGGCGTGACGCCTGGCTTAGAACATCAGGGGATGTCCAAGCCTTACTTATAACCATGCCCTCTGGCTCCCGTCTCTTCGGAGATAAGGTGGATTCAGCGCTCAAGCGCATTAAACATAGGGCTATGTTTAGGTCCTTGGGCCTTTCCATGGCCCCTTGCCAACAACAGTCTGCTTTTCGCAGCTACGGAAGGGGCTTTCAGCCGCTTCTATACCCACCCAGCCACTGTGGCGTGAAAACTCCCCAGCCTCTGCGTGGCTAAGGATGCCATGTCCACAGTCCTTGTGGGTTGGACTACGAGATGTCTTGCTGGCCCACCCCATCTCTCCCTCGACAGCCGCAGCCTCCCTACCCCTATAGTCTGCCCTCTTAACATCATGGACACCAAGTGGGAAGCAGGATACACCATCACCTGCAGCACTGAAAGTCTATAACATTAGATCGATGGGTTCTCCATACTGTCTGGAGGGGATACTCCCTCCCCTTCATGACTGCCTCTTAACTGATGCCACCTGCTTGCGACAGGCTGACGGAGGACTATCTTACTTTGCTCCACCAGGAAGTGATGGCTCTATTGGGCAAGGGAGCCACAGAGAAGGTGCTGATGCCAGAAGTAGGTTGTGGTTGCTATTCCCACCACTTTCTGGTGCCTAAGAAGGATTGAGGCCTATGTCCTTTCCTAGACCTGTGCCCTCTCAATTTCTTCCTCAAGAAGAAAAAGTTCAAAATGCTCGCAGTCGCTAACGTCCTGTCTGCACTGGACCTGGGAGACTGGATGGTACCGTTGGACTTGCAGGACTCATATTTCCACATTCCCGTCTTGCCTTCCCACAGAATTACCAGTAGTTCACGTGGGCCTCCACCAGTTTCAGTTCGCCGTGCGTCAGCGTCCCTTGGGTGTTCACCAAGGTGATAGCAGAGATTGCAGCTCATCTGCAGGGATCAGGTGTGCCAGTCTTTCCCTATTTTGACAACTAACTGTTGAAGGCAGGCTCACACCAAGTTGTTGTTTTCCACCTCTAGACTACAGCAGACCTCTTGCATTTGCTGAGGTTCACTATCAACATGCTGAAGTCGCACCTGACTCTTTCTCAGAAGCTCCCTTTCATCGGAGCTGTTCTGGAAATGGTGCACTTTCAGGCCCATGCTCCCGAGCGGCAAGTCCAGGATATTCAGGCAATGTTACTGATGTTTAAGCCTCTATCCTGGATTTCTGTGGGATTGACTCTGAGGCTGCTGAGCCTCATGGCCTCCTGCATCCTGCTTGTGACACATGTCCTCTGGCATATGCGGGCTCTGCTGTGGGACATGAAGTTCCAGTGGGCGCGGCATCAGGGGAATCTCTCCAATATGGTCCAGAACTCGGAGGGAAATTCAAAAGATCTGCAGTGGTGGTTGACGAACCGTTATTGAGCCTTCCTTCCCTAACCAGATCTCAGTGATGACAGATGTCATTCCTGGGATAAGGCGGCAATCTGGCAGAGGTGGAGATCAGTGGCCTCTGGTCTGCAGCGGAATATGGACTCCACATCAACCTTCTGGAGCTACGGGTGATCCGGTTGGCATTGACACTCCATCAAGGGAAGGCTAATGCAGGTGTTTACGTATAACAGCACTGCCATGTGGTACTGTAACAAATGGTGTGGGTCAAGGATCTTTGTCAAGAGGCGCTGTGTCCCTGGACATGGCTGGAACAGCAGGACATATCCCTGGTGGTTCAACACCTGGCGGGTTCTCTGAATGCCAGGGTGGACAAATTCAGCGGGTCTCTTTCTGCAGTGGGGAGAGCCTTGGTTAGATCTGTTCGCCACCGCTGAGAATGCACAATGTCAGCAGTTCTGTGCCCTGGAGTGTCCAAGCCAGCTCTCTCAGAGGCTCTTTTCCTCAAGTGGAGCTCATGCCTCCTGTACACCTCTCCGCCCATACCACTCCTGCCCACAGTCCTCGCAGATCAGGAACGTCCAGGCCCAAGCCATCCTTGTGGCTCCGGACTGGGCTAGGAGAGTTTGGTATCACGAGCCATTGAGCATGGCCATCTGTCCTCAAATCAGGCTTCCCCTTCAGGAGGATCTTCTGTCACAGCAGAATGGGAGGCTTCTCCTCCTGAACCTGTCAATGCTCCATTTTCTTGCTTGAAGATTGAGCAGCAACAGTTGACAGCTTTCGACCTTCTGTTGAAAGTCTGCAACATCATCTTAGCAGCCAGATGCCCCTCCACCAAATCAGAATAGGTCTGCCAGTGGGACAGGTTTGAGTCATAGTGTGCGGAAAAGTAGGTTGTCCCACCCATCCTTCCTGCTCTGTGAACAGATTTCTAGGGAGAGGGCTTTCCCCTTACAGGGCCCTAGTTTTCCACACCATTGAGTGCTCCGCACTCCTGGCATGGAAAGTTGCGAAAAGAAACTGACATCAGCATGCTGGAGTGGTGCCTATAGAGGCAACGTGCAGGTCATTTCTGGCGGATAACGACACCACGTGGAGCTGAACGACGCCACCTACTGGCGCACAGGGTTATTGCACATGAAAAATGTCTGGATCCAGTCTGATGCCTGTGCATAATTCTAAAGTAAAGGATCTGTGGCTAGATAGTCTCTACCGGATAAGGCATTACCAAAGGGAAGTCATTTGTTCAATTGATCTAATGCCGGATCCAACTTCTTCACAGATGTTCAATTATTTTGGAAGCTTTTTAATTCCCACAATCTGAACTTGATTAATAGATTGATCTCTTTGAATATGCTGTCCTTTGATAAAAGCACATACCTGCAATAGTAACAAAATATACAAGTGTTGAGGGAAAAAACTGGTAACTACTGCATAGAGGGCTGTATCCAAAAGAATTGGTGGATATGCTTTTCAATCGGCACATCAAAGATGTCAGTTGATACTATAGTCCTCACCAAGTTAGTATCATATCAATTTATGTCAGGTGCTCCCATTGATCCAAATTACTCACCCACCTTGAGTATTAATCCACTAGACCTATAACATAGTCTAGATACAATTTTCTATGATAGACACCAAAGCATACCAAAAAAATGCTACTATATTCCTCAGTGAGTAATACACTGAATACAAAAGACGACACAATCAATCAAGTTCTAAGGATGATGTCTCAATAAGTGATCCACAAAAAACGATCCACAGCTGTAGAAATGTCCAGATATTGACTTTTATTCCATACAAAACTGCAGCCGACGCGCGTTTCGCCCTGCTTGGCTTTCTCAAGGCTAGTTTCAACCATATGTATGCATTGTGCAGTCAGAGCCCGTCGTTTGACGCAGGTAACAGTTGCCACTAGATTTGATATAAGTCCGACTGCCTCAATTTTCAATAAATCGAAGTATGTGAAAACACAATAGTGAACTCTATCTGGGATGGACTTTCATACAAATTTTTGTCTGCAGTGATAAGTCGTCAGATTAAAGTATAGAAGCAAGGACCATGATAAGTCCACGCATGTTTGTATATTTCCAGAATCCGTATCCCGATTCAGAAAGGAAGGGAAGGATTTCTGAATCTGGGTACGGATTCTGGAAATATACAGACATGCGCGGACTTATCATGGTCCTTGCTTCTATACTTTAATCTGATGACTTATCACTGCAGACAAACATTTGTATGAAAGTCCATCCCGGATAGAGTTCACTATTGTGTCTTCACATACTTCGATTTATTGTAAATTGAGGCAATCAGACTAATATCAAATCTAGTGGCAACTGTTACCTGCATCAAACGACTGTTTCTGACTGCACAATGCGTACATATGGTTGGAACAAGCCTTGAGAAAGCCCAGGAGGGCGATCCGCGCTTCGGCTGCCGTTTTGTATAGAACAAAAGTCAATATCTGGACATTTCTACAGCTGTGGATCGTTTCACAGGACTACTTTGCGTAACATGTCCCCTTTTACTAATTTGTCGTTTTTGTGAACTTGAGATGATTGCTACATATGTCGACACCTGACCGCTAACTGTCATTGTATGGTGTGATTATTTGTTGCATTTTGTCACACCTCATGAATAAAATCATTAAAAAAAATAATAAATGTTGTTCCCACTAAGTGGGAGGCACTTCAGTTTTGCAAGTACAGCAAGGAGAATAGCGTCAAATTACACCTTTAAGAATCATGGATAAGTGTCTGTCTCAGATTGGCAAGACCTATTGTTTAAGCTGTAGAGAAAGAAACAAGTGCAACAGAAGTTGACTAGAGGCAGTGGTGGCTGCCACAGAATAGTACAGGTGAGGTGGGAGTGTCAGGGTGAGGGGAAAAAAGTCACTTACCTGGCTGCCGGCCACCTGCTCTCCTCCGTCACCTTCTGTTCCTACCGAACCAGAAGGAGGAAGCACACAGCCATCCCTAAGCCAATCACGGTGCAGCTATCACCAGCATGACAGCAGCATCGTGATTAGTCACCCTCAGACAGGGAGTGGAGCCTGTGCATGTTCTCCACCCAGGGAGTGCATTACATCCCGGTGGAGAACATGCTAAGTGAGCATGACTTTGGCTGGCCAAACCGTAATGTGCACTTAAGTGGGCCAACCACTCCTCAAACTTCTGGCTGTGGCAACCGCCCAGCTCCGCCTCTCCGCGTAAAACTGCCTTGGAAAATAAAATGATTATAACATTGTGTTATCATTTTATTTTTCCTTTTTTCCACTGCACAAAGGGCAGTGGTCGCGGTTCCTCCGCCTTATTGGAGGAACCGCCGCTGCGGTGAGGTTGGTGGACCTCTAATGGATATTTACACCACTTTCAGGTTCTCCGTAGAAAACACTATAGCCCCGTCCGACTCCGAGCCACATGGCATAGAACTTCAGCGAAGCCTTGCGTTTGTGTGTTCAGCTGGTACAATTTATTGAAAGGCTACTGAGCGTAGCACTGATTTTACAGTATCCGAGCTTAAAGGTTCCATTGTATTTACAGTACATCTTGTCAAACAAGATGGGTGTTCCTTCAAGCTCCTTTCATGATATTTGCTGTGTATGTAAACCATCTGCCGCACAGCAGCCATAAAAGCCAAGTTGTAAGTCCAGCTATAAACAGTGTGCAGAGTTACACAAACCAGAAGGAGGTATGAAAAGCTACTTTAAATATGGATTCCACAATAATAGCCAAGCACTGTCATAGTTAGTCATTTTTCCCAAGTATAAATGATGCTATTTAAAAAGGGATTTACAGTTTGTATTGCCACCAGTGATATTGCCCTACAGTGAGTGTGCCCAGGATAATACCTAATACACATGGCACAAGAAGGCACCCACCATCTTGAAAGGCCAGTGAGAGAACACAAAGCTAGAGGTGCCTCCTAGTTGCAAAATGTAGCCAGTTAGTGGAGTTACGTTCAGGACTACAATTGGGGCATGTTGTGCACTTGGGCATTGATTGCTAACAGCAGAGAGTGTAACTGATGAGAGGTGCTTACTTTAAAACTTATGTGAGTAATCTTATCATAACACTGTACCCACGCCTGTGCCAACCTGTTGGATTGAACTACCAAAAAGAAAACACTTCATGGATGGTGCCAGCTAAGCCTGGCACTTGGCAAGTAACTTTTGCAGAATCTACTTGCTTAGGTTAAAATCTGCTCTCAGACCTGGATCCAGAGAGCTGTGCTTACAGAGTGCTTGTGTAGTTGTCAATTATGCCATTTTGTAAATCTTAGAAAGCGAGATCTGTTTATAGACAATTCATGGAAACAATCTTTACTGTGATTGTGTCACCAGCTCGGTAGGTAGGTGGCCCTTTCGTGTGCCATAACAATGGGAAATACAGAACGCAATCAAATGGGAAGGGGAGTCCTACAATTGTTCTAGACTGTCACATTTCCACCATAAATGTCATTAGTCAAAAATTGTTTCATAACCACTGTCCTCCGTATATTCCTCATAGTACTACTCTCGTTCTGGACTCAAGTTTCCTTAAAATCCAAGTGTATAGGCTGTATGGAAGATCACTGGCAAATCTGATATGCTTGAATGTAAAGTTAGGCAACACAAGACGTTTTCCATAGCTTGATGGAAGATGTATTGACTCTTTAAAGCCGAAAGAAGCTGCAGTGTTTAGCAAGTAGTGTTAACTTTTATTTGTCAATGTGTCAAATGTATTTAACTTACTACCTACTTAAACCTTGAGTTCAGCTACGTTTTTCATATTTGTGCTTTAGGTGTGTAGTTCTTTGGCCTCTATAACTGTTCATGTATGGCCACTCTGACCACAATTATATGACTTGTAATTAACTAGAAAATGTTCTGCCACCAATTTTTCTTTGTCGTGTCCTGATTCTTGAAATTACAGAGATACGTTACTCCTCCCTATCTACTTGTACTTCCCACAGACATTAATAGTCTTTTATTTTTATTTTTGTCTTGAAACTTCTATAGCCCTTTACATTTCTCCACAGCAATGGGTGGGTTGTTTCCAGGGTGGTAAGCCAACTTTTTCCCGAGCACTCTTATTAAGCACATTGAGTCACCTTCTCTCATCACATTCTGATTGCTTTTTCAATCTGAATCCATTTTTCAATCTACGTGGGTTCCTGTACTTTTACGTGTTATTCTGCATTTTTTTCCAATCATTTATTCAGCTTGTTACATACCAAGGATATAAGGACAGTGATCTGGATGGCAGCCATACTGTAAACCACAATCACAGAGCCTCAAATCTCAAAGATAATTTTACCTTTCATCAACCCAGCACAATACTTGAAAAGTTCAACTCTGCTCCAGAAATATTCCCCAGGTACAATCAAGAATTTGGAGAAAAGAAAAACACAAAACAGAAGCAAAACATTTCCCTTCACATCCTAGCTCAGTATACTTAAACTGTGTAATCCGGCCTAGAGAAAGGACAGTCAATTAAAACCAGATCCAAAAGAGAACAGTCAATTAAAGGACAGTCAATTAAACCAGATCCAAAAGAGAACACGGTCACCATCATGTTATCAGCTGCAGGAGGCCTCCTCAGTTTCTCCTGAGTCCCATGATTCATCCTTGGTACCCCAAGAGCATGTAAAGGTAAAAAAGTCCCTTTAGCACTGGGACATCTGTTGGTTCTCTTTAGGGGGCATGTTTAATTCAGTTTGTAGTGGAAGTGCTGGATTCCCTCTATTGTAGGCAAGGCATGGGAGCCTCACCAGTCCTCCTTATGTCCTAGGGGTCATTTAACAGGGTCTGATTTCTCAACCAACACACATGGGTATTCGCCCTGTGCATCTCCTCAAGCTTACAGTGCGGGTGACTGGAGGCATCCCCGGCATTTATTCTCACCAGGGGTATCTCCTGGTTGTCTCCCAGGTAACCTGCTCCACCATCAGCATGCTTACCCTGCTCCCTGCTGAGGCAGATTCCATCCTGCCAGGGTCTCACCTCTAGGGTTTTAACTCGTATGGCTGCAGGACTTGGAACCGGCGAGAATCCACCTCCTCCATTAGCCTTTCACAGCAGAACGTGGGTTTGAAGCTTGAGCTGCTCCAGATGCTTGCCACACTATGGCCATTTAGGTGCCCAGCAAGCCTAACTCAAACCTGCTCTGCATTTTTCAGTAGGTTCTGCTACCTCCAAAATTAATTTGAGTGTACTTTTTATATCAAATATATTGTAAGGCGGTACTCCAAGTGTCCCCTGCTGCTTTTATCCTGATGATATCTCTATTTAGTATTTTTGTTGGTCAAAATATCGACTGAACGTTTGCTCTTGGCTGCCTGCTGTCCTGTGTTGGACCTTGGATTAGATGACCCTTCTTTGACCACTGGAACACTCAATTTAATGTACAGTCAGATATCGCCATGTTTGTGTTGATCGCCTTGTACTTCTATTCTTTACTTAGTTCACATTTTTCTTTTTTAAATATTTGCTTATTTTTCTTATTGATGAAGTAAAATTGTTCACATTTTTCAAATACTACACTTTAATCTCACTTTACTACTCTGGCCCATAAATGTTTATAAATCATTTGATTTCATGCTTTTACTAAAAATAAATATATGTTGTCATGAGTCCTTGTCTTATCGTTTTTCTTGTATTTGATGATCGATTGTAATTAACCTTTCAGGCTCGTGGGATAACTAACTTTTAGCTTTGTGCTAATATCCCCAACTACTTACATGTTCAGCTAATGGATTCGTAAGAACCATTGTATCTTCCTGGTTTTGGTCCAGTCAGGGAGAAAAGGCATATCCTGACCAACGCGGCCAAACAAGCACCGTGTTCACAGGACAGTGCAAAGTCCCGCAGCCCAGACCCACCAGACACTGCTAGAGCGAGGCGGTGCTGTGTGGGTCAGTGGGGGAGGCACTTAAGGCAAGGGTAGGCAGTAGCCTTAAGGCACAACCACTCCTTTTTTATTAGGGGACATGGAGCTCTCCAAATGCAAAATTCATTTTTGTATGGAGTGCTAAAAATCCTTGTACAATTCTTGGGGAGAGTTGTCGAAAATGTTCTTTCCCTTCTCCTGAACAACAAGCAGAAAATGGGCTAACTTGGTCTATTTCATTATAACCAATTTCGATTTGCAACAAAGTTTGCAAAATCATTGCACGCACCTGCCAATCAGTTGGCTATTAAATGAAATTGCCAAAAGCTATATACACTACGAAATTTTACATTTTAATTAAAATAATGGATTGAATACCCAAGATTAGGAAATTTTATTTTTCCATCAACTGTATATTCAGTTGTATATTTATGATTATTCAATTTCTCAAACGGCACATGCACAGTGAGTGCATACATGCCACTGCCCGTGCTAGAAGTCTACACTGGTCAAGTCTCAGTGGCATATGACTATTCTGAGACTTCCATTCTGCCACCCTCTCCCTTCTCACCCCCAGATAGGCACTATTTCTAAAAAGTTCGATGTGGAAGCATTCTGTGGTCTGTAACCTTAGAATGGAGGAGAGACTAGAATGGTGGATTGCTCACCATTTGCTAATATTTAGAAGTAGGAGCAGCACATGACAGATTTTTATAGAAGCAATTTTATGAAACATACTCCCTGTAAGAACAGGAATAATTTGCAAATACCAGAAAATGTGTAGAGCCTTCAAAACCTAGCTCTTCCCCCACACAACCTTTGTTTTAGTTATGTCCTAAATAGGTGTTGGGTATCTCGGTGTGAGACTGTTCTCGCACTATTCCTCACCTCCTCATACCACAGCCACTGCAGTACGGTTAGAGCGCGTGTCACACTCTGGAATCTTACCCAACATCTCTGAAACAGATCTAACCACAACAGGCACCCTGCTCAACCATGCAGTTGGAAAGGATGTACTGAAAGCTGATGTAAATCATAATATGTTATGCCCCATAAGAGTTATGACGTGCTCCTTAAATGGGGCAATGAAGTGTGATGGAATACTAAGCCTTGGAATGGTTTATCTTGCAAACCCAATAGGTCTTGGCTTTGGCACCCATTGGATTTGCCAGAACCTTTGTCAAAGCTCTAAAGTGTCTGTTTTTTTCCCCGACGTGTGCAGCATTTTAAAATATATATGGTGCGATGATGTGACCGTGCAAGTGGTCTTATCATTCCATTCATTTGTATCATTACATGGAGTCATTTGCTTTAAGTTGATTTACTGATAGTCGCAGTATGGACCATTAAATAAAAATTTAAGATTGTTTGTGCGCAAACATAAATTTGAAGAAAATTAAAAAGGGCCACAGGAGTGATGCCGAGGAGGAGTAAACCAAGGAAGCAGATGCAGACGAGGATGAGAAAAGCATTGGAACAGGGAAAGAGCCACATGGGTTAGGAGAGAACAACACAGTGCAGGGGAGATTAAAACAGTGTGTGGGGTATAAGCACACCAGACTGAGAACACACAAGTGACAGTGGGGCGTAGCAGGGAGAAGCACAGAAGGGCGAGCACAACTTGGAGCTTGAAGGGGGTGAGGGGAGAAGTAAAGGAGAAAAATAAGGAGGGTGGGGGGGGAGCAAACAGAGGTGAGAAGGAGAGAGCTGGAAAATGCATACAGTCTCATGGAGTTCTTAACCAAAAAGTTCCTAAAAGTGAATAGAAACAAGGCCCTCAGAGAAATGGTAAAGAGGCTATAGGGGACAGACAAACATAATATGCCACCATGGAAGCTATCGAGTCAGAAGTAATCAAGTCAAATGAGTGACAAAAAACAGTCAGTGGTACACAATGGCGGGCTATAAGGCCCTGTAAATTCTTGGTAAGCCCACAATATGTATTTTCCAGTCAGACACTTTTGCTGTCTTTTAGGCTCGACCTAAGAACAGTCCTTCAGGGCCAGGCCTATTGGTTTTGCTAGTGCCGGTTCACCTGCTTTAATGCTATGGACGTCTTGATCTCGTTGGCCGTAGCACTGTATTTGCCTTGACGTACCGTACGTGCCTTTTAGTTCCCGCTCCTATTCCGATTACGTGCCCCTAGCGCCGTCCGTAGGCGCGCGGTCACTTGAGAATGCCTCGGCTGTCCAGGAATTCCAAGCTCCGTAAATGGAATCGGATTCATCGCACGCTCCACAGTGTATCCCCGTCGCCCCTCCCTTTGATATTTATTATGAAAGAGGAGGGGCGGGGCGCTTGATTTATTTTTTGTCTTCGAGTCGGCTGACATTAAAGACTGCCTTGACTTTCCGTTCTCCGTGGCTTGCCCGAAGATTGATGGTTCTGCATTTGTGCCGGATCAGGAGCTCCCGCTGATAGCAAAACAGCTGAAGGGAAGGAAGCCTCTTCTAATCAGACATTAGACGTGCTTCACTTGAGGCCTGGCCAGAGACTCCGTTCAGCCTCGCCTTCCCTTCCTTAAACATACCATGACATCAAAGAGCTCAGATCCTTTGAAATTCCAGAAACATTGCAGATTCGGCTGCTGGTGGAATACCAGGAAGTCTGTGTTGTAAAGACATGGCTCCAGTTGGCGAGGAAGGTCCACACAGGTGTGTCCATTCCCACAGAGAATTGATTATATAGAACTTAAATCTTCAAGAAGTAAGGTTACCAACTCGGGTGAACTTTACTTCACATGTCTTAAAGGACGGGGACAGAATCGCACATTGTGGATTTACCCTCTACAGGCTGTAGGTTTTCTTTTTGTGAAACATGCTTGGAATACTAAATATAAGCAAGCATTTGCAATGCAATAGTTCGCGCATTCGCACGAGTTTGAGCTATTCCCATTGTAAATGACAATGCCTTTCATTTATGTTTTGGGTTTTAAAACATAAATAAAAGGCATTGCCCTTTACAATGGGAATAGCTTAAACTCCCGCAAATGCGAGACCTATTGCTTTGCAATAAATGGCCTTTTTGACCGCTTGTTAGATTGTAAATATGAGAGGAAGAGACCGGCCTGTGACGTCTTCAAAGTAGTGATAAATAGTGCAGTGAAGAGGATGTGTAAGTGTTGTATATTACACAGACACAACATGTGAAGTGAGTTATATATATGATCCGAGCTATAAACCCTAACAAAGCGCTCCAACATCTTTCGCTGCCATTTCGATAACCCAGGAGATGATCTACTGGTGGTGGAGACAATCAAAGTCATCTGTTGTTACTAGGAAATTGTCAATGCATGGTATTCTATTCTAATCTAAGGTTTTGGTAAAGCGCAAACAGCTGCCCCAGCAAGGAGGCGTCCCGGCGCTAGGGAGAGTCACAGTCCCCCATCCTGAGCTAGAAAAAGAAGGGAGGAAGAGAAGGTTAAAAACGGGGGAACAGGTGTGTCTTGATGGCCTTACGAAAGGTGGGGAGATTTTCTATACAGCGAATGTTTGGAGGAAGGGCATTCCAGAGCTTGGCTCCCATGGTCCTAAAGGAGCGGCCGCCAATGCGGCAGAGCTTTGTACGGGGGATGCTCAGAAGATGCTGGCTAGAGGAACGTAGATCACGTCGAGGAACATAAGGAGTGAGGAGAGGTCGTAGAAGTATAGGGCTTCCGAGTTTGAGAATTTTGAAGATCATGATAAGGGTTTTGAAATGGATCCTAGAATTCACGGGCAGCCAGTGCAATTTGCGAATGGTGGCTCTAACCGAGCATCTGCGGGGAAGGCCAACTAATGCTCGTGCGGCCGCGTTTTGCACGCGTTGCAGTCATGCTATTTCTCCTTTATTTGCACCAAGGAGGAGGACATTGGCGTAGTCCAATCGAGACAGAATGGTCGCTTGGATGATAAGTTGGCGAACTTTAGCGTTAAAAAAACCTAGTATAGGACTGAGACTTCTCAGCAGACCAACACATGTGGCAGCTACTTTCTTAGTGTGTGTCTGGTAGCTGAGTGAGGCATCCATCCAGACTCCCAGATTTTTTACAAGGGACTTTGGAGGGGGAGTAGGGCCCAAGGATGACGGCCACCAGTGCTCATTCCAGTGGCAGGTGTTTTTGCCAAGGAGCAGCACTTCTGTTTTTCCGGCGTTCAGCTGTAGGTAGTTATCTGTCATCCATTGGGCCACTGCCGCAAGGCCATCTCTGAATCTAGAGGCCAAGATGGAAGGGCCTTCCATGAGAGTGATGGCCAGCTGTGTGTCATCAGCATAGGACACCAGCGTCAGGCCCCACTCTTTAGCCACTGCTGCAAGTGGCTGCACGTAAAGGTTAAAAAGGGAGGGGCTCAAAGCAGAGCCCTGTGGAAATCCCTGTGCGATCGGATGGGGTTTGGATAGGAATGGGGGGGCTGACACCCGAAAGGTTCTATCTTTGAGGAAGGAGCCGAACCATGTCAGTGCAAGGCCAGAGACTCCGACCATCTCCAGACGATTAAGAAGGATGTCATGGGATAACGTGTCAAAGGCCGCGCTGAGATCAAGGAGAATCAGCGCAGCACATTGACCGGAATCTAAAATCGTCCGGAGATGTTCGGAGGTGGCCAGGAGGGCAGACTCCGTGCTATGGCGTGGTCTGAACCCATTTTGAGATGGGTCCAGGATGTTATTCTGGTCCATATGTTGGGACAGGATGCCATTAACATGGGCCTCTGCAAGCTTGGACAACCATGGTAGCAGAGATATGGGACGAAAATTCTCTGGTTTTGATGGATCCAAAGCGGGTTTTTTAATGATGGGTGAGACCCAAGCTTGTTTCCAGGCTGTCGGAACACTAGCAGAGGAAAAGGAAAGATTGAGTATGGCAGCTAAGGTCGGCAGAAAAAAATTCAGTGAGTCCATAAAGTGGGTGGGGCTCATAGGGTCTGCAGGGGAGCCTGACTTTACTTTCCTACATAGTTTGTTTAAATCATCATGAGAGATTTCTGGGATGTGAGTCAAGAGGGTACAATCTGAAAGAAACACGTTAGTTAGATTCCTCACCTTAGAATATCCCCCGCCTTGAAACCCTCTGGGTACGTAGTGCGCTATACAAATTTTATGACTTGACTTGACTTCAGACTGGATCCGGAAGATTTTTCGTCAGCAATACCCCTTGCGCGTCGCTAGGCGTCGTCTGCGGCTCCGCGTCCGTCGTCGGCGTCGTGCGCCGGAATGACGTCGTCGGAGTACTTGGACGCCGCCCTCGCGCGCTGACGTCAGTTCTTCTTTTTTCCGCGCCAGTAAGCGCAGATCCGGGAGAGCTACCCCTTTTAGTCTTTTTTTACTAAGTTTTTTGATCCTTTTTGATCTTGTCTCGACTCCGGTGCCGGTAGGATGCCTGGTTTTAAAGCCTGTGCTGACTGCAACCGCTTGATGTCGGTTACGGACCATCACCGCCGGTGCCTTTACTGTTTGGGCCTCGACCACGACGCTGAGTCGTGTTCGGACTGCAAGGCCCTGGCCTCGAAGGCTAGACGGGAGCGGTCCCGTAAGCTTCTCGAGCTTCGCCACTCGGCTCCGCGCCCCTCTCGATCCCGGTCCAGGAGGAGGTCCAAGGATCGGTCGCGGAGCCGCAGCCGACATCATCATCATCGATCGTCTGGCTCCAAGTCTTCGGGTAAGTCGAAGCACTCCAAGAAGTCCAAGAGGCGACACCGCTCTTCGGACTCCCCTCGCCAGTCGCGCGACTCGGCCGAGGGTCAGGGTGGTTCCACCCCCGCGGCTCCAGCGGAGCCGCAGGCGCCGCGCAAGTCCCCATACCCGCCGGTCCCTGGGACTGACGCGACGCCGGCGGAAGTCAGTGCCTTCCTCTCGGCCATGAGGAACCTGGCTCCGCCGTCGATGCCCGCTGGCGTGCCTTCGGGCCCCGCGGACCCGACTGGGCAACCTTGCCTGCCGGCGGCTCCGGCCCCGGCGACGGCCTCGACGCCGCAAGTGCCCGAGGGACCCGTTCCCGAGTCCCCGCCGACGCCGGTCGACCTCGTCACGCCTCCTCCGCCGGCGTCGACACCGGTTCCACCTCCGACGCCGGCTCCGCTCGGCGTCGAGCCCCAGTTCAGCCCCGCTCCGGGCCCCGCGCCGTTGCGGCGTCGATGGACGCCGCGTTCGGTGCCGCTGGAGACACATTATGTCTATCGTCCGGCTCCGATCCTTCCTCCTGCTTACCAGGAATCGGATGACGGGGGCGAATGGGAGGGATCCGAGGATCCTATGGCCGTTCAGGCTCAGCTGTCACAGGACTGGGCAGATGAACTGGGGGAGGCCAGTGGTCTGGATACCTCTCCAGACACTGGATTCATCTCTCCTCCGACTGTGGCTTCGGAGGAGGGTGCTGCTTTCTCTGTGGTGCTGCGCAAGGCGGCCGCAGCCCTTGGGCTCGAGCTACCTGCCGTGGCTGTGAGGACTAACGTCCTCACTGAGGTGCTTCAGTCTGCAGCAAGCTCCACTGAGCCTCTGCTGCAATTCAATGATGCCCTCATTGACGTTCTGCAGGGCACCTGGTCCAAGCCCTCCACAGTTCCTCCTGTGGACAGGAACGTCGCCAGGCGCCACCGCCCTGCTCCGGGCGACCCCAGTTTTCTGTCCCAACACCCTACCCCCGAGAGCCTGGTTATCCAGGCTTCTACCTCCCAATCCTCCTTCCCGACCGCTCCGCTGGACCGGGATTCCAAGAGACTGGAACAGTTTGGCAAAAAGCTGTTCTCCTCCCTTAGTTTGGGCCTGCTGTCCTTGAACACCGCCTGTCTCTTGGACCGTTATTCCCACTCTCTGTGGGATACGGTGGTGGACGTGCTGCCCCTCTGTCCGGAGGAGGTCCAGACAAGACTTACCCAGGCTCTGGCCGATGGGAGGGATGCAGCACGACATGCTATCCGATGTGGGCTTGACACTACGGACTCGCTGGGTAGGGCGATTTCTACCACGGTGGCGCTTAGACGTCATGCCTGGCTGCGGTCCACGTCCTTTTCGGGTGATGTCCAGAGCACTCTCATGGACATGCCCTTTGATGGCACTCGCCTTTTTGGTGAGAAGGCGGACAATGCGCTGAATCGCTTTAAGGACTCCCGGGCTACGGCCAAGTCCTTGGGCCTCTCGGCCCCGCGGTCGCAAACTTCCGCCTTTCGCCCCTTTCGTGGCCAAGGAAGGGGTGCCTCCTCACGTACACCTAGCCACCAGCCGCAGAACCAACCTGCGCGCGGACGTGGTTTCCGCCGAGGCGGTTCTGGAGGACGACGCGGTCAGCCCACATCCACCCCGGCAGCATCCGCCTCAAAGCCTTCCTAGTCCGAGCTTTCAGGCCCATTCCACGCCAGTGGGCGGCAGAGTTCGCCATCACCTGCTCCACTGGCGGTCCATCACATCGGACAGGTGGGTGCTGCAAATCGTCCGAAGGGGCTACTCCCTCCCCTTCGAGACGACCCCTCCAGCCATGCCACCGCAGCACCACCGTATCTCGGGGGATCATTTGAATATTCTCCACGAGGAAGTTTCGGCCCTCTTGGCCAAGGGGGCCGTCGAGCGCGTTCCGAGCCCAGAAGTAGGTCGTGGTTGTTATTCCCACTACTTTCTGGTTCCCAAGAAGGGAAAAGGGGGCCTACGCCCTATCTTGGACCTCCGGAACGTCAATGCCTTCCTCAGGAAGGAACGGTTCAAAATGTTGACTTTGGCTCAGGTTCTATTTGCCCTAGACCCTGGAGACTGGATGGTAGCGTTGGACTTGCAGGACGCATATTTCCACATCCCCGTCCTGCCGGCCCACCGGCGTTACCTGCGGTTCCTGGTGGGTCAAGAGCACTTTCAGTTTACTGTGCTCCCCTTCGGCCTTACCAGTGCCCCTCGGGTGTTCACGAAAGTGATGGCGGTGGTCGCAGCTCATCTGCGCAGATCAGGGGTTCCAGTCTTCCCCTATCTCGACGACTGGTTGTTGAAGGCGGGCTTGCCCCAGGCAGTCGTCTCCCACCTCCAGACTACGGCGGATCTCCTGCATTTGCTGGGGTTTTCCATCAATGTGCCGAAGTCACACCTGAGTCCCTCTCAGAAGCTCCTCTTCATCGGAGCGGTTCTCGATTCGGCGCAGTTCTGGGTCTATCCGCCGGAACAGCGGGTCCGGGATATTCAGGCCCGGATTCCCATCTTTTGGCCTCTATCCTGGGTTTTGGTCAGGCTAGTGTTGCGGCTTCTGGGGCTGATGGCCTCCTGCATCCTACTAGTGCATCACGCCAGGCAGCGCATGCGGGCTCTGCAGTGGGACCTGAAGTTTCAGTGGGCCCAGCATCACGGCAACCTGTCCGACCGTGTCTTGATCTCAGAGGGCACTGCACAGCAGTTGCAGTGGTGGCTCACGGACCGCGATTGGGTCACGGGCAAGAGCCTCTCCCTTCCCCAACCGGAGCATGTCGTAGTGACGGATGCGTCCCTCCTGGGATGGGGTGGCCATATGGGAGAGGCGGAGATCAGAGGCCTCTGGTCTCCGGCGGAGTCTCGTCTCCACATCAACCTGTTGGAGTTGAGAGCGATCCGACTTGCACTGAAAGCCTTCCTTCCCTCTGTCAGGGGAAGTGTCGTGCAGGTGTTCACGGACAACACCACCGCCATGTGGTATTGCAACAAACAGGGCGGGGTGGGGTCGTGGACCCTTTGTCAGGAGGCTCTGCGCCTCTGGACATGGCTGGAACACCAGGACGTCACCCTAGTGGTTCAACATCTGGCGAGCTCTTTGAACGCCAGAGCAGACGAACTCAGCCGCCGGTGCATGATGGATCACGAATGGTGTCTGAACTCCGAAGTGGCGCAAGGTCTCTATCAGCAGTGGGGAGAGCCTTGGTTAGATCTATTCGCCACCGAAGAGAACGCGCAATGTCAGCAGTTCTGCGCGTTGGAATTTCCAAGGCGGCACTCGCTCGGAGACGCTTTTCGTCGAGAGTGGAGTTGCGGTCTGTTGTACGCCTTTCCGCCTATACCACTTCTGCCCAGAGTGCTGAAGAAGATCAGGCACGACCGGGCTCAAGTCATCTTGGTGGCTCCGGATTGGGCACGAAGGTACTGGTATCTCGAGCTACTCAGTATGTTGACCGATCCTCCGATACGTCTGCCCCTTCGGGAGGATCTTCTGTCGCAGCAGCAGGGGACGGTCCTCCACCCGAACCTGTCCAGCCTCCACCTCCATGCGTGGAGATTGAGCGGCGGCAGTTGATGCCATTTGACTTGCCTCCTGAAGTCTGTGATATCATTCTGGCAGCCAGGCGTCCCTCCACAAAGACTGTATACGCCTGCTGGTGGAACAAATTTGTGGCATGGTGCACAGCAAAGGCTGTGGATCCCCTTTCCGCCCCTCTTTCTGAGGTTCTCCTCTATCTTCTTTCTTTGGCCCGGCAGGGCTCTGCCCTGGGCACCTTGAAAGGTTATCTTGCTGCCATCTCTGCCTTCTTGCGGCTTCCTGATCAGCCTTCTCTTTTCAAGTCCCCTGTAGTTACACGCTTTCTAAAAGGCATTACTCACACGTTCCCTCCTGTCCCTTTTGTACTGCCTCAGTGGGACTTGAATCTTGTTCTCACATTTCGAATGTGCGCTCCCTTTGAGCCTCTTCATAATTGTCCTCTTCGTATGCTGACGCTTAAGACTGCTTTTCTGGTAGCCATCAACTCGGCTAGACGGGTGAGTGAGCTCCAGGCTTTATCATCAAAGCCTCCTTTTCTCTCTGTTCATCCGGACAAGGTTGTCCTTCGGCCTCGTCCCTCCTTTCTTCCGAAAGTGGTGACCCCCTTTCATCTTGGGCAGTCTGTCACCTTGCCCACCTTCTTTCTGCCTCCGCATCCTTCCAAAGAGGAAGAGAGGCTCCACCGTCTGGACCCAAAACGTGCGCTCTCCTTTTATCTGGACTGCACAAAGCAGTTCCGGGTGGACGACCAACTTTTCGTTGGATACGTGGGTGCTAAGAAGGGGAAAGCTGTGCACAAACGGACCATCTCTCGGTGGGTCGTTTTGTGCATCAAAATTTGTTATTCCTTAGCAAATAAGGACCCTCCTGTTGGGCTGCGCGCCCATTCTACTCGGGCCACAGCGGCTACTACTGCTTTGGGACGGGGTGTCCCTTTGCAGGACATCTGTCAGGCGGCGACGTGGGCTTCGCTACTCACGTTTGCCAGGCATTATTGCCTTGACAGCATAGTCCGGAGGGATGGCTTCTTTGGCCGTTCTGTCCTCCAGGACTTTCTGGTGTGATCTTGGTTCGCAGACCCACCACCGGGGATGGTATTGCTTGGGTATCTATTCTAAGGTGAGGAATCTAACTAACGTGTTTCTTTCAGATGAACAAGTTACTTACCTTCGGTAACGATTTATCTGTAAGAAACATTAGTTAGTTAGATTCCTCACCGAGCCACCCATCCTCCCCGTTCTGCGAACTGACATCTAGGGTTAAGGTTATCCTTTTCAGGCCCCTAGATTTTATTTTTGTCACCAGTGTCGGTCTTTGCATGGCTCTGCGTTCCTGGCGCGGAAAGCTATGTACAAGAACTGACGTCAGCGCGCGAGGGCGGCGTCTAAGTACTCCGACATCATTCTGGCGCACGACGCCGACGACAGACGCGGAGCCGCAGACGATGCCTAGCGACGCGCAAGGGGTATTGCTGACGAAAAATCTTCCGGATCGGTAAGGGATCTGACATTGAGTTGAAGAATCGTGAGGGGGGAGGCTTTAGGCACATCTTGTGCCTGTCGTAAACGACAGGGGCTGGTTGTAGTAAAGGAGCAGGATTTACATTGGAGATGCGTGTGACCAAGTGTACCTATAATATCGACACATCTCCGTCCAGGGTTCAAGGCAGTGAGGTGATCTTTGTCGTAACGAAGGGGTTGCTGTAAAGTCCGGCCAGGGGGACTGGCGAGAGGCGATGACTTGGCGCTGACGGGCGCAGACAGGCTTGCCTTAGGCGCGCCTTCGGCGCGCAAACGGCGCGCCCGCTGCGCCCGTCCGCTGCGCGTCCAGTGAGTACACATGTTTATCAGGGAATCGGAAGTGGGCGGGGGGCGTGGCCTCGAAGTAGGCGTGGCCTCGCAGCACGCCGTCAATGGCGGCAGTTTTGTTTGTGTTCTGGCGGTTCCGCTGCAGCGCTAAATCCGCTGCGCGGTCAGTTTCGAGGAGCAAGTCCCCAAGGTGCCAGAGACAGAAGAAGTACAGCTCTTTTAAAAACACAGGTGAATTTGTGACACAAATATTTCAAAATAAACAGTGCACCTCCCGGCTTCCGCCTCAGGAGGGTAAGTGAATCCTGAATGAGGGTATGGAGTGTTGGGGACATTATAGGAGGAGGAAATTAGATCGGGGTCAGCCTGCTTGCGCTCCATAGGATGAAATGTTGTGCTGGATGCCTGTGACAAACCGGAGCACCTTTTCCTGGGGTTGGAAGCAGCAACGAAGTTGGAGGAGGATATTGCAATAATTAAGACTGCTGATCTTGTGTGCCCTAAGTGGGTGGCTGTTTACAGAGTGAAGGGCAAGGTGTGGGGTGGATTTTTCAGATGCAGAGGAGGTTGTGGTAGCCAGAGGCAGTGGTCATGGAGCAAAGAATGTGACCCACCAAAGGTCCTGAGCTCGAAGCATGTCAGACCGCACCAACATTTATATTTTTCCTGCCAGACTCACTCATTTTCAAAGTATTGCCCTGCAGGCACCACATAAGGTAGCAGTTCCTGATGTGCTCCACAGAGGCCATACCTTATGCAGGTAATCAAAGGGCCTCCTTTCTCGGGTGTATGTCCTCGCCCAGCTGACAGCATGGAGGCTGCCAAGCAGTTCACAAGGTCTGGAGTACATGAAGACTGCTGTTTCCTGGCATGAGGTGTATCACCCCCACCTGACTAACATCCATGAGGCCCTCTGGCACTCGGACCCCTCTCCCCATGGGAAAGACATGCTAGGGGTTAAAGTGTGCCTGATGGATCTACAGAGAGATCAGAAGTATAAAAGACCTTTTTCTTTTCTAGGGACTCATGTCCTGGCTTTCATGGGCATGACGCCACCTTTGCGTGCTAAAAACAATTATGTGCTGATTTTTAAAAAGCCCATTTAGTGGCTTTGTGCCATCTAGGGACCATTCAGTGTAGAGAAAATTAAAATTCTCTTTATCCAATCCTGCATCACTAACAATCACTAACAACTCGCATTTCATAAAGTTCATTTGTATGGAGATGTCTACTTGGGTTTCAGACCTAGTGTGACATTAACTGGATGGCCCCTTTACCATATAAGGCAACCATGTTTGTCTGCCCTGAAAGTTCTAAATGGATGAACTCGACCCTGATTGGCAGGGATTAACTGAATTTTAACAAATGCACCGCTGTGATAGGAGCGAGGAGCCATTTCCGGTTCTAAACCGTGTATCGGTGTACAAAGGCGAATCATTAAGCTGCAGATGTGTGGGGTGGTCTGAAGCTGGGTTTAGGCTGTCTGGACCTAGGGGTGAAAGGCGAGGATTTAGTGCTAGCACCTGTTTGTAAGAGTTGAAGGTTTCAGAGAAGGTCTGCTTCACAATGTTACCGATTTAAGATTGTGATTAATATGTGAGCTGACAACTAAGATATGGGAACGATTGATGACATAGTGCGAGCAAACTTTTCACAACAGAGTGAAGACAAACATGACAACGCAATAAGTAAACATATCACGATAGAGCATGAGCGATACTACATATGACAGAGCACGTGCAAACATATACGAAAACACAGCAAGAGTAAACATTACATATGACGACAGAGCAATAAAGACAGAGTGCAAGAAAATATTATATAAGACAAAAGGTCTTGGGTTGAAACAGTTGTCCCTCCCAGCGGGAGACCAGTCTAAAGGGGTAGCCCCATCCGTAGGACACTTCTATGAAGCAAAGGAACTCAGTGATTGGTTTGAAGTCTCTGCGATGCTGGAGCGTGAGCACCGAGATATGCTGGAAGATCCCTATTTGGTGCTCACAGAAGTGGATAGGTTGTGAGGCCCTGGCTTTTTTCACAATATCTTCTTTGGTCTGGAAATCATATACAAAGGTCAGGATGTCCGGTGGCTTGGTGTAGATCCCCACATTTTTCGTAACTTTATCTCACAGAAATATGAGGAAAGTATGTGATTATAGCCACAGTTTGGCATTTGCAGGGCATTCTGGGTTAGAACTTTGTGTGGTGGGATCCACTCAGATCACACAACACTGGACTCCCATGTGTGCCTAGTTTTCTCAAATGTATGTATTTGGTAGATTCCTGAGTGCAGGCCAAGCCTAGGCCCAGATATCAAAGTTGCCCAGTTGCTCTATTTAAAAAATGAATGTTTTTTTTTTTTACTTGTTGCATTTTGGAGCCTTTCTTGTCACAAGGGATAGGCCCAGCCACACAAGTGTTGTACTGTTTCATTTTGTTTTAGAACATTTTATTAAATTTTTTAAATGAACCGTGTACAGTCACACATCATTACAAGCACAAGTAAGACAGGTCGAACAAAGCGGTTGGCACCACTGGCTAAAGTAGGCGCAGTGCTCACATTTGTATATTTACATAGGGCATGTTCATCATCTCCCCTCCATGGGTTGACTTCAGATTCCCTCGTCCCTTCTCAACCCCATCTGCAGAAGGGGTAAATAACTACCAGTGTTCACCTGAAAAGGCAAAATGGTTGCAAGTCAGTCGTCTTAGCCACACGTCGGTTAAGGACTATCTCGTAGTGGTTGCAATATGACTGAATATTGTGGTCCAGCCACTTCTTCTCAATGAATAAGATCTAGCACCCTCCATCATCTGTGGGGGGGGGGGCAGGCTGGGCGTCCCTGTATTCAGGTGCCTTACCAATAGTTTCCATTTAAGTTCAAATGCTAAATGGGATCCCTGAGTGTTGCTCGTTAGGTGTTCCGTAGCTTGCGTTGTCAATCATTGTTAGTGCAATTGTGTGGTTGGTGGAATTTCTGTGTCTTTCCAGTGATGCGCTTTTGCACGTTTTGCCGTGCCCAGGCATTGCAGGCAGATGTGCCATTTGTCTTTAGTTAAGTTAGGTTGTGTAGGGGGTTTCAGACGCAGGAGCATCACCTTGGGATTAGCTGAACTGGGGAAAGTTAGTGCAGAGACCTCACACCCAGAAGGGCCCTACCTTATATGTAGTGCTTCACAGGGTGCTCCTCAGCCCCACTGACCCCAGGAGAAGCATTGTGGTACATGCGGTGCAGTCTCCCGGGAGTGTACTGCTGACCCAACCAGACTTTGTAGTGTATCTCCCGTCCATGAGTGGATGCAGAGGAGGTGTGTATGTCTCTTTGTAGTTTATCCCATCACTTAGGTTCTGCTGCTGTCCACAATACTCGTTCCCACTTGGTGTTATGTAGCCATGTCCATGGGGGAAGGCGGGGGGGGGGGGGCGCTCATGTGCCAGGAGAAGCTTATATATTGCTGAGATCGTGCCCAGAGTGCTGATCAGTTTGGATAATTGGTGTTCAAAGAGTTTTTGCTCTAGCAACTTCCCACAAAGGAGGGGTGTGTGAACCAGTGCCAGATCTGCACCTAACACATCCGCTCTGATTGAGGAATGTCATAAATGGTTCTACATTGCTGAAAGGTTTTAGGCATGGTGGAGTCATACAAGCAGCAATTTATCATTTTGCAGCCTCCCTCCCATCAGGGAAGGAAGGAACAGTCTTCCTGGGTGGGTGGGAAAGCCTGGCTGAATTGAATTGGTGTGTAGGGGAATGTATAGGACTCCAGGCCCTGTGCTGTCACATATTTATCCCATGTTCATAATGTTGTCGCAACATGGGTGCTGAGATGGGCGTTATATGGGGTGGCATTTCTCCAGACACACCAGGTCTCACAGGGGTTGACTATGATTTTTTTTTAATTAAAAAAAATATATCTTTATTGGTCTTTTTTCACATTTTTCCATTCCTTTACAAAACATGGCAAAGCAAAATTGTGAAGAATACAATAGATATCCGCATGCAATCGTCATCATAACATTATAATAAGATAGCTGCTCCTATTACCGCAGCACGATTTCACATGCGTAAACTCACATCAGCTTATTACTAATGAACAGTTTCTCATACATTGTTGCAATTGCCTGCCCACCACATATCTCAGCAGCCTCCAAGTGCCTACGCTAGAACAAAGTTAAAAAGAAAACAAAGGCACATATTGCTAACTACACATGCTAATATGACGCACATTGTGTAAGTCCCTTGTGTCAAATAGACACAACGTCATCAGGCACAGGGGATCCACACATGTGGCCTGTTCAACATTACAATGGAGCGGGCTTTGCCGATGAGGAAAAGTGATGATGAATAATTATAACAGACACAGCAATAAAGAATATTTTATCTAAGTTAACATATTGAAGAACAAAACTAAAGGGCTGCTATCTGAAGAAAGTATGTTAACCATTGCCTTACTGAGTGTGGGACCTGTTATGGCATGAATAACTACTCGGAGACTCATCGGGACTCGACTCGGACTTATGTGGATGTAGGAGGCTAATATCACAGCCTTGGGCATCAGGACAGGAAAGAACAGGGCCCCCAGGAAATCCGACTTCCTCCAAGGGATATCGTCTAGTGGACTGCGACAGACATCCGCCACCATCCCTCTCCCCACCACCTGGGAACTTCAATTAGTATATCATGTAGTCACTGACTGTGCCATTGCCCTCCCCGCTCATGTCAGTGCTGAAGGCCGTAAGCATGGCGTCCCATTGATGCGCTATGGGATACTTGCGAGCCCCGCCATTGCCTCCCTGTGTAGTGCCATACTCTCTGCCTGTGCCCATATCTGAAGTGAGCTTTACCAGCTGTTTATATCTGGGGGGTCAGCCTGCTTCCACCGTTTCGTAATTAAGCGCTTGGCAGTTATTAAACCTAGGTCTCTGAATCGCTATTTTTTTTAGATCTGACATATACCCCTAAAATGCATATTTCCCATGTGGGCGAAAATGAGTTGTCGGTACAATGCATCAGGGTTGCAGCGACCTGTCGCCAGTAACCGTGAAGGGAGGTGCAAGACCAAAGCATGTGGAGCAGGTCCAAGTCAGGCTGCCGACAGCGTGGGCACTCTGCCGTGGTAGTATGAAAATATCTATTCATTTTGTCTGGGGATAGATAGACCCTGTGTATTATATATGTTTGTATTAACTTGAATCTGGAGTTTATGGGTATATATGTAGCACCAGCTAAGATTGTAGACCATTCCTTATCCATCCAGGGTCGGCCTCTGTCCGTTTCCCAGAAGATGCGAAGTGTCAACATTGGTTTCAGCGTTTGCGTGAGCAGGGCTGACGCCAGCCAGTGTATTATGCGAGAACCCGCCCCCATGACGTGCAGATACTGTAACAACAGATGTGTTGGGGGTTCGGACGTTAAATCTCCCAGAAAGGCTGAAAACGCACGCATAAGGGAGGTATGTAACAGGAATTGTCCAGCCGGTAAGTCAGTGTTCTCCGCCAGTGCCTCAAATGTCAAAAGTGCGCCCTCCTCGTATAGATCCCCCAGAGTGTCTACACCTGCTACATGCCAATGCACAAGAGTGGATTCAGAGGTGCCCGATCGCCCTCTAGGTGTCCCCAGGATCGGCAATATCTGGGCATAAGGGAGTGTCGCTCGGGTAAGATACAAGCTTCTCTTGTAACACCTATGCGCCAAACTCAAATGTAATTGAAACGGGCGCGGGAGTCTAGCCGCCGGATGGAACAGGTGACCTATTTGGGTGTGGGTCCACGGATGCTGCAGGGTAGGGGTGGGCGGAATTTGCGAAAGTGACTTTCGCAAATTATCGCGAAAATGTTACAAATCTCCGCAAACACACGGAAATATCGCGAAGATGCAGAAGTTTTTTTCCCGCCCGTTCGCGGTATTTTCTGCATGGTCGAGGCTCGCCAACTTACCCATGTGGTTGCTTGCGAGCGCGGCCATCTTGTTTTCACTCTTCTCGCGGTGCATGATCGCGAGAAGAAAGACGTGATCGCGCGACCAATGACATTACTGTGGGCGAGAACTGTCGCGAGACAGCGCAAATGGCTACCAACAATCCAACATCTTGTGGAGAACGCGACCGGATCGGGAAAACTTGTCGGCGAACGCGGGGATTCAGGTAAGGCGATCGCGCGCGAGAATGTATTATTTTACTGCGCGAGCAAGAACCAAATTATCGCTAAGCTGCGGAATGCGGAAATTTTGACATTTTCGCGCGCTCCGCGGAACGCGAAAATGTCAAATTATCGCAATTTCCGCGAGCGGAACGGGATTTTAGCCCAGGCCTACTGCAGGGTTGCCGTGTCTTCCAGGCTAGTGCCATTAAGCCATTTTGTTACCCACTGCAGCTGGGCTGCTATTAATACAGTTCAATATTAGGAACCGCTAGCCCTCCCTGCGAGGTGGGGGCATATAACTTCCACAGCACGACTCTGGGTCTGCCTTTGTTCCATATGAGATCCCGGAACATACTTTTCAGTTCACGGAAAATCTTAGTGGGGACATAAACCGAGAGGTTCGAAAAATAGTATAAGAGCTTAGGAAGGACTATCATCTTTAGGAGAGTCACGCAACTCGTGACATTCAACGGAAGTGATTTCCAAAATTGTATTTGGGCTCTTACTGCCGAGATTACCCTCTTTAAGATGCCCTCTAGTGAATCATCTGGCATCCGATATATGAGGACTCCAAGATAACGAAAGGTAGTGGGATACCATGGGAGAGACGAACCATTAATGATCACGTCCGTTTCCGCCGTGTCCGCACTGAAGGGGTACACTCCAGACTTGGCCCAGTTGACCCGGAGGCCCGATATTTCCTCAAACGTCTTCAGTACCTCCGCTATGGAAGTGGGGATGTCAGTTACATCACGACCATATAACAATAAGTCGTCAGCATACAGAGACACTGCATGCATCCCGTCTCCCAGTCGTATGCCCCAGTCCTCGCCACTTCTACGGAGTAATAGTGCCAACGGTTCCATAGCTAGGGAAAAAAGCAGTGGGGACAGTGGGCACCCCTGGCATGTCCCTCTCCGCACTCTAATTGGATCCGATATAAGCCTGCCAGTGCGAACACGGACAGTGGGGCGTTGATATAGCAGCTGAACCATACTAAGAAAGAGGTCACCTAGTTCGTATTTGGTTAGCACCACCGCCAGGTAAGGCCACTCCAGCGAGTCAAAGGCTTTCTCCAGATCTGACACTAGGCACCCTGAACAGGGCCATCTGTGTGTCGCATACTGCTGTACCCAAAAAAATCTGCGGAGATTAAGTGATGTGTTCCTGGTTGGCACAAATCCATTCTGGTCTGGGTGCACCAATGACTTCACTAAGGGTGATATACGCCTGGCGAGTAGGGACGCAAAGATTTTATAATCAGTATTGAGAAGTGCGAGGGGTCGGTAGGAGTCCAGTGACTCCGAGTTTTTGTCTGGCTTAAGGAGGGATACTAGTAACGCTTCATTTTGCGTGTCAGTAAGCGTGGATTCTTCCAGTGCAGTCTCGTATACCGTCAGCAGCTGTGGAACTAAAATATGTGCATAGGCTTTGTAGAATTCAGCCGGTAGGCCATCTGGTCCCGGCGATTTCCCGTTCGCTACGGAGTATATACTCTCCTGTATTTCCTCCGCAAGGAGAGGAGCATTTAGTTCCTCCGTCTGTGCATGTGTAGGTGCCGGTAGGTCTATCCCGTCCAGGTAGAGCTGTAGCTCCGGACGCGTACCTTGTCCTCGAGACATGTATAGGCCCCTATAGTGGGCCACAAATGCCTAGTGTATATCCCGCGGAGTGTAGGCAATGCCCCCGGCCTCCGTGCGTATAGATGTAATGGGGGTTGAAGAGTCGCCTTGGCGCATAAGCCATGTGAGCAATTTCCCCGCTTTGTCTCCTATGTGATGCGTTCTCGCCGAGTGCGCGGCATAATTGAGACATCGCAGCCGTTCTAACAATCTCGCATGTTCCTCCCTATAGCCATCAAGTGGGCCCCGGGATCCCTCCACTGCATCCTGTTACCCGGCCGCCAGTCTCTTCTCTAACGTGGTTAGCTCCTTTTCCAGCTGCACCCTGAGACCCGCCTGTGTACCCAAACAGTGACCTCTCACTACCACCTTAAGGGCATCCCATTCAAGCAGGGATGAAGAAGCTGTGCCTGCATTTTCATCAAAATATTGCGCTACATTTGTGGCCAGCAAGTCTCGAAAAGGAGCGTCAAGTAGAACATCTGGCTGTGATCGCCATACAGGTATTGGTGGCACTGTGTCGTCCCATTGTAATTCTACAATATGCGGATTATGATCAGAGTGCGTCCACCCCAGATAATAGGAATTAGATATACTTGAAAGAAGATCATTTGATATAAAGCGATCCAAACGCACATGGAGACCATGCACTCCCAAGTAATGAGAGTATACCCTTTCATGTGGGTTGCGGTGGCGCCAGATGTCAGTTAAGCGCCAATGTGCGGCCCATTGGTTCAACGCTTTCGCAGCCGCATGTGTAGCTGTGCCAGTCAGGGGAGGAAAGGAGCGATCCAGCGACACATTCATCACACTATTATAGTCGCCCCCCCAAAATCATTGGGACATCGTGCCATTGGCTAGCCTAAGGGAGACCAGATCTAAGAAGGCCGCTTGCTCCGTGTTGGGTGCGTATGTTGATGCAAGGATAACCCGCCTCCCTTCTAAAACACCCCTGACTATGACATATCTACCCTCCGCATCTGTGCAGGAATCTACCATGCGGAAGGGAGTCCCTGGCCTAACCCACACCAACACTCCACGTGCATATGCCGAATAGCCAGTGGCATACAATTGACCCCTCCAGTGTCTGTGTAGGTGTGCTATTTCCCATTTTTTTGCAAGTGCGTCTCCTGTAATAAGGCTACTTGTACGTGATGACGTTTTAGATAGGAATAAATGAGATAGCGGTGTGATGGACTATGTATTCCCCTTACATTCCAGGTCCCAACCTTAATAGATGCCATAAGGGTATAAAGGGTAGCAGAAGGAACAATCCAAGGAGGGCAGAAGGCAGGATGGGAAAGTGTATGCGCGCATATGCAAGTCTAGAGTCCACCCCTCCATATCGACCTTTGTCGTCGGATACCCAGCCCAGCAAGCAAAACATGGCATTGTAAATATCAGAGCAAATAGCAGCCAGAACAACCAAAAAAACAAAGCCATACAAATTACAATACAATTTGCAGCCATATAAACGTAAAAGAAATACCAAAAGGGCGAATGTGCAACAGGCAATCATCCAAAATACATATGGAAACATTATACAATCTCTATATAGGGGGGTGATCTGCGTGTCGCAACCTTTAAATGTCTAGTGGAAAAAGAAAAGGGGAAAGAGTCCCCCTGAGGCCCCCCCCAGTGACCAGCCCATCATGAACCCGCCCGTGCAACGTCCACCAATAGCGCCCCATAGGCTTATCACGAAAGAGACCAAGAGGCATCGTGCATCATGCCACATCCCCTTCGTACAAGACATAAATAGACCATATGGATAACGGTGTAAAGAGCATTAGATTATACAATTTTCTGTGTAACAGGCATTTCACAATGGTATACAACTCACAACCATATACTTGCGTGCGTATACATCAAGTCCGAAGGAATTCAGGCGAAATGGTAAGACGGCAGCAATCAAACTATATCATCGCCAGTCTGTGGGGTGACAGCCGGCAGATCATAAGAGTCTTGCGTGGTGGGTGGATTGTCCGAGAGGTCGTCAGCATCTCTGCCTTGATCTTGCTGCCTAGTGACAGATTCGTTGTCCTCCATGTGCGACCCGCTGATGGTCGCTACGGCCTGCAGAGCGTCTCGTTGGCTACATAGTACTTGGTCCAGATCCGGACCCGCTACCCGTGTAGACTGTAATTGCTTCAACTTTTTCCCCCTTGGGTGCCGGCGACGAGACGTTCCATTTGCAAGGTTGTTTCTGATGCGATCCGGTGGAGGCGAAGTCGCCAAGGGGGAGTAGGTGTCAAGCCAGCCCTCGGCTTCCTCGGAGCTGGTGAAAAAATGCATTTTGCAGTTTGCCACAACTCTCAAACACGCCTTAAATAACATGAATTTTTTAAATCATATTGTCTGAGGCACCTCTTCACCGCCATGTAAGAATGTCTGTTTCTGCACTTGAATTGTGTAATCAGGAAAAAACATCACCTTTTGATTGTCTACTTGAATGTCGTGCAGTTTCCGGGTTTCCTGCAAAATCGTGTTTCTGTCTCTATAATTCAATAGCCTGATCAAGAGCGGCCTAGGGTTAGATCCTGATGGCAAGGGTCTGGTCGGCACCCGGTGCGCCCTTTCCACTACAAAGTGCGGGTAAAGGGATTCCTCCGGCAGTAGGGTGCGCAGCCAAGACTCAACAAAGGCCACAGGTTGCCTCCCCTCTCTGCCCTCCGGGATCCCCACCACGTTGTTGCGTCGGGCCCGGCCTTCGGCATCCTCCGCCCTGTCTTCAAGGAAGTCCACTCTGTTTAGGAGTTGCTGTATGCACTTGTCCGCTGCCAGCACCCGTGGGGTCATCTCCGCCGTCGTGGTTTCCAGCGCTTCCGTGCGGTCTGTCAATTTGCGGTGGTTAGCGTGTAGAAGGGTCAGATCAATGATCGCCTTATCAATTTTACCTTCTAATGCCGCACGGGTGTGATTCAGCGTTTCCCCTAGTTTCTCCACCGCTGCAAGGACCGCTTCCAAATTGCCGGACATAACAGCCGGCGACTCCGCTTCCGCCATTTTCCCCGCTGCGGCTCTAGTCTGTGGGGGTGGGGCCGGAGTGTCAGGTATGTTCGTTTTAAGATGCCTGCCTCGCGACATCTAGTCCAGCGTAGCTGCGGGTTGGGCTCGGCGCGCCCCATTCAAGGAGTCAGGGGGGCTAATGACACATCACTAAGCCCGTGCACCACGCCCCAAGGATCTCTTCCAATGCCCCCAAAGTCAGTGGCCGCCGCCGTATCACCACCCCCGCACCGTTCCTCACCAGCTAGCAGTGGCACGTCAGCAGGCACAGTTCCTAGAAGTGTGGCATGTATGCACACAATGCCACGTTATGGGGATAGCGCTTTAAGGCCAGATCACTGGCACTATTCAGGATTCACTGTTGCCAGGTTGGCTCTCACCTCCGGGATCCAGGCCCCCCCCTCGCCAAATCGCATCAGGGCCCAGCTCGGGGCATTGCACTGTCTCCTCCACTGTTGGAGCCCAGAAACAGCCACTCTGTGCCGCCGCCCTCTTGACCCCCACCGCGGCACAGAGAGGCAGATCCTGCCGCGTAGGCAGCTGCCGTGGGAGACCCCAGCAGTCTTCAATGTCTACCGCCCTGCGCAGCGCTAACTCAGGCTTGCTGCATTACTCCCAAGGCCCACCTCGGCGATCACGAAGCCGCAGGGGAGCAGGGCAGAAGGATCGTCTGGTCCTCGATCAGGGCAGCAGGCCGCTGCTGGCAATCCTCCGGGCAATGTAATTGTAGGAGAGTAGGGTCTGCTTTCTATGTTCACCCCCACTTTTTGCTTTTGCTTTACTGGTTTTCGACTTAGATGTGGCTGTGGGCCTGCTAATCAGACCCACAGCCCTGCTGTTCTCTCTCTAAATTAAAACTATGTACTTTAGGTGCATAACCCAATTGGATAGGATCACCTTATTGGCCCCTGTACAGTGTACCTTAGGTACCCAGGGCATAGGTGTACCCTAGGCCTACCAGGGGCTGCAGCATGTATTATGCCACCCCTGGCCTGGCCTTCCATTATGACACAACTGGCTGATCACTCAGCTGGGGCAAGGTCGTGTAATCACCCCTTGCTTAGGTGTAGTATTACTATACCTACCTTAGATATAGACACATGTGTACCTATCAGCCACTCCTATAGCAGGCCTTAACAATCCTGGAGGCAGAGTGCTTGGTAACATGTGAGATGGTGCTCTAGCATGAGCTGAGCCTGTCTGCAGCTTTCGGAACCAAGTCCTTATAGCTGTTCTATGATATAGCCTACCATATACTCTTAAAGTGCCTTATAATCTTAAACGGTTATGGTATCTATGGTTTGGCTTTATCAAAACATGTCGTGTAAGGTGTCTAACACTTTGGAATAATACCCCCATCCCATTTCTGGTGCTGAGGATATTAGCCCTCCCTTCTAGAGGGAGAAGACATGTTGAAACCTACTTACCCGGTTAAAGTTAACCAGAGCCCCAGCATCACAAAATGGATGCTGCTGCCACGACACAAGTCTGACCTCCTGCTGCTGGGAGTGATCCCGGCACGGGAGGCTTGGACAATAGGTTTCCTGCCTTGGGAGGTGCGAGCACCACCCCAGACAGGCTTTAGTGTATTGGGGCAGGGAGGGATGAAAGAAACGAGACACTGCCTGGGGCACACAAGGTGTCCCATGCATAGTCCAGTTCAAACCGGTGCTGGGGCGCACCAGCCCCAGTCCTGGCGCGAAACTGGACAAAGGGAACGGGTGTAACCACCCCCCTCCCAGGTTCCACCCATAAGGCGTGACCTAGCAGGTAACCCAGCCCCCCAGATTAGTATAAGAGTGGTAGCTGGGCCACAGGAGATTAGATTATCCTGAACCTGCAAAACTGAACAGAAACTCTGGACCTTCGACATTCGACGAAAGAAGAAGACTGAAGAATCTCCCTTGTGGCCAAGGAGTGGCTACCCTGTGCAAACAGGCACCATCAAGAGACTTAGCCTTTGCTTTGCTGAAGTTCTACGAGGGACCGACTGCAGAGCCCGACCAGAGCCTTGACTTCCAGATTTCTCCGACCCTGATCCACATCCACAGCCGAGCTGAGATCTGTGGAGGCGACGAGAGACGTGGGACCGGCTACCTGGGAAAAGTGGCGAGTATCTTCCAGCGCAGCTTCTGAGGTACCCTCGAAGTTGTGCACCGGGGATTGAGAAGCCCCAACCCCAAGCACCATCTGCACCGAAGATCAGCCCCCCACACTCCACGAGTCCTGCGTGGGGCCCTTCTGTATTTTCCTGCTTGCCGCGTCTGTCCGGTTGCTTGCCCGTTGGCTAGCGGCCTTTGCGACGACACACCTTTGAATTTCCACTGCTGGTTTGGCTCCTCCAGACTGGCTCCTGCTCCTCTGCAAAAGAGAAGCACCCCAGACCTTCCTGGTCTGCACCAGAAGCAAGTCCTCCATTCTTCGTGGGTTCCGCTTGCCAAGGCTTGGTGAGTCCTAGTTCGACTTCGACGCCGCCGACAGCAAGAGCCTTCGTGGGACAGCTCGCCTCCTGGTCCTGGTCGTCCTCGACGTCTCTGGGTCACCGTGGCTGCTGCGACAAGCTTCACGACATCGCCTGGTTCAACGTGGTCACTTGCTAGTGACCCAGACTCTGTCCCTTCTGCTTGCAGGTATCCTCTCTTCTTGATCCCAGCCTTGGGATCCACCGGACACTCTTCACTGACTGCCTGTCAGCAACTTTCCTTCAGGCATCCATAGAAGTCCCCGACGAAACCCGGCGCAAGTTCACACCTATGCACCCGCAGCCCGTGGGCTAGGTAACTTGGGTACTTCGGTGCTCACAAGGGTATTGACTATCCTAGGGTCTAGTTCCCGAGTCTCGACTTTCTAGCTATACCAGAAGTGTCCTAAAACTGCTTATTTCTAACTGTTAGTGATTCTATTGACTTTTACACATTACGCGCGAGTGTTTCCACTCTGCACCTGAATCCCGTGGGCCTCCCATTTCCTAACTGTTGGTAGTGTAGTGTAGCCCCAGCGATTCCCTAGGCCTATTCTATTTCCGTGACAGTGGTCCTTGTACCACTTCTTTAGTATATGGTTTGTGTGGCCCCTAGGGCCTAACTGTATGACTTACCTGTGTGACTTAATGTATGCTTAACTAAGACTGTGCTGTACTTACCTCGAATCTCAAAGTGCTGAGGGTTTGACTAGAATAAATACACTTTATTTTATATATATATCTGTTGTGGTGTCTTCATTTGGTATTCAAGGGATTATATATGGTATCACAGCTGGCTTCACATGCCATTCAGAGTTTAGCCTAAGACTGCTCTTGTCCATGCTACCACTAGGATAGCTGGTCTATAAGGTTGACTTTACAACCAATCACCATAAGGGTTGTTTGGACTGATATAAGGTGTACACTAGAACTAGTGACATCATACATCAGGCCAACTTCTCACAGTAATAACAGTAGGGCAGTGAGGGTGCGGCCCCTGCAGCCCGGCCAATGGTCGCTAGTGTCCAGAGCGACACAGTGCAAAGCCCAGTGGGCGGGGCCAGACCCCGGTCTCGCGTAAACAACCACGCCAGCTTCAGCAGCACCTCACCGGGTCACAGGGAAGGCCACAGGTCCCGGAGCAGAGTTCAACATGCGATCGCCCTGGAATTCGCATCGGAGCCGCAGGGTGGGTGCAGCAGTCGCCGGATAAGTTTGCAGTGCGAGAAAACGCGCTGCACTCGGATAATAGGGTCTAACACGGGAGGCCTCCGGCGGAGCTCCATGCAGACACGTCTTCCTCCATTTCCTGCATAGCCACGCCCCCCTGGGTTGGTGGACTATGATGAGGTCTTTCTGCCGCCAGTTTTTCTCAGAGCACATGGTGGACCAATACACTACCAGTCACAGTTGTGTAGCTGTGTAGTAGTGTGCAATAGTAGGTGTTTCCAAACCTCCCGCCTGCAAAGGTTGGGTCATAAGTTTTTGGTAAAGTCTCTGGGCTCTACTCCTTCAGATAAAGGTCATCAATTTCAGATTGACGTGCTTTAAGAATGAAGGCTCGAACCGTATTGGAAGTGCTTGAAATAGGTTTAGTAGGCGTGGGAGTATATTCATTTTGATAACATTGATTCTACCCATACCAGGAGAATATCGGGCTTCCCCAGGAATGCAGTTCTTTGGTTATGGCCTAAAAAAGATGAGGGGGTGGGGGAGTAGGTTGCGTCAGTTTTGTGACCTGAAGGGTGAATCTGAAAGAAACACGTTAGTTAGATTCCTCACCTTAGAATATCCCCAGGCGTCAGGCTGGATCCGGAAAGATTTTTGTAGCAATACCCCTTGCGCGTCGCTAGGCGTCGTCTGCGGCTCCGCGTCTGTCGTCGGCGCCATGCGCCAGAATGACATCGTCGGAGTACTTAGACGCCGCCCTCGCGAGCTGACGTCAGTTCTTCTTTTTTCCGTGCCAGTAAGCGCCGATCCGGGAAGAGCTTACCCCTAGTCATTTTTTGACTAACTTTTTTGGTCTATCGACTCGACTCTGGTGCCGGTAGGATGCCTGGTTGCAAAGCCTGTGACGCCTGTCATCACCTGATGTCGGTGAAGGATCACCATCGCCGGTGCCTTTATTGCCTGGGGGCCGACCATGACGCGGAGTCGTGCCTCGATTGCCAGGCCTTGACATCGAAAGCTAGGCGGGAGTGGTCCCGTAAGCTTCTCGAGCTTCGGCACTCGGCTCCGCGCCGCTCTCGGTCCCGGTCCAGGAGGAGGTCCGAGGACCGATCGCGGAGCCGCAGCCATAGTCATCGCTCGTCGGGGTCTTCCGGTAAGTCGAAGCACTCCAAGAAGTCCAAGAGACGACCTCGCTCTTCCGACTCCCCTCGCCGGTCGCGCGACTCGGCTGAGGGTCAGGGTGGTCCCACCCCCGCGGCTCCGTCGGAGCCGCAGGAGCCGCGTCCGTCCCTATACCCGCCGGTCCCTGGGACTGACGCGACTCCGGCGGAGGTCAGTGCCTTCCTCTCGGCCATGAGGGGCCTGGCTCCGCCGTCGATGCCTGTAGGCGCGCCTTAGGGCCCCGCAGGTTCGACTGGGCGACCTTGCGTGCCGGCGGCTCTGGCCCCGGCGTCGACGGCTCCGGCCCGACGCCGCAGGTCCCCGAGGGACCCAGGCGTGGATCTAGGTCGGTGCCGGTCGACCTCACAACGCCTCCGCTGACACCGGTTCCACCCCCGGTGCCGTCCCCGGACGACGTCGTTCCCCAGTTTAGCCCCGGTCCGGGCCCGACACCGGCGCGGCGCCGCTACCGGCGCTGATTGGTGAACGTTTCATCTACTGCCCGGCTCCGATCATTCCTCCTGTTTATTGGGAATCGGATGACAAGGGCGACTGGGAGGGGTCTGAAGACCCTATGGCCACTCAGGCCCAACTTTCTCAGGACTGGGCAGGGGAATTGGGGGATGCCAGCGGTCTGGATATCTCCCCGGACGCTGGTTTCATCTCTCCTCCAACTGTGGCCTCGGAGGAAGGTGCAGCCTTTTCAGTGGTGTTGCGCAAGGCGGCCGAAGCCCTAGGGCAGGAGTTGCCTGCTGTGGCCATGAGGACTAACGTTCTCACAGAGGTCCTTCAACCGACAGCAAGCTCCACTGAGCCACTGCTGCAGTTTAATGAGGCCCTCATTGACGTTCTGCAGGGCACTTGGTCCAAGCCCTCCACAGTCCCTTCTGTGGACCGGAACGTTGCCCCGCGCCACCGCCCTGCTCCGGGCGACCCCAGTTTCCTCTCCCAACACCCCACCCCCAAGAGTCTGGTTATCCAGGCCTCAACCTCCCAATCCTCCTTCCCGTCCGTTCCTCCGGATCGGGAATCCAAGAGGTTGGAACAGTTTGGCAAGAAACTGTTCTCGTCCCTGAGTTTGGGGCTGCGGTCTTTAAATACCGCTTGCCTTTTGGACCGTTATTCCCACTCTCTGTGGGATACGGTGGAGGACGTGCTGCCCTTGTATCCGGTGGAGGCCCGGACACGACTCGCTCAAGCACTTGCTGGCGGTCGAGATGCAGCACGGCACGCTATACGGTGTGGACTTGACACTACGGACTCGCTGGGTCGGGCGATTTCCACCACGGTGGCGCTTCGGTGTCACGCCTGGCTGAGGTCCACGTCATTTTCAGGGGATGTCCAGAGTTCCCTCATGGACATGCCTTTTGATGGCACTCGCCTTTTTGGTGAGAAGGCGGACAGTGCGCTGGATCGGTTCAAGGACTCCCGGGCCACGGCCAAGTCCTTGGGTCTTTAGGCCCGCGGCCTCAAACTTCCGCCTTTCGTCCCTTTCGTGGCCAAGGAAGGGGCGCCTCCTCACGTCCGCCCAGCCACCTGCCGCAGAACCAACCTGCACGCGGACGTGGATTCCGCCGAGGCGGTACTGGAGGTCAACGTGCCGGTCAGTCCACATCCACTCCGGCAGCATCCACCTCAAAGCCTTCCTAGTCCGAGCTTTCAGGCCCATTCAACGCCAGTGGGCGGCAGGGTTCGCCATCACCTGCTCCACTGGCGCTCCAACCCGTCGGACAGGTGGGTGCTGCAAATCGTCCGAAGGGGCTACTCCCTCCCCTTCGAGACGACCCCTCCAGCCATGCCACCGCTGAACCACCGTATGTCGGGGTATCATTTGCATCTTCTACGCGAGGAAGTTTCGGCCCTCTTGGCCAAAGAGGCCGTCGAGTGCGTTCCTGGTCCAGAAGTAGGTCGTGGTTGTTATTCCCACTACTTTCTGGTTCCCAAGAAGGGCAAAGGGGGCCTATGCCCGATCTTGGACCTCAGGAGCGTCAACACCTTCCTCCAGAAGGACCGGTTCAAGATGCTCACCTTAGCTCAGGTTCTGGCTGCCCTAGACCCTGGAGACTGGATGGTAGCGTTGGACTTGCAGGGCGCTTATTTCCACATCCCCGTCCTGCCGGCCCACCGGAGTTACCTGCGGTTCACGGTGGGTCAGGAGCACTTTCAGTTCACCGTGCTCCTCTTCGGCCTCACCAGTGCCCCTCGGGTGTTCACGAAAGTGATGGCGGTGGTCGCAGCTCATCTGCGCCGATCAGGGTTTCCAGTCTTCCCCTATCTCGACGACTGGCTGTTGAAGGCGGGCTCGCCCCAGCAAGTAGTCTCCCACCTCCAGACTATGGCCGACCTCCTGCACTCGCTGGGGTTCTCCATCAATGTGCCGAAGTCGCACCCGAGTCCCTCCCAGAAGCTCCTTTTCATTGGAGCGGTTCTCGATTCGGCGCAGTTCCGGGTCTATCCACCGGAACAGCGGGTCCAGGACATTCAGGCCCTGATTTCCATCTTCCGGCCTCTGTCCTGGGTTTCGGTCAGATTGGTGCTGCGGCTTCTGGGGCTGATGGCCTCCTGCATCCTGTTGGTACCTCACGCGGATGCGGGCTCTGCAGTGGGACCTGAAGTTTCAGTGGGCCCAGCATCGAGGCAACCTGTCCGACCATGTCTTGATCTCGGAGGGCGCTGCGAACCAGCTGCAGTGGTGGCTGACGAATCGCGATTGGGTCAGCGGCAGATCCCTCTCCCTTCCCCAACCGGAGCATGTCGTAGTGACGGATGCGTCCCTCCTGGGATGGGGGGCCATATGGGAGAGGCGGAGATCAGAGGACTCTGGTGTCCGGCGGAGACTCTGCTCCATATCAACCTATTGGAGCTGAGGGCGATCCGACTTGCACTAAAAGCCTTCCTTCCCTCTGTCCGGGGAAGTGTCGTGCAGGTGTTCACGGACAACACTACTGCCATATGGTATTGCAACAAACAGGGCGGGGTGGGGTCATGGACCCTTTGTCAGGAGGCTCTGCGCCTCTGGACTTGGCTGGAACATCAGGGCATCACCCTGGTGGTTCAACATCTGGCGGGCTCTCTGAACGCCAGAGCAGACGAACTCAGCCGCCGGTGCATGATGGATCACGAATGGCGTCTGAAGTCGGACGTGGCGCAAGGTCTCTTTCTGCAGTGGGGAGAGCCTTGGTTAGATCTATTCGCCACCGAAGAGAACGCCCAATGACAGCAGTTCTGCGCGTTGGAGTTTCCAAGGCGGCACTCGCTCGGAGACGCTTTTCGTCGTGAGTGGAGTTGCGTCTGTTGTACGCCTTTCCACCTATACTACTTCTGCCCTTCTGAGTGCTGAAGAAGATCAGGCGCGACTGGGCCCAAGTTATCTTAGTGGCTCCGGATTGGGCACGAAGGTACTGGTATCACGAGCTACTCAGTATGTCCATCGATCCCCCGATACGACTGCCTCTTCAGGAGGACCTTCTGTCGCAGCAGCAGGGGACGGTCCTCCACCCGTACCTGTCCAGCCTCCACCTCCATGCGTGGAGATTGAGTGGCGACAGTTGATGCCATTTGACTTGCCTCCTGAAGTCTGTGATGTCATTCTGGCAGCCAGGCGTCCCTCCACAAAGACGGTATACGCCTGCCAGTGGAACAAATTTGTGGCATGGTGCACAGCAAAGGCTGTGGATCCCCTTTCTGCCCCTCTTTTTGAGGTTCTCCTCTTTCTTCTTTCTTTGGCCCAGCAGGGCTCTGCCCTGGGCACCTTGAAGGGATATCTTGCTGCAATCTCTGCTTTCTTAAGGCTTCCTGATCAGCCTTCTCTTTTCAAGTCCCCTGTTGTCTCCCGTTTTCTCAAGGGCATTACTCATATGTTCCCTCCTGTTCCATTCATAATGCCTCAGTGGGACTTGAACCTTGTTCTCGCTTTTCTGATGTGCGCTCTGTAGGAGAGTAGGGTCTGCTATCCTATGGTCACCCCAAATTTTTGCTTTTTGCTTCACTGGTTTTTGACATATTGAGGCTGTGGGCCTGCTAATCAGACCCCCAGCCTGCTGTTCTCTCTACTAAATTGACACTGTGCACCCTAGGTGCATAACCTATTGGAATTGGATCACCCTGTGAGCCCCTGTACCAGTGTACACTAGGTACCCAGGGCATTGGTGTATCTAATCCCTACCAGGGGCTGAAGCATGTATTATGCCACCCCTGGCCTGGCCTAACCAATTTGACACAACTGGCTGATCACTCAGCTGGGGTAGGTTGGTGTAACCACCTCTTACTTAGGTGTAGTATACCTATACCTAACCTTAAATGGAACACATGTTAACCTTTAAGTCACTCCTATGGCAGGCCTTGACAATCCTGAAGGCAGAGTGCTTGGTTCCATGTGAGATGGTGCTCTGGCATGAGCTGAGCCTGTCTGCAGTGGTCGGAACCACTTCCTTCTACTGTTTCCAGATATCGTCATACCATATACTCTTAAGTGCATTATGAACCTCGCGGTTAAATGCTATCTTTGGTTTGGCTTTATCAAAACATGTCGAGTAAGGTGTCATACGAATTGGAATACTAACCCCTCGCCAATTCTGGCGACGGGGTTAGCATTCCACCCTTCTAGAGGGACACGACATGTACAGTACCTGAAACCCGGGTAAAATCAGACATAGCCTCAGCTCCACAAAATGGATACTGCCACCACAGACACAAGTATGCCCTCCTGCTGCTGGGAGTCCTTCCAGCTTGGGAGACGTGGTCAAAGGGTTTCCTGCCAGGGGAGGTGCGAGCACCACCCCAGACAGGATTTTGTGTATTGGTCAGGTAGGGCTTGAATGGCATCAGACATGCCTGAGGCTCACAAGGAGCCTCGGTGCATATGCCAGTTCAAACCGGTCCTGGGGCACACCAGCCCCGGAGCTGGGGCGAGCTGGACAAAGGATTGGGGGTGTAACCACCCCCCTTCCTGGTCCCACCCTTAGGGAGGGACCTAGCAGGTAGTCCGGCCCCTAGAATCCGCTTAAAGGTAGGAGCTGTGTCCTAAGACTTCAGATATCCTGGAATCAACTTATCCACAAGAAGAAGACGGGAACTTCGACGCTCTGCTGCACAGAGGACAGAAGGAAATCTCCCCTATGGTCAGGGAGTGACCATCTTGCTAACGCAAGCACCAACCAGCTACTCGACGTCTGCTTTGCCGCCGCCTCGAGCCAGAGCCCGACAAGACCTGGACCTCCAGACCTCTCACCGCCCGATCCACAGTCCCTGAAAAGAAGGAACCCGTGGAGGCACCGAGACACGTGGAGCCAGCCATCTTGAAAGACCGACGACAAGCTGCAAGCGCGACAACAGAGGCTCCCTCCAAGTTGTGCTTTGGGTCCTGAGAAGCCCAACACCCGAGCAGCATCTGCACAAAAGGTGAGCCCTCCAGCATCTCCGTGGGGCCCCTCTGCACTTTGCATCTCGATGCACCTGCCCGGTCCCTGGCCCGTTGGCTAGTGGCCATTTTGGCGACGAACCTTGAAATCTACGACGCTGGTCTGGTTGCTCCAGACTGGCCCCAGCTGCTCTCCAAAAGAGCAGCCCCTCTGACCTTGCTGGTCAGAACAATCAGCTTTCTTTACTTTCCACGACTCCTGCCTTTGCCAAGGCTTGTTTGCCTCTTTCGAGTCGCCGACAGCGAGAGCCTGCGTGGGACAGCTCGTGACTCGACTCCTGGACGTCGTCGACCTTCATGGACCACGTGGCTGCGGAGACAAGCTACACCTCATCACTTGTTTGCACCCGACATCGCCTGGTACCTACCTGGTGCCACGCCGGTCACTGGCTAGTGACTGTGAATACTGTCCCCTCTGCTTTCAGCTCTTCTACAACTCCGATCCACCCTTGGATCCACCGCATCTCTTCTGGACCAGCCGCCTGCAGCATCTTTGTCATCAGGCTCCATTGAACAGATAGACGAAACCCGACGCACTTCGAGACCTATGCACCCGCTTCCTGTGGGTGAGGTAAAGCTGGCACTCCGGTGCCCAAGTGTAGAGAAACATCTCTAGTGTCTGTGTTTTAAGTCCCAAGTTCGTAGTCCATCCAGAAGACCCTTCTAGCAGTAACTTTTTAACTTTTACGCACCCATTGAAAACCTATGGGAGCCCACGTGTAACTTTCCTCACTGCACACGCGACCCGTGGACCTCCTAGTCACTAACTGAAGTTAGCTCCTTGTAGGCCCAGCGATTCTAGAGGCCCTAGGCCTTTTCCCTTTCCTGTTCGTGGTACTTATACCACTATTTTAGTATATGGTTTGAGTGGCCACCAGGGCCCATCCATATAAAGTGCAACTTCTGTATATTGTAATACTTTCTTGTTTAACGATTTGTGCTCCTGTGCTCATAAAGAGTCTAGGGGATACTTTGAGTAATAAATACATATATATTTTGAATATACATCTGTGTGGTGTCCTTTCATTGGTATAAAGGGGGGTTACATATGGTAAAACAGCCTGCTTAACACGCTTTAACGAGTTTAGCCTCAAAGACTGCTTAGCCTACGCTACCACTAGGGCAGCTAGTCCGAAAAGGTTGACTTACAACCACACCATAAGGGTTGCTTGGCATGGTACAAGGTGGTCACTTTAACTAGTGAACATCATATACCAGGCCAACTTCTCACACGCTCCCTTTGAGCCCCTTCACAACTGTCCCATTCGTCTACTGACTCTGAAAACTGCCTTCCTGGTGGCTATCACCTCCGCTAGGTGGGTGAGTGAGCTCCAGGCTCTGTCAGCTAAGCCTCCCTTCCTTTCGGTTCATCCAGATAAGGTTGTCCTCCGGACACGTCCTTCTTTTCTTCCTAAAGTCGTGACTCCATTTCACATCGGGCAATCTGTCACGCTGCCCACCTTCTTTCCGCCTCTGCATCCTTCAAAAGATGAAGAGAGGCTCCACCGTCTGGACCCAAAAAGTGCGCGTTGTGTATTAAACTCTGCTATTCCTTGGCGAAAAAGGTCCCTCCTGTTGGGCTGCGAGCCCATTCCACCCGGGCCACAGCGGCGACAACTGCCCTGGGACGGGGAGTCCCCTTGCAGGACATCTGTCAGGCGGCGACGTGGGCTTCACTGCACACGTTCGCCAAGCACTATTTCCTGGACAGCCAAGTCCAAAGAGAGGGCCATTTTGGCCGTTCTGTTCTCCAGGACTTTCTGGTGTGATCTTGGTTCGCAGGCCCACCTCCGGGGTTGGTATTGCTGGGGTATCTATTCTAAGGTGAGGAATCTAACTAACGTGTTTCTTTCAGATGAACAAGTTACTTACCTTCGGTAACGATGTATCTGTAAGAAACATTTGTTAGTTGGATTCCTCACCGACCCACCCAGCCTCCCCGTTCTGCAAACCGACATCTAGGGTTAAGGTCTCCCTTTCAGGGCCCTAGATTTTTTGGCACCAGTGTCGGTCTCTTGCATGGCTCAGCGTCCCTGGCGCGGAAAGCTATGTATAAGAACTGACGTCAGCGCGCAAGGGCGGCGTCTAAGTACTCCAACGTCATTCTGGCGCACGACGCCGACGACGCCTAGCGACGCGCAAGGGGTATTGCTACAAAAATCTTTCCGGATCCAGCCTGACGCCTGGGGATATTCTAAGGTGAGACATCTAACTAACTAATGTTTCTTACAGATACATCGTTAGCGAAGGTAAGTAACTTGTTATTCGGGCTCCAAGATATTTAACAAAAGACTGGGCCCAACGAACGTGGAAGCGAGGTAACCAATCGGCTGCTTCTCTGATCTCATGTCAGATTTAAGATTTCTGATTTGTCAAGATTTACCTTCTATCTGGAGGCCCTCAGGAAGTTTTCAAGTATGGGCAGTAGTACTGGAAGTGAAGTGTGTGGGAAATCCTATGTCAAAAGTACTTCATCGGCATAGAGGTAAATCTTACATTTTCATGAGCTGAATTTTATCCCCCTTACTGCTGGTGTCTGCTGAATTAATAGCTCTATGAAGAGGGCGAAGAGAAGAGATGACAGTGGGCAACCCTGCCTGGTACCCCTGAAGCATCAAAAGGGCTCAGAACAGTGCCAATTGAGGGTCACTCTAGCATGGGGGTTGGCGTAATTTGATAACACCATCTCTAAGAATGTTGAGCCTATGCCCATTTTCTGGAGTATGGTTCTCAAGAAATTCCAGTCCATCCTGTCAAAAACCTTCTGGGCATCGAGTGAGAGCAGCACCACGAGTATCTTTTTGAGGATGGCTGTCTCGACCAGGTGGGTGGTTGCCTGCATGTTATTATGGGCGTGTCAGCCTTGAATAAAGCTGCTCTTGTTTAGGTGTATCAGTGTATGGGAGCACTTCATTGAGGCAGGTCGCAAGAATTTGCGTATATAATTTCACTCTGTTGTTCAGGAAGCTATTGGGTGATAAGATGCACGGTGTCTTTATTAGGTTTAGGCGCTGCTCCCTCAGTGGCACGGTATATTAAACAGGGCTGTACATTTTAGAATGAGCCTGGGAACAAATATTTTGTATAATTGGGCCATAAGTCCATCTTGCCCAGGAGTTTTATTTGTCTTTAGAGTTTTCATAGCTTGCTTAACCTCTGCAGAGAGGCTTAGGCTCTCTAGTCTAGAGAGTCTTGTTCATCTCAGAGTGTAGGGAGGAGTGTGTCCTAGAGAAGTCTCCCCTGCCCCTATTGGGTGGGTAGATCCTCTGTAAAGAGTCTTCTAGTAAGAGCTGAATTCATACACCTTTCCTGCATCCTCCACTATCAGGGTCCCTGGTGAGGCTATGATTTCTCTGGCATGTTCTCTCTCTCTCGTTTTCTCCATAGGAGTCTTGCCAACTTTGTTACCAGCCATGTACGAGCGGTGTTAAAGTTGGAACAGCCAGAGCTCTGTCTTGATAGTATAGTACACTCTTAACTGGCCTCTGGCCATCATGAGTGCTCTAGTTATTCAGTGCCAGAGTTTCTCAGCTTTAAAGTCACAGATCTTGTCCTCTAGTTTCTGCACTTTCAATGAAGCACCCATTAATAACTGCTTTGAAGGCTTCCCATAATCCAGCGGTGGACACGACCCACCACCCCCAAGCCCCCTTCAGAATACTTGCCATTTTGTTGTCCTATTTCATGTTTGGTTACTGGGTCTCTGAGTAGGGATGGGTGCAGTCTCCAGTTTCCTCTGGGCTTTCGCACTCTCAGGTCAAGCTGTACATTTAACAGCACATGGTATGACATTGAAACCAGTACGATATCTGCATAGCGGGTCAGTCATATAAGGGAGTTACTCAGTAGTATATAGGCGATCTGAGTTTGTGCGATGTACATGAAAGTAAAAGGTGAAGGCCGCAGATGTTGGGTTTTGTTCTCACCACACATCTCGCAGGCCCTTTTTGCCCAGGGCCCTTTTCAATCTTTTGGAAAAGGCCCCTTAGTGGGTATCCTGTTGGGTCCTCCCTCCCTGTCATGGTGAGGGTCCAACACAGAGTTGGGTCCTGTGTCATAACATTATCGCCCGAGGCAGTTCCTGCTAATTGCTTCAAGAAGTCCATGAGGTAAGAGTCTTGGGCAGAGTTGGGTTCATGCATGTGACTATGGTAAGAGGTCTGCCTCCAAAGGTCCCCACCAAGATGATGCATCACTCGTCTTTGTCTGCATGTGTATGTGACACTGTGAATGGTAGATTGCTTCTGATGTTTATTGTTACTTTCCTTTGTTGGTAGTTGAGGCATGTAATTCCGTAGGGTACTCCCTGTGTTTAATTTTTCCCTGAACTTTACAAAGAAGATGGGTTTCCTGGAGGCATATGTCGGGTGTGGAATTCTCAAGTGCACTCCCTCTTGCATTAAGTGAGATAATTTGGTTGATTGCGGCTTGCTACTGAGAAGTATGCGGGCGTAGGAGCACTTTTGAACAATCGTGGGCAGTTAGTGTGGTGGAGCTGCTGTTTATTTCCCTCCCCTTCCAACTTTCCAGATAATTTAGAGCTAGAAAAAAAACCAAGTCGAACAGAATAAACAAGTGTCCGAAGGCATACACGGGTGGAGGCGCCCCCTGAGATGGCAGACAGGAGGGCTGCAGCACTCCCAATGCACTGCATTCAGGGGCAGGAGGCCCCTCTACTCAGCTTGACAAAATCCCACTGTGCAGAATGGTTCTCGTCAACTAAAGTCTGTCCACCATGGAGAGTTTGTGGGTCTTCCTCCTGCCCCCTCCAACTGTGTTAGTGTTGTATGTGTATGTCTCCTGTGTTCTTTGCCATCAGTGGGCTTTCCGTGGGGGGGTGGGGGGAGAGTCATCATCCTCTTACCCTTCAAGGGCATGGCCCATTTTAGATATTTGCTGCAGAATACTCCGTGGAGCCTCCCTGGACTGTGAGTTCCCTTTCTCGGTGTACTCCTCTTTCCGGCACAGCGAGTTGGGACTCCCTGCTGCTCTGACCCAGTGAATGTGGACCGTTGGTGGGCAGTGACCCAATGTGCCAAGTCTTTGCATGTCGGAGCTGTTCTTCATCCTCTAGGGCACTCCATAGGTCTAATCCTAGGCCCTCCGTCAGGTGGCTCGGAGCTCCAAGCAACATTCAAAGATGTCCTAGGAGATTTGCTAGTGCCTAGAACTCACCTATTTCCACAGGGCCCAGTGGGAGTCGTTATTATTTGCTTCGATTCCCATCTCTTCTTTCCCTTAAGGGTGCGGGTTCCGAGCCTCTGAGGTGAGGGCTGTTAGGAGTGTCATCACTGGCAATGCCCAGTATTGATGCTGCTTGACGAGCTTCCGTGCCTGTGTGTCACAGTTAGAAGGAAAGGCCAAAGGAATATGTCCATCTGTAGCGGATGCCGTCATTTCTGAGGTCTTTCGTGATAGGCTGAAATGCTGCATGCCGCAGAAGTTTAGCTTTGGATAGGTCTTGAAAGACTGCAGGAGAAGTTCTGAACAACGGCCATCCTTGCTTATTGTTAGACACACTCCTTCTCTGAGAAATAGTGAAACTTGGCAAGCACATACCGAGGGCTTTGTTGCTGTGATTGTCTTCTAGGGCCTGTTCGATGTATCCGATTCACTGTTATTTCAGGATGGGCATCCACTAGTAGTGTCGAGTATTCCAATGACAAAGCTCTTGGATAGAGATTTTCCCATCTTGAGCGGTTTTCTAAGTTCTCGAGTTTCTATATGGCCATCTTGAATTGGTCTTCAATTGCAAAAGAATGTTTTATTTTTGCCCTTTACAACTTTGCCTGTTCCTGAATACATTAAAGAGGGTTATCTTAGCACAGAAAACCCTTTGCTGCCATTTTTGGGCAAAATAGCATAAACTTTCTTGCGCAGCACTTTTTTCCTAAAAAATATAATAAATTGCTACATTTTTTATATCTTTGTGGTTCCACATACCTTTAGAATCCCCAACATGAATAAAAAAAGATTGACCTGGATGCCTTTGTAGAAGAAGCATTGGCATAGCCAAAAGGTCTCGCCTTTGGGACCTTATAAGTATTTAATTATGCAGCACAATATCCTTGGTGCAACATCAACTGTTGAAAGCTAAACACTAGTAAGGTCCCAAAGGCGAGACCTATTGGCTATGCCAATGCTTATTTAAATAAAGAAGGTTGCCAAAGGTGGTTTTGTGGCCCTGCAGAAACTGTCTCTGTTCCAGGACACTCTGGTCTGCTTCAGAAGGAAGAACTCAATCAGTACGTAGCTCGGCAATAAATAAGGAAATATGGTAAAAACCTGGGTCCAACCACTTCACCAAATGTCTTTTGTTCAATAGCACTCTAGTACCTTGCTGCACAAATTCACACAGCGCACATGAGTTTGGCTGGTGGTGACCGCCAGCCGCAGTGTTTACATTGCCATGTCTGGCCCTGGTGTCACTGATTGGGGAAAACCTCGCTGACACAAGGCAGGCCTGCTGCCTGTCTCTGGTATCACAGGCAGACAGTGGAATGTAAACTGCCCGCCTCACCGGTCACATGTACACACAACAGCAAGGCTAGCGCGCTCCCCGCCCTTCTGTCCATCTGCAGGGCCTCTGCACCACCAGGACATAACGGGGAAAGCATCTCCATAATTAGCGTATATTTTGGAGAACCGGACGTGCCAGCGCCCGTAGTCATGTCATATTATTCGGAGCTGTTTCTCACAATTGTCTTCCGCTGAAAATTTGTAGATTTGTACTTATCATATTGTAAAGTGCCTATTTAATATTTTCATAAAGCAGAAACGCTAAAGAGCTCTAGAAGGCATGCGGAGGATGGTGGCCTCTACATTTAACACTTTATAAATGAAACACTGCAGAAATAAACCAGTGTCTGAATACATTGCTATAGCGCCTACATATAAAACGCCTCCAGGCACTGAAGTCTGAGCCTTCAGTCAATTTCTACGCGAAAAACCCTCTAACACAGGAGAGACCAGATCACTACTGTGCACAAGGAAATTACACGAGGTTGTAGGAGTTCGCGAGGCAAGAGTTGGGTAGAAGGGTGCTGGGGAGGAAGAAAGAATGAAACAAGAGTGGGCAGAAGAAGTTCTACAAGAGGAAAGGAGAGAAGACAGGAAAACGCCTACAGGAAAGAAATGAGATTGGGAGTTGGGTTTAGGGAAGTGTGGATGGGAAAAAGAGAAAAATTTGAAAGGAAATTATGCGAAATGAGGGGCGACTAGAGAAAAAAACAGAGATAGGCAAGGGGAGGGAAAAGAGAAGATGAGAATGAAATGGAGCGTAGCCATCAGGAAAGATAAAGGAATTTAAGGGAAGAGGTAATACATGAAAGAGACTAAGAGGAGTGATGAGGTGAGGGAAGAATAGAAAACGGAAGAGAAAGGAAACGGGAACTGAAAAGTAGAGGTGGGTTGAGAAGCTAGGTGAGAGGAACGCGGAAACAGGAAAGAAACAAGAGGAGAGAATAAAATGTGAAAGAGGAGTTAAAAAATGAAAAGGGAGTGTAGAGAAATGAAGAAGGAAGATAAAAGAGAGGGGAGCCATAACAGAAGAGAGAAGGAAGGATGAGACGTGAAGACGAAAAAGGAGATGAAAGAGAAAGGGGGAGGAAAGAGGAGGAGCTGTGGACGGTGGGAGAGATAAAAGCCATAAGGAGAAACGAGTAAAAGTTGGAGGATTTGAACTGGAATTATAGAAAGAAGTAAGCGAGAATGGAGACAGCGGAAGGACGGCACAAGGGAGGGAAATAGAGGTGTGGGGTAGAACCAAATAGAGATCGGTGAAATGAAGTCGAACTCAAGAGAGCGCGTGTGGTTGAGTTTTACAGCGAAAGTAAGACAAATGCGAGCAAAAATCTCTCCTCGCGTGCATACTGCAGCGGGAGAGAGAGGCGGAGAGGTGCACCCGCGAGTGGTGCACGTGCGCTGGGGAGAGCAGTCTGCTCTTTTTCAAAGCATATACTCGTGCTTGTGGCGCGCCGCTGCACACTCCCGCAAGGTGTATGCCGCCACAAGCACGACTGTGCTTTGAAAAAGAGCGTTACAACAAACAAATGATGGACGGAATGATGACAATGCAGACATTCTCCCCCAGTCAAGAGATCTGGGTTAAATCCATCGTTCTTTTGCCCACTACACCACCCCAGTTTAGACATGGCCATATGCAAATCAGTCTTGACCCTGTGCCTCATGGGAACAGTCCAGCCCGAACTGCCTGGGCAAAAGAACGATGGATTTAACCCAGATCTCTTGACTGGGGGAGAATGTCTGCATTGTCAGCATTCCGTCCATCATTTGTTTGTTGAAAAAGAGCTGCACAACGGCTAAAGGTCTCCTACACAGCGTATGCGCGCTGTGTAGGCGAGACCTTAAAAAAGATGAAGACTTCAGCTCAAAGTGCTCAAACCATTAAAAAAAGAGGTCAACACTGGGGAGAAAGCTTAGGTATTTAAGGAGATAAGAGAAACAATGTTAGCATTATGGTAATTTGATCTTGGTTGTTTCGCGGCTTTCATGAAAATGGAAGTACTAATATTTTGTCAGTCAAAATGTGATTAGTAATTTCAATGCGGTTGTGTTGAGATAAGCAAGAGTTATCTATCTTGCAGTTTAGTGTGATTTCTGTTTCTCATTTGGTTCTTTGTGCTGCTACAGCTTTATACATTTTCTTGTAGCTGGCTGGGATGGTTTCTTGGAGCCTTGATTCACTACACTAGCTTGATCTGTCTGAATGGGGCTACTGTGCTTGTCTGAGAAACACAATGAGAAGGTGGAAAGTGAATATCGAGAAAATGGGGAAGTAGACTGGACAGATTTAGAATTAAGTATGCTTAGAGAAGAAAGTGTTGATAGGATGGCCAATCAGAAAGAAATGTTAAAAATGCTACCCATTAAGGAATGGATGGATACATCAGTCTTGTGCCGTTCTTTTCGGCAGAGATGTAGCAAATAGAGCAGTGGAGCATTGTGTCCAAGATGGTTTTGAAGTTGACCAAGTTACTACATCTCAACTTGGATAAGGAGAGGGATTTTTCCAATATAGGTTGAAGAGCTAAATTCAGTGTGTGTTAATGGAAGAGGAGGAATGTCCAGCTGCTTCGGCTAAAGGTAACTGTTGTCATTCTGTCGTATTTGTGGCAGCTGCCTAGTGTCTGGATTTTGTTTGTTCTTGGTTTGAGTCAGAGTGGTAATTCAATGCCTTGCTTTCCTTAAATGTTCTAGAGTTCATTATTTTTTTGGCATGTGCAGAGATCAGTGTAGGACTGACTGAGTGAATTTGGTGGTTACCTCCATGTATTGGCGAAAGTGTCAGCAGTGATACTTTATCCAATGTCTCTGTGGTTATGCAGTTTGGGTAGGTGTTAAAGCGATGACAGGTAACCAATATAGTTGTAGAAATGTAGAACTTTATTAGAGGAAGTTTCCACGCTCTGCTCAATGCCACAACAGAAATATTGGCATCTCTTCATCAACATTCTAACTTGAGCTTCAAGAACGTTGGAGTACATCATAATAGGAGAGGGGTGGGGGAAGACACCAAGTGGTCTATATACACTTACATAATGAATTTGATAGAGACGTCTAGCCACAGATTCCTTAACTTAGAATATACCCAGGCGTCAGACTGGATCCGGAAAACTTTTCCTGCAGCAGTACCTCTATGTGCCGGGGGGGTGGTGCCATCCGGCGCCGCCCTGACGCTGTCCCCGGACATGACGTCAGTGGAGCTATATATGCCTCTCCCGGCACGCTGACGTCAGTTTTCTTCTTTTCCACGTTTGAGCGAGGATCCTGGGAAACCAGCAGTTCCTTGGCCTGGTTTTTGGGCCCTCTTGACACGTGTGTGTCGGGGGGTGGAACAGTGTGCAATGCCTTCCGGCTTTAAGGCTTGTGAAGCCTGTGCGCGTTAGATGTCGGGCACTGACCTGCACCTCATATGTATGTGGTGCCTCGTCGAGCACCACGACTCCAAGGACTGTGACGCATGCCAACGAATCAAGCCGAAGTCCTTGAGGGAGCGGTGCATGAAATTGCTGGCTGAACGGCTTTCCGGTCCAGCTCGTTCCCATTGCCGCTCCTCTTCTCGGGATCGTTCCCCCGTGTGACACCAGGTAAGCGTAAGTACAGGCGTCGCTTACGGAGATCTTCAACCCGTGCCGCTACCGGCCATTCCTCTCGTAGTGAGCCGGTTAAAGGCGTACGGCGTCCTCTGTATCCACCCTTTCCGGGTGCTGGGGCAACACGTGCCCAAATGGAGGCCTATTCTATGGCACTCCAGGCTTGTTTTCAGTCGCCCCCTCTCCCTGGTGCGTCTTCGGGCTCCACAGAGGTATCGGGCCCTGAGGCCGAGTCATCGTCTGCGGACGTTTCCCTGGCGCCGGCTGTGTGCGTCGACTCAGATTCGTGAGCCGGCGCGATGCCGACAAGCCAGGGTCCAGAGCACGGCCCTTCCCGTTGTTCAGCGTATAGCACTGTAGGGTTCCCTGTGCCGACGTCGGCGACGCCAGCCTCGGCGCCAACGGCGCAGGCCTCGGCACCTTGTACTCTCTCTAGGGAGGTTGTCTGCTTTCTGGCGACTCCACTATGGTGCCGTTCGACGTCAGTTCCAGTGTCAAGCCGGCTTCCCTTGGTGGATGATCCCCCCCGACTCCTCGGGCGGCTGTACATCTCCCCTGCGGCGTTCGTTCACCCCGGTGCTCCCATGTACGTCTCCTCCTGTGGATCCTGGGGCTTCTCTGGACTCCCCTGATCAAGGGGCCAGAGTGCAAGTTCCTTGTGTAGCCTGGCCTTCTGGTCAGTCTCTGCCTTCGCCACTCCTCATGTCCAGTGGTAGACTTAGCCTTCAACCGTCTCCTACTGACCATTTGTTATCTCCTACTTGGATGGCAACTGAGTCTAGTGCTGTCTTCACGCAAGCTATTCAGGGGTTGGCTGCTGTGCTTGGCCTACAACCCCCTATGGTGCCTCTACTTTCTGATCCTTTATTGGATCTGCTCCATTTGGAGCCTGTTGAGGTGCGTGGCACTTGGTCCAGACCCTCTTCGGGTGACCCGGTTGATCGGGCTATTGCCTGTAGGCACCGCCCGGCACCAGGTGCTCCTCTTTGTCTGTCTCTTCACCCGCCTGCTCAAGGCCTAGTTGTTCAGGCTGCTTTTGATTTGCACTCTTCACACTCTTTACCATTGTTACCTCCCACGAGGGTGTCTCGGTGGCTGGATGATTGTGAACGCAGGCTTTTCGCCTCCGCTACTGCAGGCCTTCGGGTTTTAAATACAGCCTGTGTGTTTGCACGCGCATCTGCCGCTCTTTGGGACTCAGTTGCTCACCTTCTTCCCTCTATTTCAAAAGGGTCATGTACGGAATTGCTCCGCATTCTTCTGCATGGAGGATGCATGGCACAGTTTTCCCTTTGGTCTTCCCTGAACGCAACTGACTCTATGGGACGGGTCCAGGCTCGCGCTGTAGCTTTACACTGCCATGCTTGGCTGCACGACAGTCGCTTCTCTGATCATATTCGGGATGCCCTCAGGGATCTTCCGTTCAATGGAGTGGATCTTTTTGACCGCCATGCAGATTCGGCAGTCTCCAGTATTTGGTCCGGCCTGTGGTAACTCTGATGGCCGTGTTCTGTTTTTTTGCAGGACCCGCCCTAATGCTCAGGTTGGGTTTCGGTGCTGGTTACTGTTCATGGCTGGTTAGCCATTTCTTAGTTTGTTCGGCGCAGCCAATTGGCTGCTTCCTTTCTTTTCAGTCCTCTGACTGTATGCTTAACCCAAGAGGACAACCATACTGGTTTACCTTACCCTATGTGGGGTATTTGATTACATTCGCTTCAACCGTTGTCTTGGTATGCTCCTATGGAGTCCCTGAGCAGAGGCCCTGCTCGAAGTCCCTTGTCTCTTCCTACAGGATTCCTCGTATAACTTGCCTTATTGCACGTTGGGTTGGTCTGTCTGTATGGCATCGGGATCTGGTGTGGGTCCCGTGCAGTGTACTGTCTATCTTGCACGCCTAGTGCACTGCCTGGTTGTGGCAGTTCTTTTGCAAACGGCACCCTGTTTGCCGCTATGTGGACTGTTTCTTATTGCCGCTATGCGGACTGCTTATTGTTGTTCCTTTTTCGTGCACCTGCACCTTCTGGTCCTCCAAGCTACTGGGTTAGCAGAGGTTCTCTGTCTTACGTGGGGCCACTTATCCTATAGCAGTGTCCTTAAACCCTGATTTTGGTGGCCGTTTATCCTATAGCAGTGTCCTTAATCCCTGCTTCTGGTGGCCGCTTATCCTATAGCAGTGTCCTTAATCCCTTCTTTTTCCGTATGGGGATTTCCAGGCTCTGCTTGGGGTTCATGCTGTACACTCTACGAGGGGTTTCTTTTCCTCCTTCGATTCGGGGACCTTTACCTCTGGCCTCACTTTTGCCAGTGTTGTGCCTCGTTTTTCTCCCACTCTGGCTTGCAGGGGACTCTTGTAGGGTCCCGTTTTTATTGTTGCAATGTTTTCCCTCCTGCTCTGGTTTCCCTCGGTGCTCTTACCCAACGGGTTCCTGCAGGCTCTCTCCCTCATACAGTGTCCGTGGGTCCTGCCCCAGTCTACTTCTTCCGCCATTTCCTAAAGTGTCCGGCTCCCTGCTTCCCTTTTTTAGGCTGCTGCCCTCTTGCAGTTTGGTGCCTCTGGGCTGCTATGCTACCCTACATGAATTCCTTGTGTCCTTCAAATAGCTCCAGAGTCCACACAACATGCTTTGGTTCCTTCCTGTCTTCGCTCTGTTTGGTGAAGCCCCACTGCTTGTACTCTGCCTTCACATACTATGGCACCATTGCATGGTCATGGTGTGTCTAATACCTTTCGTGCTACCAGCATCTTGCTCCAGAAATTGGCATTTTGCCACTTACGTCGCTCCTGTCTTACTGGTGCCGGTTTCCACAGCGCTGCTTTTCGCAGTTGTGCTCTTTAGGCTGGTATGCAAGGTCTTTGTCTTACCGGCTGCCGTCTATCATGGCTTGGCTGCCATCTGCATCGACAAAACTCACCATATCTGGGATATGGTTTCTTCTCCATGCTGGCGCTTTCTGGGTGAGGGGCAACTTATTGCCTCTGCTGTCCCATGCGCAGTTGCGGGTATAAGTCCCTCTGTGTTCTTTCACACTGTTTTCTTGGACGACCTGTACTTGTTTAGGCTTTTGTTGCCGCTTCAGATCCTAGAGATCTTTCCCACTCTGGGTGGGTTTGTCTCCCTCTTTCGAGTCCTTAACTTTCACTTAGCCTCAACCCACTTTTCATAACTGGGTTCTTTCCTGCTGTTCGTGACAGCTTCTATTGCCTTTGCCTCCCACTGCTTCCGCTCCCTTTAGAGCGTCATGCTCTGGTGGTTACCTGCGCTCTGTACTCCTTATGGTGTTAAGTCACCTTATGGACCCCCACGTTCTTTGTAGAACTTCATGGGATTCAGTCGCAGACATGCCTCCTCTGTGGGTATGGCTTTGGTATCTATTCTAAGTTCAGTAATCTGCGGCTAGACGTCTCTATCAGATGAACGAGTTACTTAACTTCGGTAACGATGTATCTGGTAGAGACAGTCTCGCCGCAGATTCCTTAACACCCACCCGTTCTCCCCGTTCTGCGAGGACCTTTTCAGATAGAGGCTTTTCTATACTCGCCTCCCTTGGGGTGGCTTGCTCTTTTGCAAGGTAATATACTCTCACTCCAACACAGACTGATTCGTTCTGTTCCTAGATCATATGTTCCTTCCAGTCCTTGGCCTGGATTGTAGGGTGTGAAATCCATTCACGCTTTTTCCCACCATCTCGCTTTCCCCTTCTGTATTGCCTTGTGGTCTTCGCCATTTCGGTGGCCTTTCCTTCAGGTCTATTGGCTATGTACATTGTAGATCTTTGATTGGGATTGCGACGTCCCTTTCGGGTGACGTCTTGTGGTGAATTCTCTTTAATCTGGTGTTCCGTACCTGTTTTCCTTCACGGTTTTACTTTCAGGATGTGGACTTTCTATCCTCTGTCAGGCTGTTTTTCCACATCCTTGTCCCCCTTTAACGTTGCGGGAGCCTTCGCTCTTCAAAGCACTGCTCTGTCTCACTTGTCAATTTCTTCTATTTTTTTCATCATTTTTGCACACTGTTCCCATATTTTCACACTTTTTTGGTGATGGCCCTGCGTTCTGACGTGGAAAAGTTTCTCCAGCAAACTGACGTCAGTGCGCCGGGAGGGGCATAAATAGCTCCACTGACGTCATGTCTGGGGACAACGTCAGGGCGGAGCCAGACGGCGCCACCCCTCGGCGCGCAGAGGTGCTGCTTCAGGAAAAGTTTTCCGGATCCAGTCTGACGCCTGGGGATATTCTAAGTTAAGGAATCTGCGGCTAGACTATGTGTCTACCAGATACATCGTTATCGAAGGTAAGTAACTCATTCTTTACAGTAAATTCATATATGAAAACAAGCAGTAATAAATAACTAATAAAATAGTAGTTAAACAGAAGGATTAGTTTGGAACTTTTTAAGCCCTATTTCCAGCATTCCAGCGTGTTAAGCTTATGCTTGGTTGCCTTAAATTAATGTGATAGAAAAGAGCTTTTTGGTAGTTTGTTACTTATGTTTGAAAGGTAAGTGATTTGCCCATTTTCCTTCAGACGCTCTTGTGTTTTGTCAAATGTCATCTCCTTGTTCTTGCCAACCATCTTTTTATATAAATCAACTTTATTGATTTTAATGTTTGCGATTAATGATACAAACAAAACCAAACAAGGCAGCCAATTTTTACATCACTGCTGCTGATATGTCTGCAAACATAATTTGATCATACCTCATAGACCTTGTTAAGCAATCCAAACTAATCCTGCCTATGCCCCCAGATTTTGGAGCTTTACAGAGTCTGCCCCTGTCTCGTTAGATGGGCTCTTCCTCCTTTGCACACCAGTCCACAGCTGCCTGACATTCCATCTTTTTTCGGGGGGGAGTAAAGAGGACTGTGGAGATTTCCAATGGGCAGCAATGTCTCTTTTGGCCAAAATTAGCCATTCCCACTAGTGTACGCTTCTCAAGTGTTCCTCCCAAGTAATCTTGGATACCCACTAGTACCAGTCGAGGAGACATTTGCACCGGTGTCCCCAGAACTCGGGTGGGAACTCTTTCAGTATCCTGCCAATATTTAGCAATATTAGAACACGACCAAACTATATGAAAGAAATCTGCATCCTGGTCTCTACAATGAAAACAGGCTGGAGTAGAAATTCTGGGGTCATGCCATAGTTGTGAAGTAAGTTACATGTAGATATTTTAGGTGGATTAGTCTGCCGTGGGAGGAGGTGGTAATTGTCGGAGGGGGGGAGCTTTTGAGCGCGTCTCCAGTCAGCATTCTCCAATGGTCCTACCAACACTCATATTCCTGTTTGAGGGATGTGAACCTATATGGGGCATTGATCACTAATGATCAATATATTTGGGAAATGCCACCTCTTCCCATCTGTCCCATCAGGAGTTTAGTTTTAAAAGGGCTGTGCTCTGGGAGTTCTGATATCTCTGACAAGTGTCTTGCAAGTGCGTGGTGATGCTGCAAGTATCTGATAGAGACTACTAGCCGCAGATTCCTTAGCGTAAAATTCTCCCCAGGAGTGAGACTGGACCCGGGAAAACTTTTTTGCCCAGCATCTCTGCGTGCCGGGGTGGGCGGCACCACGCGACTCGGCCCGACGTCTTCCGCATGCGTGACGTCAGCGAGGTCACATAAGCCCCACCCCGGCGTGCTAACTTCAGTTTTCTTCTTTTCCGCGTGCAACACAGACCTGGATCGTGTTCCTGGCCTGTTTCAGGCCTTCTTTTTACGCTTAGCGTTTTCTTGGGTACAGTGTGCGAATGCCTTCGGGCTTCAAGACGTGCTCGTCTTGAGCATGCCAGATGTCGGCGACGGATCCTCACCCCATCTGTATGTGGTGTTTGGGGAAGCACCACGACTCAACGGACTGCGAGGCGTGTCAGCAAATGAAGCCGAAGTCCCGGCGGGAGCGCAGGATGAAACTCCTTTCGGCACGCATGTCCAGGTCGGGATCCTCCCAGCGTCCGTCCCCTGCGGACGGCTTCAAGAACCGCCGCTTCAGTCTCTGACATCGTCCTTCTCCCAGGCCGCAAGGGCGTCACTCACCTGTTGGTAAGTGTCGCAGTTTGTCCCCGAGGCCCGGTCCCCGGCCAGTTGGGGGTGTGGGTTCTCCGTCGGTGGCGCGGCCCAGCGCGTTGCCACCCTATCTGCCGTTCCCCGGCACGGGGGCGGCCAGAGCCCAGATGGAGGCCTATGCGGCCGCCTTGCAGGCCTCTTTGGCTCTTCCTTCTTCTCCTTCTCTTTCTGGGACATCAGCGGATCCCTTGCCGCGTGCGGGAACTCCTGCGGTGTCGCTGGCTGCTCTGGCCCCGGCGCCGACATGTTCGGATCTAGGCTCGGAGGATGTGGTGCCGTCGGGTTGCGGCCCTTCGGGGTTCCCTCCTTTGGACCACGGTGCCTCTGCTTCGCCTTAAACCCCCGTGGGGGTCCCTGTGGTGTCGTGGGAGGTTGCCGGGTCTCGGGGCGTGTCCTCGAGTCCCCTTCGGTTCTCTGGGCAGGCGGCGGGTGACGCCGCTCGGGCACTGGTAGCTGCTCGCCCTGGCGGCTCCGCAGGGGCCGGCCAAGGGTCGGGGAGTGTCGGCGCCATTCCTTAGCCGTCCCGGCTCCGACCCAGCCCCGGTCTCCCGCGCTGAGTGTTGTGGCGGAGGTCGTTCCGGCGTCCCCTTAGGTGCCGGTCCACGTTGCCCTGACGCCGGTGGTGGACTCTACGGCACCGGGCCGACGTCTGGTCGTTGATTCGTCTTCGGACGCCCCCTCTTCTCCGGAGGTTTGGCAGCTGTTTGTTTAGTCTTCTCCGGAGACGGGTCACCGCGTCGTGCCTTTTTCCCAGTCGTCTTCTAGGGACGGCTCTTCGCCGCCCCAGCACCCGCAGTCTTCGCCGGAGGCTCCTCAGGTTCCCCACACATCGATCCACCCTCCCCCTTTTCGAGCTTGGCCTTTCCTTCATCCGGTTGGGCTGGGGGACGGTCGCCTTGGCTTGCAGCCGTCGCCCA